>NC_134184.1:31624732-31934717 GCF_964188355.1 Buteo buteo | reverse complement strand
TCGTGGCTCAACTGGCACAAGAGCTATATAACAGTGGCCTTCTAGTGACACTTATTGCCAACCTGCAGCTGATAGATTTTGAAGTAAGTCAGCATCCATAAACCTTTTCATCTCCTTGGTCTCTCTGTTGTCAGTGAGTAGAGCTGTATTTTTTTGAAGTCTAAATAATTTTATTGCATTCAAAACTGTTTTTCACATGCTAAAGAAAGTAGCTGCTGTAGATTGGTCAGTGTCCTGACAGATGTGCTCATATACTGGAAGTAACTGCAATGCATCTGATTTTTTTTTTTTAATTAAAATGAAAACATGAAAGAAATATTGTCATATTATGCTAGAATTTATTGAGATCCTTTCATTTGTCTTCTCCCTGCCACCCCTGGTTACTGTTAAATGTCTTAATTACAAAAACCCCCAAACCCCAACAACACGAACCACTAAAAATCCAGTAATTTATTTATTTGTTTTTAAGAAAAAAAGAGAGCGGGGCAGAGAAGATACTGTTAGCAAATACACCACAGAAGGAAAACTACTGAATTTTTTTAGTTACCTGAGAGTCTGTATTGCTTTTGTCAGACAAAAAATTCTGTATGGACATATTGAACCCACAGTCTTCAAATGCAAGCACTGAATGAAATACCTAATCTGTTGCTGAATTACTGTTATACAAACAATTCTAATAAGTCTTACTGCAAAATAGATTTTTTCCATGATAAAACCTTTTCAGTCATTTAGCAAAGATGTTATACATACTCTTTTGGCAAAACAATAGAAAAGAAATGTCATTGAACAAGAGGATAGTAAGAGTATGTGCTGCTTTGTCTTCATATTCCCATTGACTTTTTTAGTTTTATCAACTTTTCTGCTTCCGTTTTATATTGGTGGCCACAGTTGGTATTTAGATTTCTTTGTTGAACAAGCAATTTTATCAGTTTATAACATGCAAATTAATTTTTTCATGCATAGGTAATGGTAGAAAGCAAAATCATAAATTACTTGAAAATCTGATTTCTGAAGGGAATAGTGTTTTTGTAGGTTACTTTGTTTTGTCCTGACTCCCTGTCTACTCCTCACCAACCGTGCTGCCCACTTTGATCCCAGTTTTGCACAGCTGTACTCCCCTTTGAAGATGTGTTTTCAAAGACTTCATGAAACTTGATGGCTATTTAGAGGAGCGAGAGCAGAGTTAATGCCCCCACAGAAAATAAGGCAGAAGCACAGACTTGAGTCCTGTCTCACTTGTGTTTCATCTGCCAGTACGCTTACAGCACGTGTGGCTGGGGACGGGCATGCGTGTAGGGGAGACTTGCACACATCCATCACACGTCTATAGAAAACACAGGTTTATTGCTTCTGCCACTCAAGAAACAAGGTATAATTTTGGTGAGGAAACTGTTATGAAGCACTAAAGTTGGATTTGGGCAGGAGCCCAGAATCAAGATCAGACTGTATTTTTTGAAATTTAAAATATGAAATTTATTGTTGAACTTTGAAGAACTGAGGAAAGTGTGCATACAGAAAAAGTCAACTAGAAAAAAATAGATGTTACTAACTACATATAAGCCTAAGGGTTCACAAGCTGTAAAGCCACTAAAAGAGGCAGTAAATAGCCACAAGCTCAAGACTAGTGACATTAGATGCTTTCCCTTACTTTGTCTGGAAACAGGAGCTAAATTATGGTATAGGTATCATCAATTTGTTATTTGTATAGTGGCATCCTTTGCAGTTTTTTTGTTCTTGTCTAGCCACCTTTTCTCCATACTGCCTTATCTTGTACTTCAGTGTCCATATGTATTTCATTATAAGGCAAAACTGAATCACAGATCCAAGTAAGAAGTGTTGCAAAAGTATTCCTACAATTTTTATAGATGTCTGGTGGTCAGGGAGGTCTGCCTTGGTTCCCTCCTATCTACCTCCATTCCTTCCAGGACAACCCAGGGAGACCAACTTCTCTGGCTTTCATCATTGCTGGTCTCTAGAAAACTAGATATAATTGGATCTCTCTCTCTCTCCACTCTCAGAGATATATAGAGAGATATATATTTATCTCTTCTCTGCTATTGGAAATAATGCTGCAGTGCCCTTAATATTAAGTAACTAATATAAAATTTGGCATAGCAGAGAGGATCACTTAATTTTTGGCCATTTTCACCTCACCCTTTCAACAGCTCTTCTCTGTCTGGATTGTTTTTGTCTTGGAGTAACTGCTGAAGCCACTGGGGATCACAAGATTCCAGGCATACGTTACGGGTGTTGTAAAGGTAGGGGAGAATGGGATGACTTCATAAAGAATTAGCCTTATTAAGAGAATGTCCAAGGGTCAAAAGTGTTGCAGACAAACGCAGATGGACTGGCCTGCTCTGATTTTATTCTATTTAATTCCCTGAGTCCCTGAGTCTCCAAGCCAGCTGGGTTGGAACGAGTAAGAAAGCAGAATATTTTGTGTTTCTCAGCAGTGATTTATTTGTAGAGGTGAAACCAGGGAATTTCCCTCTGTGTGAAACTATCTGCTCCTTGGCTTCAGACGTTCCATAAGTTCTCCACCAAGGAATGTTTGTCCTCGCGAGACAGATCAATGAGCATGATTATAAGTAACCTTTTGCTTTAGCTTGCCTTGTGCTTTGTGACCAGCTGTTGACTCAGTGCCTTGGTTACTGGTCATTAGTGCAGCGGTCTCCCCCCTCCATTAATTTCACACATCAATTTGTCTCCTGTGGCCAGGGGAGAAGGCGGTGGGGGAGGAAGAGGACTTCTAATGCAAGATGTATTGGCAAACCCTGTGGCTGAATAGAATGTAATTTGGAAAGACCTTCTGACAAGCTGTTTGCATGGGGAAGTGTTCGAAGACAAAACATGGTTGTGCAGACAGGTGTATACAGAAGAAAAATTGGACAAAGCGAAGGATCTTAGTTGTGACTAAAGCAGAGACATGTATGTGAAGCAGCCTTTTTATCAGTATTAATGATTCCATTCTTCACGGTGAAATAATAGGCGCAGTTTTAAATTTAACCCTGATTTTCAAAAATGCATTCACACTTGTCATTGATTGCATTTGAATAATGAAAACTTTAGCTTTGTAAGTCTAGGCTGTGGGGCAGTGTACTTGGTACTAGATTGACAACTTAAATTTGGAGGCTGCAGGAGCAGTAGTACACAGTGCAAAAGCATGCTTAGCTCAGGGTAGTGACTTGCTTTTCATAGAATCACGGAATGGTTTGGGTTGGAAGGGACCTTAAAGATCATCTCGTTCCAACCCCCCTGCCATGGGCAGGGACACCTTCCACTAGACCAGGTTGCTCCAAGCCCCATCCAACCTGCCCTTGAACACTGCCAGGGATGGGGCATCCACAGCTTCTCTGGGCAACCTGTGCCAGTGCTTCACCACCCTCACCCTACCTTTTTCGGTACTTTAATGTTGCTATTTAAGATAGCCAGGGACTTCCTTGACAGAATAAGGGGGATGCACGTCTTCATTTAGAAGAAGAAAGGTGTAAATGGGAGTGGGGGGATTGGTAGTCTTCAGAGCCACCCGACAGAGGAAGCCTTCTTGTGGTGCGGAAGAAACAGCAAGTATGAGGTGGTGGGACTGTGGAGAGCCCAAAAAACCTGTTTTGTTTTCACTTTCATTTCTACTTTCAATAGAGAGCCTAGTAAATGGTCATTTGTTCGTGTTTTTCCAGCTGAAGATATATTTTGCTTTTTTAACAGGGCAAAAAGGACGTTTCCCAGATATTTAACAACATCTTGAGAAGACAAATTGGCACGCGTAGCCCTACTGTGGAATACATTAGTGCCCATCCACATATCCTATTCATGCTTCTAAAAGGGTGGGTACTTTAATTTGACTTAAAGAGCATTGCCTGGAACATGCTGGCATTGCAGTTGATCTACTTTCTCACTTTTCAGTTAAAAAAAAAAAAAAAGATGTTCAGATTTTGTTCCAGATATTTTGTTTCTTTTATGTTGACTTTCTTTCTGCTTAACCGTATACTTTTTAATGACTGGATTATTTTATTTGGCCGTTATTTCTTCACCAAACTTCATGTTGCAATAATTATGTGTTGATTGTTTTTGAGTGTTCCTCACGTGATGCGTACTTCAGTTCTTGCCCTAAACTCTTGTATGGCATTGCTGATGACTGTGGAGTTTCATTTAGACCTTTTTGCATTGCAGGAGTGACTTACAGTGGTGTCTGTAAACAATTAGAGTCAAACTGGACCACTATGTGGTAGAACAGAGAGAAGCAAAAATGCATAAAAAGCATAGTTGTGTCTGTGGGACAGACTTCTGCAATGCTTGTAGCCACATGTGAACTTCAACTTTGAATTAATTCTGTAATGAACTCCACAACTTTCAGCATTAATTTTATTTTTTTTGTGTGTTTTTTAACCTTTGAGGGGGTCAGTGCTCAGCTGTAACCCGGTGGTCCCCAAGGTAAGTTGGCCAAGGAGGGGGAGTAGACTGCTGTATGGAGAGGACATCAGCTGTAGTTGCATTCAGGAGTGCACAAGTGTTGGCCTAAAACTCTTGAGGCTTCTGTCCCCTTTACTTTTGACTAAATGCACCTTTCATTTAGTGAGAAGCTTTGCTTTTCCAGCCCTTGAAGTGTACTGTTTTCTGCTCAGTTTTCTTTTGGCTTTAGGATTTTGTTCATTTTTCCCTAAGGAAAAGAGAATATATGTGATTGGGATTAAATAACAGATGTAGAAATAAGGAGATTTATTAGCTGATCAGTATGAAATAACGTGGACTCTCATAGTAGTTGTATGGTCACGCTAGTAACAGCCATTCAAAAACATGATATAAGCCTTTTAAACTAATGGTTAAGAGAATGAATTTTTTTTTAAGTGTCTGTCTTGCTCTTGAGGTTGAAGATTTGCATTTTTACCATTTGCTCCACAGCCAGAGTTAGGAAAATACTTAAGCACCATCTAAGGTTTGTGCGTGACAAGGCTGCAGCCCCAAGGGTAATAAAATTCTGTTCAGCCAGCCTCCCCCCTCTCCCAGGGGCAGACCCCAGTCAAAGAGAGGGATAGGCATGGGAGTCCTCTAAAACAGTTATTTCCTTCAAAACTGGCCACATTCCAGCACAGCTGAGTAGCTGTCGTGGTTTAACCCCAGCCGGCAACTCAGCCCCACACAGCCACTCGCTCACTGCCCCTGCTTGGGATGGGGGAGAGAATCGGAAGAGTTAAAGTGAGAAAACTCGTGAGTTGAGATAAAGACAGTTTAATACGTAAAGCAAAAGCTGCACACAAGCAAACCAAGGAATTCATTCCCCCCTTCCCATGGGCAGGCAGGTGTTCAGCCATCTCCAGGACAGCAGGGCTCCATCACGCAGAACGGTGACTTGGGAAGACAAATGCCATCACTCTGAACGTCTCCCCCTTCCTCCTTCTTCCCCCAGCTTTTAGTGCTGAGCATGACGTCCTATGGTCTGGAATATCCCTTGGGTCAGTTGGGGTCCGCTGTTCCAGCTGTGTGTCCCCCCAACTCCTTGTGCCCCCCCCCCCCAGCCTGCTTGCTGGTGGGACGGGGTGAGAAACAGGAAAAAAAAGGCCTTGACACTGTGCAAGCACTGCTCAGCACTAACTAAAACATCGCTGTGTTATCAACACTGTTTTGGTCACAAATCCAAAACACAGCCCCATCCCAGCTACTATGGAAAAAATTAACTCTATCCCAGCCCAAACCAGCACAGTAGGGAAAAAAGTAACCAAGAGAGCTAGTCAGTACCAGGGATTTCAAGAACGGTGAGCTTGTGGTTGAACGTGGTGGCAAAGCTCTTGGTTGCTGCGACAGGAGGAGGTGCAGACCTGCTGTCTTCCTCACAGGCAGGGCGGTGAGGAGCCTGGGGGGGTGGCTGGGCTGAGCTAGGTCTTGCTCTTAGAAGTATAGTGATTTGGGGTGATTTAGGTTTAATCGTGAAACTCTTGACTTGTTTTCTGTTACTAAACACCAGCTTCCTCAGAAAGGAAACCAGTAAGCTGGTTAAATGGATTTTGGTTTCGTTTGTTCGTTAAAATTCACCATTTATATAAACCTCAAACTAGTTGTTTCAGGACAGTGATGATAATTCTCTCAGTCGTCATTAAGTTGTACAACTGCTTTCAACTTCATATATAGATACAATAATTTTCTTCCCTTTTCTCTGTCTTTGCTTTTTCGATTTTTCACTCATTTTGTTTTTGCACGTTGCGCATGTATCGCTACCATATGTCTGGGCTTTATTTAAAGCTAGAAAATATTTTTGGATCATGTCCCAGATATTCTTTGGCATCTGTAACAACCAAGAATGTTAAGATGACAGTAAAGATTTTATGTTATGCATATGTGTGGCTGACACATTTTACTGTAGGTGACCTGAGCCAGTGGACGTATTTAAATGGCATCACTTAGGTGTTTTTTTGGAGATTGCTGCTGCGTGTAGCAGCGTGTCCGTGTTAGTTTGGTCCTCAGCTCCTTGTTCTTGATTTCTTGGCTATCTCTTTGCAGCACTGCACTGTATCAAAATTGCCATTTCTGGAGTTTCTTGTTAGAAAGTGCTGTTGAATTCATCAGCAGTAGTCCAGAAGACAGTACTATCCAGCCCTGATGGTATCTGAGCAGCTGCTGCAGAACAGTGTAATGATGTCAGACATGATGCTCCCTTACCTGCCTATGTCCTGCTGCTGGGACTGTCTAAAACCAATACTTAAAATATGTGCCTACAGCAAGGGTAGGGCCCTGAACAGGCAGCTTGCTGCATGCAGGCAGCGTGCTGTGCTTGTGTGCAATCAGCTATGAGACTGGGAAGCAGGCACTTCATGTTAGACATGACCACTTGAAAACGTGACTTGAGGACACATTTTCATTTTTATTTAATGGCAAATGCAATACATGGAATCAAAATCTGCTTAAAGGTAAAGAGAGTGGATTTTGCTGGCTTGTACCATTCGGTGTTTGTTATATGGCGTTATTTGGAGAGAAAAAAAAAATAGAATTCTACTATGACTGTAAAAGAAACAGCCTGGGACTATTGTGAAGACTTGTCATTGTTTTACTCGTATTGGATGCGAAATTTCCTCTGCCCCCTGACAGTCAGTTCCCAACAGTATCAACAAAAGTTTGCTTTTTCATTGCATAATGTGAGTTCTGTTGAGTGGGAAGGATCCTGAATCAGAGCTCCCGCCCGGTGTTTCCTGCCTAATACTCCAGCGGCACTGCCAGCTTGAGATAACTGTTCTTACCTTTTAGGCTTCGTTTTACTTGTTGGCTACTTCCTTCCAGCTTCTCAGCTTCAGAAAAACATGCAGCACATAGCTGACTACTTTTTTTTTTTTCTTTGGTAGGTTAATTGACCTTCCTGCTGCATGAGGACTTGCTTTAATAGTATCTCATTTTCTGTGTGTGCAGGCTTTGTGTATGAGTAGGATTTCAGATGAATACAATGTTTGGTGTATATAGAGTACCAGATATATTTGGGCCAAATTTTTTCTCCGGTCTCAGCATATTGCGTTAGCCCAGAAATAACTTTCATCCTTTTTAATTTCAAATATCTTCCCTCTACTACAGTGACTATAGAGGACTTGAAGTTTGTGGCACTTGCACTGTTTCTCACAAGTGAGAAATTTATAAGCTCCTTTGTGAATATATATCATGCCACATGCTATCTCTAACATACTTAGTCACTGCCACGATCTGTTTTGTAATGACCTCTTCACATCGCAGTGCAGTTAAAGCTTTAATGGTATATTGGCTGAAGTTGCAGAATTCCCCTTAAGTTTATCCAAGGATAAACTCAGGCTGTAGAAGCTAGTGTAAAATCAGATCAGAATATAGCTGTTTGTCAAGACCTTGTTTCTCCCAGGCTTGATGCCTTCCTAATCTCCTGCCTGTGCTCCTTGCCTTGTACCATCTTCCGCACTAGCCATGCAAGTACGATTCCCTCTGCACCGAGATGCACCTCTGCTCTCAGTCTTGCCTCTTTCAGCCTCCACAGTGAATGTTTTGAAGTATTTCAAGCCCATTATTTCATTTTCTGGTTGCCCCCAGTAGTCAGTATGGGGAGGTTTCTTTAGGTTGTAAGTTCATCCAAACAGAGAACAGCTCAGTATTTTTTTTTTACGCTGTGGGAATACGTCAGCACAGAGCACTAGTTGCTTATTAAAAGTGATTTTGAAACACATTTCTATCATTCCTGCCTGGTGGCTTTGCATGTAAGTGTGGGTGCAGAGAACATGCCAGTTATGACGGGACAGCCTGTAAACTTCTTCCAGGCATATTCCAGGAGCCAAACCCACTTCCAGATAATGGAGCATTTGACTAAGAATGACTCTGTTGATACTTATGTTTTAAAAAGTTATTGTGCTGGAAACAATGTAATTTGCTTTTATTCCAACCAAAATATTCCTTAGCCAACTATTAAATATTTTCCTGGCTGCACTCCTAGGTGCAACTCTGCCTCTTTTTCCTTGAAAATTAGTATTCCTGTTAATGGAGTTGAGGAGAGGTATGCCTCAATGGGAAACATAAGCAAATTTCTGTTGTCTAAAGAGTTATAAATTCACGTTTGCAAATGTTTCCCAAAAGGAAACAAATAGGGGCTTGAGTGCCTGCATTTCCTTGAGGGTGGGAAGTTTCATTTGCCTATTTCAAATAGTAATTCATTTTTCATTAAGCCAACTATTGTTGACGTGAGGTTGAAGTATGCAGCTCTGGTATGCTCGCAAAACGCTACCATTCTTTTAAATTGCAAGCTGGTGGTAAATTTGAGCCCCCACTCACTTACAGCACAGATGGCATTTTGTGTTTTTCTTTCTTTTTTTTTTTTCTTCCTCTTTTGGCCTAGTGATAGAAATTAATTGTTCAAAGGAAAAATGATGCTGATGAGCTCTTGGTGATAATACACAGTTCTGATATAGTATAACCAGCTTATTGAAACAGAGCGTGCTTTCTGTCTCCTTGGACTTCATCACTTTCACATGACTGAAGATTGCTGGAAGAAGTTAATTTTAAGTCCTTCCTGACTGCTGGATTTCATTCTTTTTTTTTTTTTTAAAGTTGTGTTTCTAACAGTTTTGTTTCAGATTAAATTCAGCTTTAGAGAAATCAAGACTTTATAGAAAGAGAAGATGATCTGAATTGCCTCCCCTCTCCTTCCCTCTCCAAGATTGAGAAGTGTGCTGGCTCCTGGCTATTGCAATGCGTGTGCCATAACAGGATTGTAACTTGAGGAACGAATACTTGTCTCCTGAACAAAGTCATAGCCTCTGCAGAGGAGGGATTGAGCAGAATTCCTCCTAAACTGCAAAAAAAATCTTCAGAAACTACAGAAAGCTTTATTCTGTGTAGACTGCCTGGATAGACTTCGTACTTTCCTTGTTAGACACATTGATATGCTAGAGCGATCTTCTCTAGAAGAGGAGTGGGAGGTGTTGGATGGTCATGAGGTGTTACATTTTTCTTGGATAAACTGAGGAACCGAGAATTAAATCTGAAAAGGGAGATTGTTATATTGTATGGGATTTGCTTTCTCATAAATCTAAAAAGGTGAAGGAGCTCTGTTGAAACGTTACGCACTCCCCACATGGACTTTCTGCAGAGAGGAGGTGTAATGCACATTTACACCGAAATGTGTTTTGGCTTGTGAAGGCAGAGGTTAGCGATGGGGAACACTGGCCATATTATCTGTGTGTCTGCTCCTTAGCTTTGGGCTGAGGTCCCGAGGCAGGTGGGTATAGTGCTGTGGCTGGGAGCTGCCGTCCACGTGTTGTGTCCCCTCTGGCGCAGGCGATCCCTATGCTACAAAGTTCCCCATTGCTGGAAAAGTGCCCATTTATCTTCGTTCTTCTACATTTTGATCTTTTCTGTTTCTTTTTATTCTTCAGATACGAATCCCCAAATATTGCCTTACGCTGTGGAATTATGCTGAGAGAGTGCATCCGGCACGAACCCTTGGCCAAAATTATACTTTTTTCGGAACAGTTCAGAGACTTTTTTAAATATGTGGAAATGTCAACTTTTGATATAGCTTCTGATGCCTTTGCTACATTCAAGGTAAATTGTTTGATACCTGCATGATAGCGTTGTGTCAAAAATGGCACTCTATCAGCAGTCATCACTGAATGTTCTGTTGCCTTTAAACTGGGTGGCTTTTTTTATTGTTCAGTAAAGGATATAATTAATCCTTGGTCTGTTTGTAACAGGATTCACAACAGTGATCAAGTCCCAAAGACTCTTTAATTCAATTCAGATTTACAGTTCACTAATGTTCTTCATCTTGATAACCCAAGGTCTTTTATGCAACCATTTGAAACTCAAATTAATCATGTATTACATACCATTCTTGTAAAATGCCTTTTCCTCTCCCTACTTTCCCCTGGAGACAAAACCACTACCCATCATGACCACAAACAGTAAATAGAAGGAATAATTTAAAACTTTTGAATTCCTTGTAATTTTTGCTGTCCTTCTGAGTACGGCAGTCAAGTTTAGATTAATGCCGTGCCCGCTGATTGTTTTACCACGTATTCGTATGCTTACTTTTGTGACCCGTGGTTCAGTGTAAGGACCATACTGCTAAGAGTTAAGTAGGTGAAAGCACTGCATAGACTCTGTATAGAGTCTCTGTGTTGTATTAAAAATGAAGTTGGGTGAAGCTTGCCAAATTTCTTGGAGTTTGTACGTGACCATCTTTCCTGCAAGGTGCTAGCATAGTCTTTGAGCAAAATTTGGTGCCTATGAGCTTAATGTACGGGAAGATTAGTTTATTTCTGAAAAATAATTTAAGCAAGTTGGGGAAAATTCTGGGGTAAAGACTCTTATAAATATAGATGTAACTCCTTTTTTCTTTTATCATTGAGTTCCTTGCTGTCGTAGAAACAAGTTGTTCATTCTTTCCTCTCAAAGCTAATTAGAAACATGATTAGATAGACCTTAGGAATAACTGTAAAGAATGTTGGAGTTCAGCTCAGCAATTCAACGCATAATAAAACCCAGCCTTGGTTTTTACTAACTGAATGGGGTAAAGGTTTGTATGATGGAGATAATGTTGCGTTCTTCAATAATGAGTTGAGCAGGATTACCAGTTCAAACCACCTGTTAATCAATAGCAGCATCTTTCCATTATTTTAAGCTGCACTGTTGTGGTATTCATTAGGTAAATGTTATGAAAGTGGAAGTAGCACAGAAACACAAACAGAAGTACAGTGTCGGACTGTATAAAAATGCAACATAACTGAGATGATTTAATCCTCTGTCTCTGGCATTTTACCCTATGCTTGGAAGAGTATTTGTCTCTGGTCAGCAAAAAGTGCTCCTGGACTCTGTTCCCAGCTTGACAGAAGAAATTTGCATCTTTTCCCCAGGTCCTGCTTTGAGCAGGACAGCAGTGTCTGATTGGTGATGGACAGTCTTCAGCCCAGCCAGGAGGCAGGGTGGGGACAAGGGTCAGTTAAGCTGTGGCAGGGACTGCAGACTGCTGCGACCCTCCCCAGAAAAGCGGGATTGATGTTGTTCAGGGATCTACAGCTGTGGAACTTCTGTCCCCTGTGATCTGAGTGTATTTTTAGCAGGATTTAAAAATAGGATTCTACATCCTCACACGCACTGGAAAGAGAAGAGTATGAGGGCAGTTCATCCTCAGACATAGGGCAGAAATCACCTTTTAAAATGCTTGGGGAAAATGTATAAACTGCATTTTTTTTAAATTGCCCCTTATTTTAAATTGCCTGACCTGATACATGGTCGGTTCTGGAAATAAACCAGCTGTTCATCTCATCTCCTATTTGTCTGTTACTCTGAATAGCTGGAACAGCAAGAAGTGATGTGGAAGCGACTGAATCGTGAAATGTGGAGCTACCTCCTTTCTAATACCGTAAAAATAAGTGCTGTGATTGCTCGCTGGTTGGTTTACTGAACTCATGTTTTCAGTTCTGTTTCCCCTGTGTTGGGTTTGTAGTGTTGCCACCAGGGTGTCTGGTTCAGAGCTGAAAGCCTTGGATAGTCTATGCACCAGAAGAAGGCTAATTAAATGTGCGTTAAAGTCTGAGGATGTTTATAGTAGGGAAGTATTGGAATTTTTGATGATATGGAGATGTACTTCTTAATTAAATTCAGCCAGGTGCACTGCAGAGAGGAAACATAGCTGCTAAAAATGCAGAGGAAAGCAGCTTGTATTTAAAGATTCATTCAGCTGTGGAGAGTACCAGCAGTGCTTGGAAAGAGTGCTGATTGAATACTGCTCCTCCACACTCTCTCGTGATTTTCTATGAAAAACTCATTTCAGATTATATTCCATTTGTGCCCCCTATTGAAAAATGTTGTAGTTGCCTCCTAAGTGCCCTGCATAAATGCTTGTGAATCACATTTGTTGCACTCAGCCTTTTAAACTGCTATCGTTGCAGTCCTGCTAAATAAAGGAATGTATTAAAAACATGTACTGGATTTTATAGCACTCTGCTTTTCTCTTATAATTGATGGTAAAAATAAATTAAATGATTAGTATGTAAAGGATTTCTTTTATTTGTGATGCTGTAGAGGATGTGTCTGTGCATCTGCTTCAGCTACTTATCAGCTTCAGTCTCTGACTGTGGGTAAGGAAACCAAGGAAGAGATGATGAAAAAGATAGCAGAAACTGATTCACTGAAAAAATACTGACTTGAATGGACTTCATTAGGCATTTATTGTGAGCAGTGTTACGTTTTAAAAGAGGCAATAAGATAAAAATTAAACTTAAATGCCTCAGACTGGACACTTCATTTCATAGCTATTCATCCAGTAAAGAGATTTGATTTCTTCTGGAGCTGAACATTTGCATCTCTGTCTCTGAGCACCAGCATTCCCCTTCTGTGGGAGAGGTTGCTTTAATTTAAATTTGAATTAGTTGGGCTTTTTTAGCATGGGAGGCATTACGTGTCCAGCTGTTTAAAAGGTCTGCTAATGCTTGTGTCAGTAAGCCCACCTTGGGCAGAAAGAGAGCTGCAGAAGGGATTCATCCCACCTACTTGAGAGCCCTTTCCCAGGAGGGAGTGGCTGTGGAGGGAGTCTGGATGGCTAGCTCAGATCAGCACCTAACTTTTAGGCTTTAAATAAATAAATGTATGTATACAGTGGTTGATTTTGAGTCTTCCTTGTTGTATTCTTGGGAGATGAGCAATAGTAGTTGATCCAGCTTAGTATAATTTCCAGCTGTGGGGTAACATGTAGATCACTTCTGGCTTTGGGACCATAGCTGATCCCTCCATAAAGGGTTTGTTTATTTTTTTCCTTTCCCCTACCCCAATTTATTGTAAGCACTGTGTACTATGACCGATGACCATAAGAAAAGGTGGGAGGGAAAAGGAATATAAAGAAAGAGTGTTAGAGTAGTTTTAGATTGATTCTGTTAGCATTAGCCAAGTTCTTAAAATCCTACTAAACACACAATGCAGTATTGTTTTTAAAAGCTTTCTGTCTCTAGGAATCATGTTGTAAATACCTCCCAAAAGATGACCTGGTAAAAAATGCTAAAATACGTTTGAGAATCAAGGGGCAATCAAATGAGCACACTCAGGTAACCTTTCTCTGTTTTCCCCAGGACCTGTTAACACGACACAAATTGTTGGTAGCAGAATTTCTGGAACAAAATTATGATGTGGTAAGTATAAATGCTAGAAGAATTTTTTAAAAAAATCTGTTCGTGCTTAGCTGCAAAAAGTGTGCTTTCAGTAGCAGAGGGTTTCCTGCTCCACATAAAATAGTCATGTAGGACTATATGCAAAACTAAGCATTGCTTTTACTAAAGCAGAATCCTTGTGTGGTGTTTGAAATACAGGTACCCCCTCTGCACACACCTGGGGGACACACCCCAAGGTTTCAGGAGAACTGGGTTTAAAAGCAAGTTTTATTCCTCTCTGCGTGCATCCTGTCTCCTCATATGTGAATGGAACTATAAACTTTGTATGTAAATAGATCATGGGGAAAAAAAGGTGCACATTTTTAAACAGTTTTGTGATATTCCAGCACTGATAGGGCCAGACTGGTGTTATTTATAATACTTTGGGACAGAGGAGAAGAGTTACTGGAAGAAGTTTTAACATTACTGGAAATTATGTGTACCTGAATGGGGGACTGAGGTGTGAGTATTCCTCTTACCATCCTCAGGCAATTAGTCCCTTGGTTTGCTGCCATTTTTCACTTTTATTTTTTGGCTTGGTTTTGAATCAAATGTGGGTCAGAAAAATTCCACTGGAATCAACTAAAATTGAACTGGTACGGATCGTGGAATTAAGACCACAGGTTATGTTCTTGTGTTACCTGAGGTATTCTTTATTTCATTGCCAAAGTGAAAAGACCGAAGACTATTTCTTTCATTCTAGAGTAACCAAGAAGGTTAAATAAAGATCAGGCATATTATTGCTGAGTCACAAATGCAGCTTAACTGGAGCAAAATTAGTGTTTATGCTAATCTTTTCCCTTAATAATGAAGCACTGCTCTGGAACAGTCCCCATTCTACGTTTGTTTAACATTTAAAATTTTTAAGTATAAATTGTGGGAGTGAGCATTTTTTTAGGTAATTCTTGGACAGCAGCGTTGGGTTTTTTTGCTTGTTAGGTAGATGGTTTGAACATATCGTAGCCTTCTCTCTCGGTCTTCTTGACCACAAGATTCCCTTGGCCCAATCCTGCAAAAGCCAACACACGCTTGGCTCCCAGTGACCCTTGTTGGGCAAATGGCTTTAACGAGCAAGGGTGCTGAAGGCTGGTGAGGTGGCACCTCACAAAAGGAGCTTTTGGCATACACCAGCACGGGACGCACCGTCACCAATTTGGGGTATTGTATTAAATCACACAGCAAGTCATGACCATGATATGAGTAAGTAGACGTTACGTGCTGGACCTACGTGTCCCGGCAGCGGATTCACCCTCTGTAAGAGAAGGCTGTACGGGCACTGGCTTACTTCTGTCCTAGTTGGCTTACACCAGCTCCTGTTACATCCAGTCCATATGTGGTATTGCTCTCTGCAGTATTTGGAAGAGGAGTGTTCCTGGGCATTAATTCACTGCATGATAAGCAGCCAAGAAAAAAAGGCCATGAGGCTGGCCCTGGCATTGCAGTGAAGTGTTAGAGGGTGGCACTGCTGCATCCTCTGCTGCTCCTCTGGGGTGGGAAGGACCAGGAGGAGGAAGGATGGACATGAATTGGATGCATTTGTGTTTTCTTGTTACTCTAGATCTTTGAGGATTATGAAAAACTCCTTCATTCTGAGAATTACGTAACAAAGAGACAATCTCTGAAGGTAAAGTAAAGTCTCTCAGCACTTTCCTTCTAAATTTGAACTCCATGTTAGGCAGAATATCAAGATGCATGTATGGCAACAGAGCAGCCGTGTACTTTCTAACAAAAAAAGACATAAGTGCTTAGGATGCTCTTCTTACAATGCACAAGAGCTCGCTCTGTCTTTTCTTTCCTGGACCTCTGGTGAAGTATTGGGCTGTTTCTATGGAACAAGCACTATCATTTTTCCTCTGACCTCAAATCTGTACTTTGGTTCAGAATGTAGGTTAAAACGAACTTGAGAGTAATGTGATAGTCTCTGTCTGTTGCTGCTTGCTGCTACAGCACCAAGTCTGACATGACCGGCAGATAGGACCAGATAGGTGTGTTAATGTAATATCTGAATGAAGTGAAGGTGTCTTTGTGGGACAGCTGCACTACACTTGCTTCTGTCCTAGCTGGCTTATGCCAGGTCCTATTACACCAGCCCATATGTGGGATCCCTCTCTGTAGTATGTACATGATGAGCATTACTGGGCATTAAGTAACTCATTGCATGATAACAAGTGTAGTTAATTTTTTTTTTTAAAAGGTAGTGATATTGAAACCTCTTAGGCAAACATTAAAATATGTTGCTGCTTTCTTTGTGTTCAAAAATAATGTGGTGAACTGATAAAAAAAATGGGATTTTTTTGTAATTGTGTCTATAGCTGCTGGGTGAATTGATTCTGGACCGACACAACTTTGCCATCATGACAAAATACATCAGCAAACCAGAAAATCTGAAGCTGATGATGAACTTGCTGCGAGATAAAAGCCCCAACATTCAGTTTGAAGCATTCCATGTGTTCAAGGTGAGCTAGTATGAGCTGTAGAGGTGGCAGACTTTTTCTTCTCCTCATAGAAGTGTCTTTCAAGGTGGGCTAGAGAAAGCCCAGAAAATTAAGGCAAAGCTTGGGGTTTACAGTCACTTCCAACATTTGAGAATGTCTTAATTGATAACCTTTCTATCACTCAGCCTCTGATTTCTGTTTGCATTCCTTCAGCTGAGTTCTAAAGCAGCATCACTTTGGTTTGGGCTGAGGGTAGTCAGTCAAGTAGCGATGAGGTGAATGCTACAGGTAACAAAATACACAGCTTCTAGGTGGTATCCAGGGTACCTTCCCCCCAAGTCTTAGGTCATTTTACCATGTGATTCTGAGTAAAGATAAAAATAAAAGTCCTAAAACTCTACATTAAGACTAAAAGTAGATGGTGCTGGTGCTGTGCATTAGCGCAAACACAATTTGCTTTTAAAGGCATTAAAAAGATTTGGTAAATCTGAGCTGGAAATGAGTTTAATCCTTCCGTCCTTTTGCAGTGATCATTAATGCAGTCTTAAACAATTACCAGACCCAACCAGTGTCCCTTTCTTCATGATGATTAATGTTAATTAGTGAAAAGTTTACCATTTTTCTATTAAAAAAGTTCTCTGCCTTGGGACAGAGGGTGAGTTGGATTGTTATTATGCAAAACTGCCTTTAGTTTGGAATGAACAGATTAATTTCTAACTATGTAAATAGAGCTGTTAATGATTTTCAGAAGAGGAATATTGAGCCTGTAAGGATATCTTTCCCCAAGATGGTTGAGAAAGATACCAGGTCACACCAAAAGGCATGCTATTGGAAAAAGGTTACATCACCCTCCACAAATTCAGGGTGACTTGTTGAGTTTTGTACTTCTGCCATTTCTGATTTGGAAAAAAGCTTTCAGATCTTCAGTCTGGAGGCTTAGAGGATGTGCAGCTTCTCCAAAAAGCTTTTCATTTCCAAAATAAAAAGAAAGCTTCAAGGAGGATTAAAAAAAAAAAAATTCCCTTCCTGAAATAAGCAGCTTGGTAAGCTGTTCCCTTGCTGACTTCCTTCGTAGTCAGCTGAACCACTGTGAGTAAGTTCTACTCCTCCTCCTTATCAGGAGGTATGTGGCTCCAAGATAAGCGAGCAGTCAAGCTCCAAACACTTGCAGCCTTTGAGATGCCTATGGAAGGAAGGGATCAGAGGATTGGGCTCTCTTAGACACTCTGTGAATAAATGCCAGATTTTTATGTATTAAACACATGAGTTGCTGTTTCTGAATTAATGATAGGCATGGCCCAGGCCTTGGGAACAGCTGATTTTGCTTATTTTAAGAGGCATTTGAAGGGATTTGGAATAACTTGAAAGGATTCCAGTGTGCAACCATGTAATGCATTTCTGTTGCTCCCATTCTGCCTTCCCATTCCCTCCCTTCCTTTCCTTTTCCAGTATGTTGCATCTCATTTCCAGTTAGATTGGAGATATTGCAGGCTCAGCCTTGCTTGACCACTTGCAATTGCTACCATGTGGACGTAATGCTGAGGCCTTGGGGTGTCCAGCAAATCAAACACTGTGTGGTGATAATGTTGTATCTTTTCAGTTCAAAGGGCCAAACTCTGACTTCAGATACTAACCTCCATGGGATGTGGTTGGTTTTTTCCAGCATTTCCAGCATTTAAGCAGGGCCATGGCATTCCTCACGCTATCTCATGTGCGTAGTGCATGTTGTGAGGAAATTGCAGACTCGGAGCAGGACCTGATCAGCTGGAAATTGCTCGTTTATAACCACCAGTGCACACTAGAGTAACTCTAGAGGTGCAGCAGAGCTCGCCTTTGAGGTCCTCACTGAGGAACTGGGTTAGCTGGATGTAGAAGCATTCCGCTTCTCCCCAGTGGTAGTTGTAGGGTATGTTATAGAAAATTGCATTGTCAATTAGCTTTCTAGAGCGGGTTAGAAAAGATAATTTTCTTCTGATTTCACTTCTTAAATTGAATTCTAACTTCTTGAGAACTGCTAAAGGAAATTCTTAACTATTTAAGAGAGTGGGGTAAAGCACTACTGGCTGGTTGTGCCCTGTTCTGCAGCGTCCCTGCCTCCTGTTTCTGGGTTAGTGTCCCTCAGCCTGGTTCCCTTGTCAGATGTAATAATTCCATGCTCCTCTAGTTGGGAGAGGAATCTTGTCCTTGGCTTTTAATCTCATAAATTTTAAATTGTGCCCACATTTTTAAATTGTGCTGCCAAAATACCTGTGCAGTCCTGGCTGAAATTACAGTAGACTAACCACAGTGATTTGAAATCAAAGGTCTGCTGAGAAGTGGGTATTTGCTTCTCTGTCTGAGCTGCCAAAAGATTTGGGTTTAAGTTACCTGATTTAGATGTTTCACCAGTTAGACACAGTAGAAATGAAAAAGTGCTTGTTTTGTAAGCATCCAGATTCCAACACTCCCATGCCCTAGCTGACCCCAGAAAAGGCATATGGCTTTTACCTCCCTGAGGCAATTTCTGGTTATTGAAGATTCAAAACAGTAAGGTAGAGCTGAAAATGATGAGGACCTCTAGTGCAAAAGTATTTTGCAGGAACACTTTGTGGCTGAAAATGCCAGTACCCCTTCAGGCTCTGAGAAAATGTCACTCCTTCAGGATGCTTTGGGTGGGAAATTGAAGACAAACAGACCACCCACTTGCAATGCTTCCTTCCATTCTTCCTTCCTCCTCGTTCCAGCTCCTTCTCTTCCTTTTGCCTGAGCACAATGGAGCTTCTGCCTTGAGGCATCATCCTAAAGGCCTGCAGCTGCTTTGTAAAGCTGGACGTCCCAGGCGATGTATGCGTGAGGATTAGGCAGTATTTAATCATAAGGAAAAGCTAACATACCTCACCCCCTTTCCTCCTCCTCCTCCATAAATAATCCAGTGGGGTTGCCTAGAGTTGTAGCCTTTGTGAGTCACTGGCTCTCTGCATGGATTTCAGTGGAGAGGTCTCAGTCCTGAGCATGCACACTCTGAGGACCAAATATTGGGAAAGGCTCTCCAGCTCCTGTGATGGGTTTGTGACAGTGATTACTGGAGCCTGCTTTGAGTTTGCCTGTAGGGGAGACCGATTCTTTCAGATGTGCATGAACGTGGTGCAGGTATTCCTTTGACCTTACGTGTTTACAAATAAAGGCTAAAAACAAGCTCTCTTGGCTTTCACGTAAACAATTAGGCTATTTTGAGGAAAACACCCTGTAGTGGTGAATTGGGATTATGCAACTTTCTTGTTCTTAAGCAGACATTTAGCAAGATGGATTTTATGGTTTAAATCTAAAAATAGAATGGGTACACTGTGTTTTGTGACCTTAGTTTCATTTTTCCATTCTCTTTGTGCACTTTACAAAGCTACCTCCTGCAGCTTGCACTGCAAATGATCTCACATAATTTGACTGTACTGGCAGTTTCCTCTTGGTATGAAGCTGAAACCATGTGTGTGGGGCTGTGTCCTGTTTCTTAGCTGGAGAGTTTAAAGGGCAAGAAGTGTTATGCGAAGCATTGTGCTATAAGCAACGTGAACTGTAAGGCACTTGTGTGCAGTTTCCTGACACAGTAAGATTGTGCGTGACCCCAGAGTAAGACTTACAATACCCAGTCCAGGGTATCCAACCTCTGTAATTGTTTTTGCTCTGCTGCAGTCCCAGGGGATGGTGATGCCTGGTTATTAATTGTAAGGAAACAAGGTCAGATTCTCCGATCAAGTGGTTTTAATATTTGTTTGAAGAAATACAGTGTATGACTCTTAATGGAGAGGAGAGCAACAGTTCCACTTTGGACCACTTTTGAAGCTTCAGAGCTGATTTTCATTCCAGGCCTTTTGCAAATATTCACAAAACGGAACTGTGTTGAAACAGATATTTTTAGAGCTGGAATTTTAGTATGAGTACTCTCTTTATTTTGGGTCTCTGTCTCTCTCATGTATCTGAATCAAGTTCTCTAGAACACGCAACCTTTCATAATAAAACCATAGGTGAAACAAAGTTCTCTGTGAAGTGTTTTAGCTTCAGTTAAACTTCGTTTTTAGTAGAAATGTTCCAGATAGCGTTAATAATGATTTCTGTTTTCAGGGTTTTATCTCCTCCTCTCTGACAACACAGAGTTCTGAACAAGGGGGGGCTCTTTTAAAAGTAAAGTCTCATGGTGGTCCTAATCCTGGGCTTTGTGAAGCTGATTAGTAGATACTGGCAGAATTGATTCTGTTTGCTTAGCCCAAGTATTGAATAACACTTCAGGAATTTTCTGGTCCTTCAACATCCTCTCTTTACGAGTCCCTGTTGACACTGAGCAAGACTGGCAGTCAAGATGATCTTTGTTTGAATGTTAAGTTTGATGGTTTTGCAAGGGGAAGATTATAATCTATAAATAATTGAACAGGAAGATAAACAGGACGTGATGTCTTCTATTAAACTAAGTTCTTTAATTATTTGCTACGGTAATACCAGTTGTAGGACCAATATGAAATGCTGGTATTTACTAGGTTTACCACTGAAACCTTCTAGTTCTGTTTGCAGACCGGATAGCTTTTACAAGAAGAATTATTTAGATTTCTTCATTTTGAGAGTCAGCCTTCAGTTATCTTTATAAGGAGGCCTAATACTCATTGAAGGAAGATGTTCAAGGTCAGGCTGTAATCAGATTATTTCTGAAAATATGGGTCCTGTCAGTTCACTTGATCGTTTTCTTCTCCTGGTCGCAAAGCGGGAACTGAACTCCAAAATTCAAAGCTTTTAATGAAGATCTGTAATGGTTACTTTCCTCATCCCTGCCCATAGGCTTACGTGCTGCTTTTCTGAAAGGAAGCTTGTCCAGCCATCTTAGGGCTTAATCATGGTGCAAATCCTGGAAGTATCCAGCCTCCATCAGCATGGTGACCTGCTGTAGGTCAGCACGTGAGGAGCTGCGTTGCGAGGCTGCTCGAGCTGAGAGCGTGAACTGCCACAGTCTCAGCCAGAGCCAAACATTCATACCCAGGAGATTTCAAGATTCATATTCCTTAGATAAGGCACAGACTGGAAGCTGTAAAGTATGTTCAGCAGTGATTTAAATCCCCAAACCCTTTATTTCTCATATGGGGAACCAACACATCAATAGCAGCACATCAAAGTTATTTGCAAGAGAAGGGATATTGCCACAGAACAATCAGCGATCGACAGTCCATTAAGTGCAGTAAGAGCTGTGAACTGGCTGGCTGACCCACTGATAGATGTGTCCCTGGTAAGATGTTGCACTTTGAGCGCTTGGAGCATCGTGCAGGAAAGCTGTTATTTTAGGGTGGCTGCTCTGAAGAGATCTGTGGGAGTTGGGGCTGTTGGTGCTACTCTTGAAAAGCTTTAGGTGGCAGGTGGGCGTAAAAAGACATTATCTGAGATTATAGCTCAGGGTAATCAGAGAAAGGCAATGTGGAGGCCTGTGCAAAGACTGTGTGAATAACTATAGATACTATACTGTCACAGGGACCGTGGCCTGGCTGCTAGATCAAGGAGAACTTTGTAAAAGACTTGGGGCCTGGAAGCATTCACCCAGCATGGCAGAGGTTGCAGCTTTTTCCCCAGAGCAGAGGGAAAAGTACCTTGACGCAGGGGCTCCTAGAAGCGACCTGAGGAGGAGGGATCCAGAGGAGACAAAAGCACAGGCAGGGATTAGGGCTCTTAAGGCATCAGGATGCCAGGGTTTAAGAGTAGATGCTTTGCCTCACCTTTATGGAATAAAAAAAAAAAAAAATAATCTTACCTTCCTGTCTGGGCAGAAGTACTTAGTGTGGCACTGTTGATGTGTGCCGAGCCCCATTCCTTCCACACGTTCCCCACCCGTGGCATTTTCCATGCCACTTGTACGTCCCAATTAGGGGATGTTATACGAAGCCTCACAATGGGTCTGGTCTGAATCCTGTCCCAGGCTTTGCCAGGTGTTGTTTCTGGGGGCAAGGGGCTGTAACGCAGCCCCCCAGGACGGTGTGCGCGTGTTCCTCATCACGTAATGTGACTGCTCCAAGCGCAGCTGGTCGTAGCCCGGGTTTTCATGTGTGCACAATCTCAGCAGAGATAAATGAACCTGCAGAAGAGCCCCGGGTCTGGAGCCAGTGGCCCCAGAGCTGGGCAAGTGGTGATGCCACCTGCACTTCGCTGGACAACATGCCATTCTGTACTGTCAGCAGATATTTGTTTTCATTCTGGTTTGGACAGGCATGGAGGGAAGCTGGACGTTTTCCAGTTCTGTCCATCCTTAATTTCTTCTCGTCGGGTAGAGAATAACTCAAGTTATTTATGGTGTTACACAAGCACTCGGGCGGTGTTTTGTTGACCAGCCATGGTAACCTCGAGGCGAGCCAGATGTGGGAGCTCTTCCCAGGCTGGCCGGGGCTGTGCTGTGCCTGTGTTCCCACCGCCAGCCCCCCCCGCCTCACGTCCGCAGAGCCTGCATCTCTGTGGCATCCTCAGGTCCCTAGGAAGAGCTTGCCACTGCTGGCCTTTACAACAGGCCTTAAGTTTTTTGTCATCAGCTGGCGCGTACGGCAGAGAAAATGTTAAAGAAACGGTGTCGTGGAGCAGGGGGTCGCGTTCAGAGCTGGAAAACTCCTGCGGCTTTAGGCTTTGCAGGAGGAAAAATCAGAGCACCACTAGGTTTATCCTTAAAAACTACTATCTGAGAAGACAGGTAAGCCCACAGTGAGCGTCGTGTCACCTCCCTGCATTGCCTTCTTGCTCCGCTCAGCGAGGGCAGCGAACGTGCCAGGCACACCACGGCCCTCCTGCTCCTGCTGCTGGAAATTTCCACGCTCCCATGAATGGATTAGGCAGAGGGAGGTGGAGCCTCTTGACATTTTTTCCAAGCCAAAACAGAGCTGGCAAGTCTAATTTTAGGCCTGGTTTAGTATGGAAATGATATCAATACTGACACAAAGCTTTTCTGTTCTCCTGATAATTAATTTCTGTGTATTTAAGTCTTGCATGTGGAAGAGGCTGAGAATTGATAGCCCGCTCTCAACAGCTGGGCTTACAATCAAACGCTTTATCCACAAAGAGCAAAATTAAAGGGAAGAACAGGCATAGCTTTGTTTCTAACTTCTCTCTCTGTGCCTTGGGACAAGGTGGGTAGCGGCATAGTATCTGCCTGCCAGGCTTCAGCTGACTTGTTAGAAAATAACTTAGGATGATATTGTGACTGATACTCATCCCCCTCTCTCTTTTCTCTCTCTGTGTCTCTCTGTGCCTGTGTTTGTTTGCATGTTAGGTTTTTGTGGCCAGTCCAAACAAAACACAGCCTATTGTGGAGATCCTGTTGAAAAACCAGCCCAAGCTAATTGAGTTTCTGAGCAATTTCCAGAAAGAGAGGACGGATGACGAACAATTCACTGATGAGAAGAACTACTTGATTAAGCAAATCCGAGACTTGAAAAAGCCAACGGCATGAAGAACTCCTCGCGTTTTCCACTGTAGGCGTTAGTCTCATCTGTTAAGTTCCTCTGTGTCCCTTAAACACCACAACAGTGCTTGAGAAGGCACGGCAAGTGCCTGGGTTGTTTTTTTTTGTCTTTGTTCCTAGATGTCAAGAGTATAGGGGTTTTACATGAAAACTAAAAAACACAAAAATCTAGAATAATATATTCTTTTTAATCAAGACTACAATTATTTATGTCAGTTTAGAATCTCTCTGTGATAGAAGCTGGTTGTGCTCAAGAAGAATGAACCTCTTTGCTTAACTTTATCAGCAAACTCAAGCTGTTGGTGAGTGCACAGAGTAGGTCTTCTGAGGACTGTAACGTTGTTCCTTTGCACCTGTAGTTGTGACTTTGTTCTAGTGCTGCACACACACAAGACTGTGAAAGAGTACATTTGTCTCTGGAGTTAGCTGCACTTCTAGATTAGGTTCTTTAGTCAAAACAGTGGGAGACGAAAAAGCAGTAAAGGTCTCGGGTTTGCTTTATTTTTGTGTTCTTTCATCTTTAAGTTTTCTTTTCTCCTAGATCAGAGGTTTTCTATTCAGTGCTAGGGAATGGATGAAAACATCACCCAGATGAACTGTTTCTACCTGCCTCCCATTTTCCTGTGTGCAATCAACCCTGTGCTAGAGCACAGGCTGTTCCCACCAGCTCCCAAGCAGACTGATGAGGAGCAGCCCCAGGTACGTGGTGCCCATGTACTCCCCAATGGGAAAAAGGCAAGAGCAACCCCTTCTCAGTCAAGGCCCATGCTGTATTGCTAATAAAGTCATCCTGCACCTACTAAAATAAGCAAGAAGCCTGTCCCCAGTTTCAGTGGGAATAATACTGGGCAGCGGCCACAGCTGCCCTTGGCTGAATCGTGCCAAGCGCTGAGCACCAGTGCGAGAGGAGAGTCCTCAGCGTTTTCCAACCCGGATTCAAATCCCAGCCGTGCGAGGTGGGGTTGAGCCGTGTTCAGCAAGGGGATGCTGAAAATGGCCTCAGCCTGAACCATTGAGTGGCCTGGGGTCCCCAAGTCTGCAGGTGCTCTCAAAGCTGAGAGCATTTATTGGATACCTAAATTGAGTGTGGGAGGCCATTTAGCAGCTCCAGGCATGAAAGGCTACTGGTAGTCTGGGGTTTTCTATCCTTCTTCATCCTGACGTGAATTCAGGTTCTGCGTTGAAGTTGTAGAAGGGGAAATCATTGCACTTGTTAATGTTTTAACTTTAATAAGCTCTGTGGTCCAAACAGTGTTTCCCAGGTGTGTTTGAAGAGTTTTGGGGGTCTTTCGTTTTCTAGTGGGAAATTAAAATGTTACTCTGATGCTTTATTCGGAAGTGGAGTTTGAGAGCAGGGAGTGGAAATTTCTTGAATTTTTCTGGACAGCCTAAGTTCTGAGTTTTCCTATTTGTGTTGTAAGACAATTATCTAGCTAAAACTCTTATCTAATGCTTCAGATAAAAAGGTGACACTGAATTGTAAAAACAGAACAAGACCTTTTCCTTCATTAAACTGTTGTATATTGGGGTGACTGATACTTTAATTTATGTGCTTTAGAAAAGGGATGAAGCGGAACAGGTTGTGGACCCATGGATTTTTCAGATGTCAGATATACACAACAAATGTACATCTTAGTTGCCTGGAATTAAAAAAATATATATATTTACAAGCTATTAAAGGCATGATTACTGATCAACCTTTATTTCTATCTCTGGTTTTTTTGGTTGGTTTTTTTTTTTTTCCCTCTTGCCTTTCTGGGTAGCCAGACTCTGCACAGCGCTAAATTCTTTCTCTCCTTTGCCAGCCAGTTTCAGCAGATGGAGAGAGACAGAGAGGGAGATGAGCACTGCCTTCAGAGCTAACGCACTCTGCAAGCATCACATCTGCAGCCCTGGCTGGCAGGGGACCTGGCAACAGAGGCTGCAGTCCAGCTTCTCCTGACCCCGATCTTCACCCCCAGGTAGTGCTCATTATCAGTGGTAGTTTGCAGGTCGATAAAGGTCTGTCTCTGGAATCGCAGTCCTCAGAGCTAGTCATGTAAGTCTGATCCTCTGAGATTCAGAGCCCGAAACCAAAGGGCACTTGGCTGTGCTCTGGGCTCCCGGGGTGGGGCCGGTCTGGATTAACACAGAGACACGTGTCCATTGCCTCAGCCTCTGGATTCACATGAGAACATCGGGCTTCCAGCCCGCCCTTGGAAAAAAGCGTCTAATGGTGTATTGCTGGGGAATGCCTGCTGGACAGGGAACAGAGCGATGGGTCCCATCCCTGCAAAGGCAGCCTTTTCCAGTGCGAGCAGTCATCGGACCAGACGAGTCAGTGGTAAGGAGGGCATGTGGAAAAGGGGTCGTGTGTGTCTGCAAGGGCTGTTTGGGGGCAAGGAGTGGTCGTACAGTAAAATGACATGTGCCAGGCCACTTGCAGCTTATCACACAAGAAGCTGGTCCTGAAATAGATGTTGCCAACACACCTCAAAGTAATTGAGTCTTCCCCACGCTCAACTTTCTTAGCTCTGAATGAAGAAAAAGCAAATGGTGAAGGTGAAACTAAGCACCATAATAATACTTCACAGCAGGCAGGGACGTATCCCTAATTAAATGAAAATAAGGTATTTTCTAAAGCAACTTTGAAATAATGACAGAACTCCCAATTTCCTTTGGTGCATTCAGTCACCACGGTTCTTCTGCCTAAGCAACTGCTCCCACCAGGAACTCACAATTTATCTGAAATTAATATCTGGGGGAGCTGTGTCATCGCAGAACACTTCATCAGAGTGAGGACAGGGAAGAAGATTGTAGTCTGGAGAGAGAAAGAACCTGGAGGATGCTTGGGCTGCAGCCTCTCCATTCCAGTCCCCACCCAGCATTCAGGGGGGTTTGGATCGTACAAAGGAATCTCTGCCAACATGCGACGTACGATCCTGCACATAAAACCTTATTCGATACAGCAGAGCACCAGGAATCTTTGAACCATCAGCTTCTGTCCTGGGATTTGGGCAGTTTATGCTGAAATCAGAAAAATCTGATGAGAAGCGGCAACGGCCTCCCCTGCCTGTCATGGCATCTGTGCCAGCAGGTGTGAACCGGGGGGGATGCGGGACTCTGGCCTTCAAGAAACATGGGCGTTAAGACCGCTTGAGCCTCTTAATCTGCATGCTCCAGGGACAAGATCAGATGAGGAGGAGAGGATGACTTGAACCTTGTAATCTAATGATAAAAGCACTTGCGTGAGGGAGAGGAGATCTGGATCCCATTTGTTCTCCAGTGCGTGCTTTGCTCTTGTCTGTGAAATTGGAGCAGGGCTAAGAGAACCCGAGGCCTCTTTCCAAAGGGTGCAGTAATGTTTGCGCAGTAGAGAAGCTTTTTCTCTGGGCTAACAAATGCTTCATTTTTCTGTCTGAAGTAGAAGCACTTCAACGTTTTGGCTGGAAGCATCTTCCTGCAGAATGTCTTGCGTGTGGTGGTGAAGGCCGTTGTGAAGCAGAGGGGATGTGGGTTTTGGTCTCTGTGGCATGAAAGGGAATTGTACCTAGCTCTCCCCCTTCTTGACTAAGCACTCTGGCATAAAAATATATGTTTCCATGGCCTTCTGCTGGTTTTGGGCTTGCATTTTGGCACCTGCCACTTTACCTGTGTGGAGCTTATGCTGTGTTTGCCTTGAGTATTGCCCACTGGACCTGTACGCCTGCAGCTGAGCAGCATCAAGCAACCGAGGGATTACGTAGACCATAAGGATTTGTTGCATTTACTGTCAAGCAATGAAAGCCCATTTCATAGCTCTTGTGCTGACGGGCCTGAAGTGGCCAGTTGCTTTCTTGTTGGAGTAGATAGGCAGCAGAAATTCTGTTGGGCTGCAGTGCTCCCGGGGTCTGAGAGGAGACACCCAGCACTCGCCTATGCCTGGTGATGAATGCAGGCTCCTAAGGGCCTTTGCTGCTGGAGCCCAAGTCCTGGAGCTGCTGGGTTACATCAGTTTTGGGTCTCGGGAAGCTGCAAATGGCCTGGCACATGTCATTTTACTGTACGACCACTCCTTTCCCCCCGCCGGCCCTTGCAGAGACGCACGACCCCTTTTCCACAAGGCCTCCTTACCACTGACTCGTCTGGTCCGATGACTGCTCGCACTGGAAATGCAGGTCTCGGGAATTGATGTGTTCCCCTTTCCAGCCAGCACCTTAAAAGAGAGCTCAGCCAGTCTTTCTACCTGTTCAGAGCAAATCCAGAGCTCCTTTCCCGCCGAGCGACAAGCCCAGCAAGCTATGGAATTCCTTGCTCGGGCTCACTGCGCATGTATTCCATACCCGTGGAGCAGCACAAGACCGGGTGTGAGGCATCCCAGAGGTCCACCCCATAGCAAAAGCGGCAGTCCTGCTGCTGAGAGCTGCTGTGGCCTGGGGAAAAGAAGGAGCTGAAGCCCCTGCCACCCCAGGCCACGCTGAAGGGGAGCCTGGGCTCTGGTCCCGCAGCCTGCGGTGCATGAGGCTGCAAGGCAGCAGCAGCAGCCCAAGGCGGCTCTGAGCATGGTTGGTGCTGGGCAGGCAATGTGGGACAAAGCTAAGGGAAAACCCAGGAGCAGGTTAGCAGTTTTGGCTGTGTGGTTCAGCTGTAAACCGAGCGTCTCCCAGGGCTGTGACTTGGCCCGGCTCCCCCAAGAGCCCTGGGGAGAGGCAGGCGGCCAGCCCAGCCCTCCTGACTCACGGTCCAGCTGGCCCCCTCTTTCCAGGAACGTGAAAGGAATTAAAAAACAAATCAAACCAACCACCCCTTTCCTATGACATCGGTTGTGAGCGCCTTTGCAAAGCCACAGTAAAAAAAAAATAATAATCTTTTCCACCTCAGACTGCGTGGCAGCGAGCGGCAGCATGGGGAAAGCCTGTGCCTCGGCTGAGGTTTTACAAGTAGTTGGACACAACAAGCGCCCGACCACCAAGGTGACAGGTAGGAACAAAGTCTTTTGGCTGCACGACAGGCACCAGTCCCGTCACAGCACGGTAGCCCAGCTCCTCCCAGTTGAAGAAATGAAAATCGCCCAACTCCCCAGTGCAGCTCTCCTGGGGATAGCTGCCAGTCTGCTAATGAGTGGAGTTGTTGATTCTGAGGGCACAGCGAAGACAGGACCACGTCTTCGGGGCTCTGAAGTGCTTTGCTCAACTCTTATGAATAGAGGCCCTTTAGTTCCAAATTGCTGGGTCCGTTACCTCTACTAACGCACAGCTTTGGCAATGCCCTTCAACTCGCTTGTAGAACAGCTGGCTTGACGAGGGTTTGGAGAGGATTTAAAAATACCCGTGTCAAAGCAGAGCCCGTTGCATCTGTTCGGAGCTTTGTGCAAACATGCCGTCAGGGTTAGGTTTTCAGCAGGCGGCACACCCAGGCACAGCCCTGCCCCGGCGGCTAGCAGGGAGCAAACCAACCCGTCGTTTGCTCAGGCGGATGGTCAGATGCCCACCGGGCTCTGTGTGCGTGGGACAAGCAGGACCCTGCAGGGAGCAAGTCTCAGGAACTCTCCTGGGGGGGAGGAGTGGAGAAAGGTACCTCCTCCCCATTTATAGCTGGGTGGGGTTGGGGGGAAAAAAGGATATTTGCAGGCGGACTTGCCTTGCGCCCTGAGGAGTGTCAAGGGCAGAGCCACAATTAGCTCATGGGACGGGGCAGGGTCTCGCTGTGGGCTGGCAGTAATGGCTCGTGCTTCCTGACAAAGGCTCAAAGGAAAGTGACGCTGGGGACAGGCCTGTTGGCAGGCAAGAAAGCAGGACGTCCCAGGGGACGGCAAGCATGGTAGAGGGAGGAGAGACATGTGTTAGTTCTGACAAAAGACCCGGCTCTCCTCCTAATAAATGCCACTTCTAGCCGTGCTACTAAGCTCCTCTGCTTCTACTGTTAATTTTTGTTTTCTCTAGGTAAATCTGTCTTGCTCCACCATGGGAACGAAAGGCTAACTGCAGGTGAACATACTGGCATTCGTACTACCTTACATATATCTTTCAGGTATTTCTGAAAGGACATTGGCGGGGGGGTGAATGTGTCTATGCTGGCATTTGTGTGACATGTCCCTAAGGCCTGGCGCTTGCTAAAGTTATTGCTCAAATGCTTCATGGTTTCCCCAGGCTGTTTCAACCCCTCATTTTTCCTCCAAGTTAGAAATTTAGCTGCCCTGGGGGGAAATTTGCTGGCAAAGCAGTGAGGTGACCTCACCAGAGCTGAAGTAAAGCTAGTTGAGCAATGAAGGCAAAGGAGGAGGAGAAAAAAACCAAAAAGCAGGCAGACTGCAAAGGCTTCGTTGTTGTTAATACACCTCTCTAGTGCCAGTGACAAACATGCTGCAGAAATACTAATTATCTGCATTAAAGCCGGACCAGACCCCATCCCTTCACCAGTGGTGGGGATGCACGGTGCTCCTGTACCTTCAGGAAGACAGCTGCTGCTGAGGCTGAGCCCGGCTCCTCAGAAAAGCAAATTGCAGGTACAAACAGATGATATTTGGAGGGCAGAAAATAAATGTCACACTGCAAAATACCCCAGGGGAAAAAAGCCATGCTCAGCATGTCTGTTCCTCGCCCGAACAGGGTGAAGGCTGTGCCGTCGCAGTCAGGCAGTGCCCTTTTACCTACGTGACAGTCACGCCAACCTCATTTTTGCCCCTTTTGAGCAGTTTCAAGCGTGCCATGGTTTCCAGCGAGCATCAGCACACCTTGGCCTTTTGCTGCCTGCAGCAGCGGGAGCCTCTGGATGCTTGTTGCGATAATCACGGTAAGAGCCAGCCCCGCTGTGGCAGACGGACAGACTTCTCTCCCCTCCACTGCCCGGGGGGCCGGCGGCCGTTTCCCTGCGGACAGCCCCTCCCCACGGCCACGCCGCAGTCCTGCACCCTATGCCTTCTCATCCCGCTGGTTTTTGGGTTTTTTTTGTTGGGTTTTTTTTTTTTTTTGGCCGCAGCTAAGGCAAAGTAACCCCAGTTTAGACCTAACTGGGGAGCCTGCTCTGCCTGGGGCTCCTTAAACCAGCCCCAGAATCTGCACAGCAGCTCTTTGTTTTTTTCTCCCTCTGCACCAAAGACTTTGCAGCCCAGGGGCTGCAGGATCAGGCTCAGAGTCTGACCAGCGCTCCACAGCAGTACTTTTGAGTTTCAAGAGACCGTTTTGGCATGGCACAAAGGTACCGAACCCTCTCTCGGCCCTGGTATCGACCACATTATCAGAAGGAGGTGGGTTCCAGTGGAAGGTGTCTTGTGCCAGCAGCCCCTTTGCCCTTCAAAGAGGGAGCAGAACTGCAAACCACTGAGCAGCACTTTCTACCTGATGAATGCTTAAGACTAGATGTTGCCCGTGTGAATGCATGCAGCATACAAAACTGGCATATTAGGAGATAGCTGTGCAGGTCTGGGAAAACAGAAAGATCCCAAGGAAGATCAGGAAGTGTTCGACAGCAGTTCTCTGCAATTACCTTTCTGGGCAGAATGGAGTTTGGCTCTGCATATGTGGCACTGTGACCGTCTTCATTCACGATACAGTAATCCAGACCTACTAGAAATGGGCACGCACCAGCTGCCTCCTTTGCTTTTCTAGTCTCCAAGCAGTGTTGCTTACTAGATGTAATAAAGCCAAACAGATACTTGAAGTTTTCAGGCAGAATGGCTGGAACAACAAAAAAAATCTATTTAGAGGACAGCAAAGCTTTGCAGAGTAGTCCTGCATTAAACAGGGCTCTGGGAAGCCTGTCCCATTGCCAGCCCGGCTGACTACATCCCACTGACTGCTCACTCCGTGTCTACAATGACATTTCAGTTCGAGAGCACTTCTGAAACACATCTCCCATCTGTCCCTGCTTACGGCGTGTGGCTCCATGACACGAGCCAGCCTTGGACTGCCTTGAGTGGATTCCTTTCAGATGACGTTAAACAGGAAAACGACCTGTAGGAATAGCCCTGATGGGCTCTGCTGGCTAACAGGCCTTCAGTGAGAGCTTGGTGGGTGTAAAACCCCTGATGGGTCAGGCCTTCGGCATCCCCTGCTTCGTGCTACAGCCTCGCCGCCCCTCAGCCACGCTGCCGAGCAGCAGAGCTGTTGTTGGCCCCCATCGCCGCAGCCGTCCCCCTCTGCGGCGACCGTAACTCCGGATGCCCACCGCGCACGAGTGTGCCTGTACGGGCGGGAGGCGCAGCAGGGACCAGTTTTGCTGCTGGATGGTGAAAGCTTCGCCCACTCCCATCGTTTCCAGCCAAGAAATGGGCTGTGGAGGTGGCAGCTTGCTCAGCGCTTCCCCGAGCTGGTTCTTGCTCTCCCAAGGAAGAGGAAATTAATGGTCATCGATGCTCGCAGGGCCGAGGGAGGGGATGCCGGCCCTTCCCCCGGGCTGGTGGGAGGCACGGTCTCATATTGAGACAAATTCTTCACGCAGAGTGGAGGGAGGTGATGTGGCTCAGCAAAAAGAGCTGGGACTGCAGGAGCAAGGCCCGTAAAAGGTGTGAGCATTTCAAAGCACTCTCTGATGTTTCTAATAACCCAAAGCACTTAAAAATACACTTCAGTACGCACTGTCAGATTAATTTATTAGCAGAAAACATGTTTTGCTGTAAGGCAGACAATTAACAGAGAATTTCTGTAATTCTCAGTCAAGAGGCCAAATTATTACTGATAGTTCATACCTGCAATTAAAATGACTGCTCTGAAATGAACGGGAGACCCAAAACGCATATGGCAATTATTTCATACAATATATAAAATATATAACTTACATTTCTTAATTTTAAATACATTGTAGTTTCTATGTAAGAAACAAACATTCTAGAGTTCATTTGCAAAATAAGCACTGCAGGAGATGTCCAATCTTCGTGGCTCTCCCTGGAAAGCAGATGACATGCACAGCAGCACCTACAGAGTCCATGGGTTGAGAGAGAAAACCCCATTCACATTGTTCCTGTTGGCCAGGGTAAAGACCCTGCATTGTAATCCCAGTAACAATTAAAGAAGTAGGGTTATACTGGTAATTAGAGCCTACAGAAATTTGTGAGCTTCTGAAGGAATCTGTAGAAATACGGCGAGACAGAAATAAAGCCAGACTTCGAAGCCTTCACCCTTACAAGCAATTCCAAGTTTCACAGAAAGTTTTGTACAAAAAGCCCGTTTTTAAAAAATGATAAAAAGTAAAGGTAAAATCTTAACTCCTCGTGAAGTACAGGTTACCAGTAGCATTCACTGCAGTGTAGTTAATGTCTGTGATGTTTGACTTGTATCTTGATTTAGTTCTCCAGGTACTCAGGCCACCTATGATGTTTCAGGGACTTTTCAATTATTTCAGCTGTTCCTATAACGACACAGACTTCTTTCTTTACCCATTTTGATACCAGCTGACTGAGCAGTATAAAACTTAGGGGCCTTAAACCTTCCCCTGATTTTTTCCCCACTTCTACCTCAAGTAAGAGAGCATTCCCAATGGATTATGGAAACAAGAAGGTTTCAGTGGGTGGCATGGGGCGGACTTTTTAACTCTAATCTGGACAGTGTTCTGATCTGTAGAAAAAGCCAAGAGTAATTATTCTAACACAAGATGCCTATGAGAAGCGTGTGTGTGGGATATGCCAAAGTAAAATATTTATGATTTAAAAACAGATTATAGTCTTGCTTATGAAGCATCAACATTTGTATTTAACTTCATATGGAAGTTACAAACAATGAAATTACATAATCCTTGATGAGAGGAAAAAAACCTGTCTTTCTGAGGTTTGTACAGCATCCAGACCAGTAACTTAATCCCCAGGCCCTGGAGTCTGAATCTGACAGGTGAGGCACAGAGCTCTTGCAGCTGGATCTGCTGGTCCTAAATTCAGGAGCCAGGTTCTTCCACACTAGATTACAAAACCTGGTCACATGGCAGTTCAGCAATTTCCTCATGAGCTACTGTGAAAAAGCACTTTTGTAGTGTGATGCAAAAACGGATTTCACTGTCCTTCCCTTAGTTGACAAACAGTGTCAGATTTTTCTCCTTCATTCAGTACCTGGTCCTGGGAAATGAAGCTGTACGCACCCTGCTTACCAAGACAGCGATGGTGCAGGAGGTCAGGCAGTTGCCTGATGAGATTTCTGCTGCTAACACTGCAGGCACCGCACTCAACCAGCAGCCCTGGAGTAGCCGTCAGTCTAACTAGGCTCAGAGAAACGGCAGCTTCTCCCACTCCAGTGAGAGTGAATTCTCGTGGTGGTTATAGGATGTAAGTGTTGCCCAGTTCTAAAGTCCAGGTACTCAAGAATGAAGTTATACTGTGAGCCATGGGGAATCACAGCTCCTTGCTGCAGCTCCAAGCACCAAGAACTGTACCTTAAGTTACAGGACCAGTAGCCAAACTGGGTGAGAACAGACTCCATATAATTAATGCCGTGTTAAGGATGCTTTGCACACTATCCAATCCCAGCTTTGCTATCTTGTTCCAACCTTTTCCAAACCCTAAAAGAAACAAACAGAACATACAGCAGCATCTTAAGACATGATTCCCCTTCCAGGACCTTAAGGAGGGCAGCAAAGATAAGATGCGTGAAAGACCTGGGAAAAGGCCATTTATATATCCTGCCAGCAGCAGCAGAAAAACGTTTAAAGTGTTTGCACTTGAGAACTCAGAAGAGGAGTGAACAGAAAGTCTTGGAAGGTCTGCTAAAACAAACAGCTAGAGGTTGTATTCAAAGCAGCAAACAGATGGGAGTAAGGAGAAAAGATGCTGGGTACAACTCTCTGTTCTGGTTACCCGTTACCTACCCAGCACCCCCTCAAAACTAGCAACAACATTAGACTGCAGTTTCACCGGCTGTTTTAATGTCACCCTCGCTCCACGTGCAGTCATCCAAGAGATCGGCACCTGAAATTCAACAGATCGCCCCATCTAAGAAACAACGGGACATCTGGCACTTTATTAGCTTCTGTAGTCCTAGAAGCCTGTTAGTGAAGATTAACAAAACCTAAACACTAGCAATCTTCACATAGTATGTAGGGGCCAGTGAGATGCACACAGCCAAATTCTTTTAGGCTGCATCCAGAAGCTGAGAAAAAGCAAAGCTAATCTTTGTCTACATTAATTCAGATGGGCTGCACTTGAGGAAGCACACAGAGCAGCAATGCAAGTATCACAAAACAAAACAGCTCTGCTGCTGGGGTAGTTGGAAGAGGTTATGTATGAGAGACAAGCTTGATCTCCGGATCACTTACCTAGCAACGATTGTGAACCCAATGGCTTTGTCTCCTTTATACAAAGCAAAAGCCAATTTCAGCAACAGGAATAATTGCTAGTGATTATTTATCTACCATTTCCTAGAAGATTCCCTTGATGATTGCACTTGAAAAACTAGGGCCTATTTCTGCATTCTGCTAGCCCAGAACTTAGAAATCCATTCCCTCAATCCATACACCAAGCAAAAAAGATACCATTTTATTATTACTCTGATCTACCAACAATAAACTTTCAGTATTTTTTTAATGTGTTAACAATGATTAGCCACCCTGTTACTTTCACAGAAAATACAAGCAGCATTTTTTCTGCAAGAACTTCTAAATTAAAAAGACCTTCAGGTAATACTGTAAAACATGTAAGACATCATAAATAAACTTATTCTAAAAATCACTTTCCAAACAATAAATAAAACTCTTCCTTATTTGAAAGTGCAAACAGGCTGCATTATAAAAAGTACAGAGCAAGACTGCAGAAGTGCTTAATTATTCAACAGTGACCAAGACACAGTTTCTTGTTTTGGTGCTGCTGGTCATCTAGTGATTTCGTTTTCTGGACCCCATCTAAAGAAAAAAAAAACATGTGTGAAACATTAATACAGTAGTAAGCATAGTCTAAATACTCAACACATACAGGCACACTGGAATAACACTGGGTGGGGGGTTGAGGCGGGGGAGCTTGTCATCTTCTCCATACAGAGGAACATGCAATAACCATAGTAAAAGAAACATACTAAGGAAAAATAGCAACTTAAAACAGTTCAGTGTTGAAAATGCAAGCATACCATCTCAAAGAAAACATTGTTAGAAAAATGAGCCCTGTTAAAGGTTGTCAAAGTACCCCAGGATGAATTGTCCTCCAGCTGCGTCTAAAAACAATTAGCAGAGAGACGGACAAACAAGCCCTAACATTTTGCAGTGATTATTAATGCCATAAACACTACTCTTAGCCCTTCCCTCCCCACTTTCCCCCGGACTCAGAAGGAAATAGCTAACAAACAGACTTCTCCACCAATCTAGCTTACTACATGTTAGGAATTAGCTTGTAGTACATGGCTATTCATATGCTACAAAAACCACCTTCAGTCTTTTTTTATGCTCCTAGCAAGGTGCTCAATGCTTTGAGTAACTGCCAACTGCCTATCGGTATACTCCATAGCTTGAGGCACAAAAATTATTTAGCTTCTTTTTCCATATTACTTTGCCCTCTGGATGAGAAACATTTTAAGGACTGGTAGCTGACTGTAGATGCCAATGGTGGGTCCATTTTGTAGCAGAAAAAGGCTTCAACATAAGACTTATCTAAACTGTTTTCAGAAGATGACAGCTCCCTTGCTACAGGGGTGCAGGTCACCAAGGATTTTGTGGCCTTCATATTATATATGTATATAAATGCACACAAAAATAAATATTGATTGAAGAGCATTGGCATAGATTCTACTTCATAAAAGAAGCACTGAAATGTTCTGCAGAACATATTTAAATTACTTGGGTAAGTCCAATTTCTATTGAAAAAGAATGGCACTCTCTATTGAGCACAATGTAAAAAGTCTTTGTTGAACAAAGTTTAAAACACAATAACATAGTCTGAAATGTTCTCTGTGCAAAACAGTATATTGTTGACCTTGATAGTAGCATTACTAGATTTTGTAATGTACGCCAATGACAAGCATTTGTTAAAACAAGCTTATGTTTTTGACTTACCATTAGTTCATCTATTCAAAGAGCTCAGAAAAGTATTCATAGCAAAATTTAACTAATCAAAATCAAGATTAATTAAGACTAATCAATCCTAGAGGGATTCAGGTTTGTTTAAAACATGATCTCACTTATTGACTTCAGTCATAAAATGAATTAATGAAAAAATACTTACTTTCCCTGGCTGTGGGCTCATGAAAATCAAGGGCATTAGTGTGCAATGGATTTAGTTGCCACTGGTAAAAGAAGAAGAAAAAGTTTACTTATTCCAGAAGACAGAAGAAAGAGCAAAGGGAGAAAGAAAAAGTACCCTACAGTCCTTCACTCTAAGGCACGATGAGGGGTGAGGCAAGAAATGAAGGGCTCCCCCTCTAACACACACTGGCTTTGAGGATAAAAAGCTATTAAGGGATGCGTGGCCATTTACTCCCTTGAGAAGGGGAAACGAGCCTGCTCAAACCGACAGTGCTACAGTTTGTCATGGTGAGCACCCTGAGCGCAGATGCACTTGGCCACCTTCAAAACCCACCACAGCTCTTTCAGGAGCTGCCAGAAGGGCTTACAAAATCACACAGTGATCTCCCCCATCAGCTGCCGTGCTGAGACAAGGTGGTTTGGAGAGAACTTCAGAGTGTGAAGAGATCACCTCAAACAACATCAATGACTTAGAGGGAAATCTGCAAGGAAATTAGAGAAAACACTTGGCCCCACCATCTGGCATATGGCACAACTTCTCCCCAGTGTCGTGACAAACCAACATCTCAATTCCACTCACTTGACCAAGCAGCACAAGACAACACTCCTCTATGCTGGCTGCAGATGACTGCTCGCTCCGCCCTCCCCCCAGTGCTGCCCAGAGTTTTTAGAATATAGTATATTTAGATACTTACTGTAAATTTGCTTACACCCTCAAGTTCCCCAAACTTCATATAGGATATGTCTGCTTTCTTTTTTCCAGCATCAACATCTCCTGCATAAATCTGCTTGATACCAGCCCCTTTGATTAAAGGGACACATTCGTCACATGGACATTTCGTCACAAATATCATGCTTCTCTCATCTGGCTTTATTTCTCGACACCTACAAGCAGTCAGAAAACAGAAGTTTCTATCTTAATAGTTTTGAATAGTGATGAACTTTATCCCTCACAAGAGCAAGCAAAGAAGTGTTTTATTATCTACTCGCAGAAGCAACTTATTCCTACTCAAGTGCACAAGTGCACAACAACATCTGGTTTGGTTTTACTATCTGTGAACGAAACACCCATCCCACCTCTTCACACATATCATTGCTGGAAGCCTCAACAATTGCCACGCTTCCGTATTTCAGGTTATAGCATGGTCCTAGCAGGAAGCAGAAGCAGTGCCTTGTATCTGAAGGATAGCTGCCATTAAAAACCAAGTTCAGTCAACATCATGCATTTCTCATGCAACTGTTTCTGAACTGTCTCATTCTTTTCTGTGGTAAAAATAAACCCATTACCTGAATGTCAAGGCGTTCTGCTCCGCATGTATAATGTATCTGAACTTTCTGATTTCCCGATCCTTTTGTTTATCATCCATGTGTGGAAAATCAGCATATTCAGATCCAACAGGAAAGGCATTGTAACCACAGCCTACAAAATACATTGGTCCCGTTCCATCACAGCTTCTCTGTAACAGTAAGCAAAGCATCAAATTTGGAGACATTTAAACGGAGTACTAAACTACTAAGTCAAAGTGTCATACAATGTATACTTTCACGTTATCAGTTCATGCCAAGTTACAGCTGTTAAAAGATAACAGTTCTTGCTAACTGCTCCATGTCAGTATAGAGCTTTTCCATTAAGCTCCACAGGAGCTGCACTGGCAAACTGAAACACCGCAGACAACACACTGCACCAGGCTTTAGAAGCTTTCCCTTTAGCAAGTAATACTGATGGCAGGAACAAAAAGTCTGAAGGATTTAGTCCTTAAGCCTTCCTGCAATGTACAATGCAATGTACAAAATTAAAGACAGATGGAGTTAGTCCCTGATGTGCCAGAGACGGTGTTTCACCTGTCTCTCAACAGACCGAGAGACCAGTGGGCTGACAAAGTAGCAACTGGCGATTGAAACCAGAACAAGAAACAAAACAGCAACAAGCAGTTGGTGACTGAAATGCTGAAAACAAATGAAGAGTATGTTGCAGCTGCATGAAGAATAAGGCTTTCTGGGATTGGTAACATGTATATAGAGACATAAAGAAATAAAAAATATATGTTTGGATGGGAAAAAACACAGTAACAATATTTGTAGAAAAAATATCACTTTGATCCAAAAAGGAATGTGCTAAAGCCAGTACAGCATTTCAACTGTAACAAAAATCCTCAAAAGATTGTCAGGCTATGATTGCACTGAGACCTCTCCAAAAGAGAGCTGCAAAGAGGGACCGTGCAGAGGAGGCACATGCTGCCTGATCAGCAGCTGTGGCAAAACATTGTCACCAGGACACCTGGAATAACTGACAATGACTGGGGAAGCAAGCACCCTGAAAAGCTAGGCAGAGACACTGTGGTAGTTACTAAACTCATTTATACTTCCCCTTCATCTTGACAGCGTAATAATGAAACAGTCATTAACTTAGTTACTAAAGAATGAGAAGTGCAAGCTTTCTATAGTGCTGTGAGTGTGAATGAAAATGCACGTGTATAAACTTAAAAAATAACAAGCTCAAAGCAGATACAAGTGTATGAATTGTGAGTGCAAGAAAAAGTAACTTTTTCAATACTTACTGATTTTTCTTCTGCCCAAATAATAGCTCCAACTCCTGTTTTATGATCCTCTGAAATACATAACATTTCAGCAGTAAATAACAAATAAAGCACTTCTGAGTTACCTATATATTAACATATGACATCCTAGAGTAAGGAAGAACATTCGTTGTTGCTTCTTGGACAGGAGAAAAGAAATGCAGAAAGATCAAGAGCTTAAAAGTCATATGAGTCTACTGCAAAAGCTGGGTGTACTTTAACTGCAACGCCAGCCATTCTAAGACTTTGCTATGTACATTTGTTCACAAATGCTAAGAAGCAGCCAATACTTATATCAGATAAGAAAATGTGTGTCAAGAATATATGTGGACAGGTTCGCTGATGTGAGATGGCAAACTGATAAAAAACTTCTCACTGTTTGCTACTTAATTACTTCATTTCTGCCATTCCTTAAGCTTATGGTTCTGTGGTCTGAATTCCTATCAAAATTAGTTCTTTTTTATACCTAATTCAGAGTCAAAAAGTTAACAGTTGGATTTTGGGCAGGTGTTTCCTACCACCACCATAGGAAAACTGGAACAGAACTTTCATTATGTGACTTGGAAGATTTTTATGGAACTGGGAAATCTTCCCCAGTAGCTATTGATGAGGGTCTTGACCAGTTAAAAAAGAGCATATCAAGGAAAAAAAAATGTTTCAGGCTTCCAGTGATTAATACTGTAGAAGATGTTGTTTCAATTAACCATTTCCATCCCCCTTAGTATCACTACCACATAGAATCACTCAAAGAGGGTCTTTACTGCCAAAGGTATGTTTTATGAGGGCTGACTTTTTATTCTGCATATTTATTAGTCACTGATGTATATTAAGCCAGCATAGAAAACATCCTCTGATCTTGCTCCCCTTATATCCACCTACATAATAATGTAAAGCATCTAAATATGTGTGTTTGTGTTGTTATTTTTTTTCACTTCATTACAGGACTAAAGTGGAATAAGAGTTTGCTCAAAAACCAGAACTGAGTCCAGGCTGAACAGCACAGACAAAACTGAATTTTGCTGCCCCCAAAATAAGTTAAGCTTGGTCATTCTATCTTGCTGTGTACAACAGTAGTTGTACAAAAAACTCACAACTGGTTCCATGAAACTTCTGAATTACTTCCAAAAAACCAATCTCCTCTGCAACTTTTGGTGACCAAATTTGCAGAGGGTACCCTAAAAAAAAAAAGGGAGGGGGGGCAGCGGGGAGGTTCTAAAATATGAAGATTCACCTTCACAAATAACAAAGGCTGAATAAGTCAAAAGGCACATTCAGCACCTGACTTGATAGGTTGGTTTTGTGTGTGTGTGTTGGGGGATTAGTTTTGTTTTAAGCTTTAAATATGCAGTATTTATTTGTTTACAAGGGTTTTAAAAAAGCAACTAGCCTATCTAGATGAAAAAAACATCACTAAGGGGTACCACCAAGTTTTAAGTCTTTATATTCTGTTTTCTGGAAGAACTTACCAGTTTACTGCATTGCTACCCAGAGAGAATAAAGTAGCTAACACAAGTCATCTGTATCAAAAGATAGCCAGTAACTACCCTTCCACCCTGAAAGTCTGTACATCAAAGCTCCAGCATCTTTGCAAAGAAAACCCCTATCAGATATATAATCACTTTCACTAATAAGATTGGAACTAGGAAACTTAGTATAGCTGTACTTAATGCCCTCTGAAGAAGTGTACATAATATTCTTAACATATTGGCACTTACTTGGTAACAGAAACATCTTGTGAAACCTCCATAAAAAAGTCTCAGAGCAGCTTTAAGAATTTAAATGCCATTGTGTTCTGTTTTCAGAAAGGTATTGGACATGTTCTCAGGGCAGGCTATGCTAGCACTGTATGTGAAATACCTGCCCTGATTTTCTCTTGGGAAGCTCATTGCTTTCACACACAACACTATGTACCCCCGTGGAGTTTTTACTACTACTGCTGCTCCTGCTCTACAGATGCAGGAATGGAATTCAGCAGCTTGCTCAAGGAAGTATTTTGGAAGAAGAAAGACTGAAATCAGGAACTCACTCTGCTCATGAGACCCATTCTTCCTCCACTACTGTAACAACTCACCTGTCCGGTATGCAAGTAGTCTGGCTTGTATCATACAGTGCCTTGCAATTTCCTGGGACAAACCCTGATGGTCTGTTTCATTTGTTTGCCATGATTCGCTGTTGTAAAATCCAAAGCAGCCGAAGACAGGGACACTGGCAGCCACTGTTGCCAAGACCAAGACAAGATCTTTCATATTTTGCCTAAGGTTGCTGAAGTACGGATTTTCACAGAGGTTCTCCAGTCCTATTGTCATCAATATTTGCTTGTGTGTTTCCTCATTTGAAATTAGGAATAAACTTTCATACTCTTTTATCCTCTCTTGTCTACATGTAGTATAAAAGTCAGTATTTGAGTCAGGCTGAGATTTTGCTATTTTTTGAATAAAATCAAATTTCGTGGAAGTTTCTTCAACAAATTGCATCATATAGCACACCAAGGGCTGAAGCAACACACACACACGAGCACGACTATTTGACTTCAGTCTTTCTACTGCTTTGGCATCTAGCTTTGCATCATCAGTAGTCATGGGACTGGACACCTCATTCTGCAAGCTGATTTCAGGATCTGCAGGCCAGTAAGAAATCCTGTTCACCCCAGCTGGAAAAGAAGATAATTCAGCAAAATGAACCATGCAAGCACAGTGGAACGTAAACCTCATTTTCAACACATTATTGCCTAACCCTGTTTTTACTCCTTTAAAGCCATGAGTGCTGTTTCAGTGGCGTCTGGACAACAAAAATGCTAGCATATACGACGAGTATCAAGAGCTTATCAGACTTGATAATCGGACTACAGAAAAAAATTGGAATTTCCTAAGTTCTGAGATCTTTGTGGCAGTCTAATTTTGCACCTTACCTACAACAGATACATTAACACCACACAAAAAAGTTAGCACTAGCAGAAGTTGCTGCCGCCATTAAAAACCAATACTTGCAGAAGGGCTGTACCAGCAGATCCCATTTCAGGAAGTGAATAACCTGACTTGTCTTCATCTCACTTGAGAAAAGAAAACCCTAAAGTACTCCCTGTGATTTCTGCATAAAACCACCCTTCCTCTGGTGCCACTGACAAGCAATGGGAGGGCACGGAAAAACGTAGCAATCTAGGCCTCATCATCAGGCTTAGGGTTGCTCTGGCAAAGTGCAACAGGTATGTCAGAATCTCAGCAGTGCATCCCAACCAAGAGACAAGCACCACCAATACTGATAGCTGCACAGAGAAATAGGGTCTCAGTAGCAAACCCTAGTTTCTTGATCATCAGCTCCAGGAAATGCACATTCAATACTATTTTCAGCCTTGTGGAAAATATCAGTGCAGGCTGCACAAGTTAGGGATTGGCATTCACAACTGGGACAATCCAAAGAGAAAACAGGCTTTCTGATACCACCACCACCAAGCATAACATTTACTTCTACTCTACTACAGTCATTGCTTACCGTTTACAATCATTTTTAAACAAGTTGAACATGGTTTTCTGGAAAAATAAAGATCACAGTTTTTAAGCCTTGATCCGTGTTTAATGAGTGCAATCTGGCCAGCATGCAAGTCTGTACTGGAACAATGAAGACCGATAATCTTCATGTTTTTCACCACAACTAGACCACTCTTCTTTACCTACAGAAAAATGCATTACTGTTATTATTATTTTACTTTTTTTCAACATCAGATCCATAGAGATGTTACAGCTCTTCCTTGGGTAACAGTAATCAGCCAGCATCAGAGCATATAGCTCTTCAATACAAATTGTGGTATGAATCATTGAGCAATCTCTGTTATACTTCCCCTAAGCAGTATGGTTTTTTTTTGGTGATGGTTTCTACATATGCCTGTTAATATCAGAGTGCTGTGCCCCTGTCAAACTTCAAAGAGGGACTTGTTGCAAATTCCTGATTTTTCTGGTCATTGCTTTGCCCATAACAAAACCCAGAGGCAGCATAGAAAATCCTGTCAATTATAGCTGAAAACCCCTCTGAATCATCAGCATCTGGAAATGCTCATGAATTTAATTTCTGTCTTAAGCTTGACCATCCTGGGAGCCAATAGCTTCTCTAGCTTTATTTCTGTCTCTTCATTTATAGAAATGAATCCTGGTTCTAAAGAATCTTCCATGGAAAAAGTCTGCATACCACAGACGAGTTTTTACATCTGGATTCCCATGTATTGTGAGGAAACTGGATACAGGATAGTTTGATGAAGTTGGTGAAATGGATCTCATTATGCAATGCAGCTGCTAACAGAACACTGATGCCTTAGATCTGTCAAATATTCAATTTCTTTGTGGTTACAGAAATGAGGCTGTACTAAAGCCCTGCATATAATCCACGTGCCATTCCTAACTGAATTACTAAATCTGAAACTGCTTTTAAAGTCTGTATGGTGTTGCTCATCTATCCCCCTTTCAGATCTAGTCTGGGACATACCAAACTTGGAAAATTAGGCCGAATTGTCACTCAAATTATTTTGCTATCTTTTCTTGTCCTGGCTGATACATGTGCTATGGATTTTAGCACACGGGCATGCTCTGCACAAAGTAGTAATTATTTTAAAGAGCACAATAATAACTCTCATCACAAAAGGAAACACCCTGTTCTAGGACAATCTGAAAATGCCCCTCTGCTTTGAGGTGTAACTGGCAGCTACTTGGAAGACCCATTCTCAAGGATGGTTTCTTTTCATTGTCACTAAGGTAGGTATCTACAAGTTGTTCATCAGCAAACATTTCAAGTAGTTCTGTGCACATCCACAGTATAAAAGAACTCTTCTGCAATCATGAACATCGAGATTTTAAAGAATATCTCTATACTATCAACCACAGTGATTTTAAAGTTATAATTAGTATATACTAAGAAGTGCACGGTATCCACCATGCCTCCTTTGTTACACTCTTCAAAATACCCACCAGCATTTTTTACTGTTTGCTTCACCTGACGGGGTTATACTTTGCCTTTCAAAGTTTTTCAGAAATAGCATGCTATTTAACCATTTTGCTATTTTTTCTCCCACCAGTGGATTTTTTCCTACTTCTAAGAAATATTTGAAAAATGTTTATCAGCCTTGGTTTTTTTTTCTTCCTCTCTGGACTATCTGTCCTGTAAAGAGCAGTTAGGTTAAATTCACTGCAGGAGGTATTAGCATCTGTTCAGAAAGACCAACTAACGGTAAACGTAGACATTTTACCTGTGATTTTTTCTGTTGCTCGGCCGAGGGAAAGAGCTCCATCCAGAGACTGAACAAAGTAAAAAGATTCACCTTAGAAAGTCTTGGCATTTGACCTGTCATTAGAAGAAAAAAGGAGAAATATTTACTAAAGAATATTTATAAAGAAACCCCACAATTTTGAACAATATTTTTCAAGTCTTCTACACCACAGCTGCTACAGAAGCTGGCATCAACCACTTCTTGCTATTACAGCAGCTAAATCCACACTGTCCTCTTCAGGGCAGTAGTTGTCAACTCAGAATGCTCACATCTGGATGCAGACATCAGATCTGTGCAACAAGAGAAAACGGTGAAACTTTCACTGAAATTCAGTGAGTTAATTCTACTCAGAGGTGAAGAGCAGAAATCACAGATCAGATCCCACATAATGTAATGTGCTCAAGTGATTCACAGATGCTTACAGAAATTTGAGACAGCTTGTGATTCAGCTTCAGGCTCACCACAGAAGACAACAAAAATATCTAGGTACGCATCATGATCTTACACTGACACCCGCAGCAGGAGTGGATAAGCCATTGTGAAACCTTTCAGTTACACCAGTTCTGGAGAAACCTACTTCTGCCTTTTTACAGTCTGCTTAAATTTTGGTTAGATTTTTACAAAAATTTAAACCTATTGCTCAGGCTGTCACTTTGGACTAAATAACCAAAGAGGTAGCAAAGAATCCCTTCTTGGACTACCACATTGTGCTGTGTTGTGCTTCTACTCAAGATCTGGACATTGTCCTGCAAGGGCCAGTGCTCAGCATTACCGAGTGTCCCAAAATGAAAAAAGGAGGAAGCACTGCATTGCTCACTAATGCTTGCACCATTCCAGAGGTAAAGCTGTCTTGCCTCACACTTAGCAAGAAGTTAATTACGTCTTCGAAAAAACTCCAGTCCCTATTTCAGGGGTGTTTACAGAGAGCTGTAATGAACACATATTCTTCTGCAGGTCTCACGTGTGCTGTCTGACAATAGTATTATTTCTGTTTTTATCCCTTCCTACAAACGTTAAAGTTTTTGCAAAGGAGGAAAAGGCAGAGGCAAGACTAGAACAGAGAAGAACATTTCTCTAAGTAGTTCCGGCAGTTTGGAAGAGATATAATCAGATACTAAGATTGCTTCAGTGGGGGAGAGGGTCAGTTTAATGACATGTCTGTGAACCCAAACAATTAGGACAGCAGATAAACACATGCAATCCGTGACCGGAAAACCTTTTTCAGACAGTATTTTAGCAGCTTTTTTTCACACAGAAGTGTGATTTTTGGAAAGCAACTATAGACCTCTCAGCAGCACCATCTGATGCTGTCCACTACTCCTTAGGCTGCCCAGCTATGCTATCCTGCTGTGCACAAGCACTGCAAGGGGCACCTGGTTAGCACAATCAGATATGTGGGCTAGAAATGTAGCTGGCAAGCAGCACACATGAAGATTTGTTATCACTTGTGCTAAAAACAAATTGTAAAAGTAAGTCTACAAGCCACAGCTAAACAAGTAGAATTTGTTTTCTTAAATGCGCATTTGAGTTCATTCTCATTACAGCCCCTGTTCACTCCTGTTGTAGCACACACATGTACAGTTCCCAAACGGCAAGCAAAAATGAACAGTGTAATTTATACCAACTCACACGTATACCGTCATGTTTTCTAAAATGGATTACAGTTTGGCATACAGAGTAGATTTAAAACAGAATACACCAGAAACAAGTTCGAATCATCATTTGTTTTCTTGGACCTAATCTGAATGCGACCTGTCAAACACATGGGAAACAAACTGAAGACTGTACCAGTTCACAACGCTGTTGTGAATTGACATGAATTTATAATGAGAAGCAGGAGAATATTATGATGAAAAAGGAAAGACCTGTGGTCACAGTTATATCTATGTATCCACATCTTTATTCACTTAGGTAGTTAAATGTTCCCTTAAGTTCAACAGAGTAAAGAGAATACTGATTAAAGTGGCCTGGAAAAAAGGTAGGAGCCATCTTACAGAATTTAAAGCAACTACAGAAGACCGGGGAAGAAAAGGAATCGGGCTCTTTGCAGCTGAGAGCAAAACCGCATATGAAAGGAGTGCTCTTTTCAGGTGCATCGAGTCCTCACACCTTCCCTACTTTACACAAAGGTACGATTTTATTCCTCCAGGTTAGGGATCTTGCTCCAGTGAGGCAAGGCACGCTCCAGGGAAAGCATGCTGTGAAGGCCACTGTCGAAAACCCTGCTGCTCCTGCACCTGCAAGCAAAACAGGAGCAGGGCACTGCCCATCCAGACATGGCTCAGATACAGGATTATGCCACGCTTGCGACGTAGGAGTCCCTAGTTCAAAGTCTGCAAGGCTCGGAAGAAGTCATCTTACAAGTACGAAACTAACGCTGTGCTTTGACACCATCGAGGGGGAGGAAATCAGTGCGCTTACGCTCCTGTCTGGGAAAAGGAAACTAGAAACCATTTTCAGAGTTCCTTTTCTTCGCTCACTTGGAAGCAGGATTTGCATAAAACTAGGATGAAACAAAACCCATTTACCCATCACGGAGACCTGGCAGCCCTGTCATGGTCCTCAAGTCTGACAGCTCTATATAGAGCCCACGGGCGGTCTGTACGTACACACCACTACTGCAGCGACGGGAGAGATGAAATCTATCAAAATCTGCTTCATCTGGGCATCCCCAGCCTTGTGGGAAAGTTGCTCCCTACTAAATTCGTGCATGGGCCCTGCTATAGGGGTTAGTAAGGACACCCCTCAGAAGGCAAGCGTTGTTATGCACCGGTTTATACACAGTATAGAACTGGAAAAAGAAATCACTTGGGGGGGAGGAATGCAAAATACAAGCATATGTTATCAAAAGGCCTTATGTTTAAGAGCACCGGCAAGCGGGGGGGGGGGGGGGGCACAAATACACCTTATTGCCCTGCCTGTACCGGGCAGGAGCACTCTGTGAAGGAGCAGCTGAGGAGAGGGAAGGCGGGAACTCTCCGAGCCCCCCTGAGGAGAGGACAAACCCGACGGCTACCGGCCATTTCGTTCCACACCTCGAAGCAGCCGGTGGGTGGGCGAGGAGAGACCCTCGAAAGGCGGCTCCCCGCCAGCCGTCACCTCCCGCTCCCTCACGGGGTCGCGGCTCCCTCACAACCGGGGGGCAGGCCCCGGTCCCCGTGTCGCGTCGTGTCCCCGTCGTCCCCCCCCCCGCCTCACCGGCCATGCTGTCGGTCTGCGTGCTCGCCGCCCTCACCCGCGGCCCCCCGGCCGCCACCGCTTCCTCTGCGCCGTGCATCGGTGCCGGTCCCGGTGTCGGTGCCGGTCCCGGTTCCGGTGTCGGTGTCGGTGTCGGTGTCGGTGTCGGTGCCCGCCGCCTCCCCCTCCCCGCCCCCATGGCGGCCCCGCTCCTCCCTCAGGGCGTCGCCGCGGCGGAGGCGTCTGCATGGTAACCGCCGCTGACGGGCGGGCGTTTCGGCCAATAGGGAGCGCGAGTTGGGAGGAGGGGGTGGGGCTTGTCGTGGCGGGCCGGCTGAGGGGAGCCCGGTGTGAGGTGGGCGCCGTCCTCCGTCGGGAGGTTTTTTTAATGTCGGAATACAGCCCGCCGCCTCGCCTCAGCCCGCGGGGAGGGGGGGGTCTCGGCGGTGGCTGTGGTGCTGAGTCCTGCCTGCCGGGGTGCAGCCTCAGGGGGAGCGAAGGCTTCGTGTACCGCGGCCCCGGGCCGGGCCCTCATCCCCGGCCTGGCCCTCGGTGGCCTCCCGGGGAAAATGTAAGCCCACGGGCTAAGAAAGGGATCCGAGGGCCGCCCTGGCTGGGCCAGCGTCAGGTCCCCGGCACAGACGTTGCTTCGGCAGCCAGTTTGCCGAATGGCTGGCTTGTGGCGTGAGTTTTTTCGTGCGTTGGGATCATCTCCCTTGCGCCCTGCTACGTGTTCTGCTGGTTTAACTACCTTGGTTAAGTGTGGAAAATCGTGTTCCTTTCTGTCATTGCTGCAGTGCTACCGTTCTTCCAGAGAAATGTTACACTGGCAAATCCCATCCGTTAGCTGTGCCACTTGCTTCCTCTGGGGAACAAGAGCAGAGCTTCCCCAGGTGGTGGTTTGTTGGTAGAAACTGTGTCTTTCCACTGTAGATTTATTACATAGTGATTACACCTGTGTAGGAAAATGAGCAAGGCCTTGTCAGCGTAGAGTGAGCTGTGAAAATGGATCTTTTTTAATCTTTTAACATGTGTTGTGGCTGCTGTGACTAGACCAAAACTCTTCATTGTCTATGAACTGATGTTCAGGCTCAGGAAGACTGGCTGTAGGATTGCTGCTTTGACTATCCAAGGCCATGGTGAGAGAAAGGTTGGAAGAGAGCAGAAAAGGGTTGGGGTTTTTTTGCTGGTTTTTGTTTGTTTGTTTCTGTGCGTTTTGTTGTTCTGGGTTTTTCTTGAAACAATCTCTGTCAGTAATTAAGGGTATATTTGCCTCTTGGATATTGAGGCACTGGGCCCCTGAAAGATGAGCTCTGTTCATGGGCTAACAGGTTAATGGAAGTTAAGTTAGAATATACTCAGACTTCATATTAAATATCTTTTCTTCTATGAAGAGAATGCCTTGCAATTAACTGGATAATTCTTACTGATTACAAAAGGGCTGTAGTATTCAACAGCTGCAAGATTTTGAAACTTAATAGAAGGGAGTTACTTCATCCCAAAACTGTCTACATTTATAAAGAAACAATTAATGGTTTGTGGAAGAAATGTGATGCATCCCTAAAAGTGGTTGAGGTATCAGTTAAAAGTATGTGATGTCTTATGGTCCCAAAAGGGCTGTGGACAGAATCTGGAGTAAAGAAAAAGAGGATGAGAATCACTTGTATGTTGCAGTCATTAAAAAATAAATGTCCAAATCCTTTTCCAGGAAGTAATTCTCAAAGAGCAGGCTTTCAGAAGGAACCCAGTGCCCACAGAAGGACACTCAAACTTTTTGCCTTGTTTTTTTGTGGGTAGCATCTCTTGACAGTGCTGTGGAGAGATGAAGAACAGACAAGGTGCTGGCAGGCAAATCTGCTGCACAGCTGAGGTGGTGTTACCATCCCCCAATTAGTTTGCTGCTTGGGTTTCCCTTTCTCTTTCTCTGACAAGAGACTATTATCCTGAAGTGACGCATATGCGATTCAAGGGCAGAAGGTGGTTTTTTTCCTCCCTGGGAGCTCTGTTAAAAATAATGACTGTTCAGAGGAAGATCTGAAAATGCAGCTGAAGTTGCCCTTGTGATGTTTCCAGGAGTGTTAAAATTTGATGGTGCTCCTGAAGTAGCTAGGCCTCAATGCAGAGGCAGTATCACTCTGTCTCAGAAGTGCTGGCCCCAGAGTTTGGACACTTTGCCAGGAAAACAGTGCAGAAAAAATATGCTTGTGAAAGTCATCTCCCCCTGAAAGTTATGGCTGTGGTGTTTGTGCAAGTGCCATGTTTAATATATTTTAATTTCTTCATACTTAACTCAGTATGGTTTGACTGTACGTGATATTTTACCCTCTGAAGAGAATTCAATATTTGTGTACTGCTATGGAAGTGTGAGAGAAGCAGGAAGAAGCCCAAGACTGACATACCAATTAATGCCTCTGCAAAATTAACTGTTTGTCTGCTGCCTCATCTCCCCACTCCTAGGAACTGCTGTAAAACTGTGATGTTTGGGTTGTGTTGGTTCTCTGAGCAACAGTGGTTAACTGGGAAACAATTTTGGCTGTCTCATGCAGTGGCCAAGAATGTAGTTCCAGAGTTCAGTGGTGGTTTACCTTTGCAGGAGATTGCAGCTACATGCCTGGAGGGGTCAGCCAGACTGGAAGGGGGTCCCAGAAAGTTGTTTGCCGCAACAGGTGGCTCATCTGCAAATGGCGCAGTTGGAGCAAGAACCAGAGCCTCTGCTACTATACTTTACTTTCTGGTGTTATGAGGGATTTGGGGTTTGTGCTCTGGCAGTTTGTTCAGCTTTCACCATAGGTGTCGAGAGGGGTCAGCCTTCATTAATAAGCTTGACTGGGCTTCATGGTCTGTATAAACAAAGGCATCTACCTATGACCTATGGGCATTTTGACCAGAGCCTCTGTGCTGGAGTGTTTAATGTTTCTACCACTTTTTCTAAACATCAGGGTATGTAAAAGCTTCTCTGCAGCTAAATTTTTGGAGATAAATCCAAATGGATTCCTTTGCTGTGCAAGTTACCACTTACTGTGTGACTATCTAAGGTGAACTTTTTTTCCCATTTGGAAAAATTCCTTTCTAGACCCCATCTTTATGAAAGACTACAAAATGACGTGTGCATTTTCACTTACCAGTCTCCCAAATGTGTCTGGACCATTGCTGAAAGCAGAGGAGAGACATTTTGTGTTAAAATAGACCTACAGTGAGCTAAAGCATAACACCTTTCGGTATGATCATACACTGGTGTCCCAAAACCAAACCAATGCTTGCAAGAACTCTCCTTGCTCTGTTAAATTTTGTGGTGTTTTTCCCACTGTGCTGGAGAAGCGGCTTCTCCCACCAGTAGCTTGATTCACCACAGTATTTGATTTGAGTGCCCTGGTGTTTCCATTCACATCTGGGCAGGGAGGTGGGGTTTTCAGGAGGTCAGCAAGCCCAAAGTAAGTGGAAATCGAGTTCACAGCAACAGTCACCTGTAAGTTGCAGTTACCTCATTGTGCAGGAATCCTCTTCATAAGAGGCAGCACAATTTATAGATATGTCCCAACCTACTCTGGTGGTTTTTTTTTTCGTCTAATTCTGATCTTGAACTTGAAAGCTCTCAGTGTACTGGGACTAAAGGTTTTGCTGCTCCTGTTTGCTTCCCACCAAAAGCCGCAGCTAAAAGCTAGAGGGCAGCTGATGACAGCATCTCTGTGGAGCGTGAGGAGTGTGTGTACATACTTCAGGACCAGGAGAGACTGTGTCATTCCTGAAAATCTGTTGAAAGGAGAATGGCACCAACCCTAATGCAGGAAGCATCCCTGCCCAGGGACTAAGTGTGCTTCTTCTGGCAAGGTGACAGTGGAGAAGAGGCTAGTAGAGGAACATAATGAGGAAAAGGGGTTCTTTGCCTCACTCTCCCTTTTATATACAATTCAAGGCAATTCAGCCTTTCCAGTTAAGCAGCATATTAGCCTCTGAGCTGCCATTTCGGGTATGTCACTTTACATGTTGGTGAGAATTTTTGGATGGGTGTTTTCTGCTTGAATCAGACGTGCTGGAAAAACCTGCTGCTTCTCTCAGCTGCAGTTTGTCCTGCATCTATGTCTTAAACCTAATTCATTTAAGTGATTGATTGCTTAACACCCCTCTGCCCCTGCCTTTTTCTTTACTTAACACAGCCATTTGCTAGGATTTCTCATTTGAAGTGCCCTGGAAGGCTATCATCTCTGATGTATTATGTTTTGATCTGGTAGATGACAGAAAGCCCATTCCTAAAGCTCGCTCTGCCAAAATGTCCTTTGGAAGTTGTCATGGCGCTTGCATTCTCAGACCTCTGACGTGTTTCCATTTGTGAAGATATCCTGTGATATGAAGCTGTGTGATTGCCTTGGCTGACAAGCTCAAGGATTTTATCCTCTTGAATAATTTAATAACCATTCATTATAACAGTATTTGCAGTGTTTACTCAAAATTTACTGAGCTGTTTTGCTGGGCTTTATTGCTGCTTCTTGTATCACCATTGGTACATTTTTACACCCTCATCTTGATGGTATCCATGGACTCAGAATCTCATTCCTCATCACCACCTCTTTTGGGGTTGATTTGCTGAGAAAACTTACTCCTGCATTGCAGTACCTGCTTTGCAGTGTCTTTCTGCATCTATGCAGTATGGGTTTTAGATCCTGAAACGTGGTTTCCTGCACTACCATTAATGCAGATATCTTTATACCTACCCCAAAGTCTTAGCTGGAGTATAATGATACACAGTGAAGCTGATCATCTGTATCAAAACTAGTAAGAAGAGTTTACTGTGCTTAAGTCCTGGGGTTTTGGATCTTTATTCATCTCTAGTAGTTCCACTCTGACCCTTGGTTTGCCTTCTGGATTTAAAAAAACCCAACGCCCTCCTCTTAGAAAGTTTTATCAGTGAGCTATTAAATATCACTGTAACAGCTAGGCCCATCAGTTCATATAGGAGATACCTGCTATTTGTTCGTACCATGCAAATACAAGCTTCTCTTTTTATCTCTACAAGCCACATTTAAGGAGTTTCTGCTGGTGATACGTTTTTTGACAACTTGTTAGAAAAAAGCTTTTGTGCTGCTGTCAGGCAAAACCAGATACATTCTTCAGCCTCATCAGTCTGTTAAGTTTGAAAAAATATCTGTTAATCTAATAATTAAAATGACATCAAGCAAGCAAAAAACCAGAAATTAATTACATTAATTAAAACAATTAAGAGAGGAAAATAAATCCATTTATAAGCAAGAGGGCAATTGCTTCCTTCCAGCGCATTTTATTAAGAAGGGGTTGCATGTACTGTCCCCCAGATGGAGGCTAGGTTCTCACCTACGGACAGAGGCCTCTGCTGCACATCAGCTCAGCCACAGCTCGGTGTTCTGATGGGACATATACCTGGGAGCTCTGACCATCCAGACATAGAGTTGAGTTTGCTGGTGCTCTGTCCTCAGCAGCTGCCGTGTGCTACCTCTGTGATGGATGCACTCGACTCCTTGACCAAACTTGTGGTAGTGTGGTTCAGTCTCCAAAAGAAGCAAAGGGCTCGGCCATAACTGGGCCAAGAACTTCTCTAGTTCCAACCTGTTCTCTGAAAACCCACACAGGAACAGGTTGACATGGTGAGCATCGATGCATGTGGGCTTGGAAACTGGAACACTAACCATGCGATTAACACATGAATAGCAGGTGGTTCTTCCAAGACTCATTTATCAAGGAACAAAGTAAGTTGTGGGTACAAGGAGTCTCATGCATTCCTTTTCCACTGTGTGTAATTTGACTATGAGCCAACCACTTTGTTCCATAAATATGACAGCCTCAGTGAGCCACCTTTGAGCTCTCCCTACTAAGCAGCTGGCTGCACGGCGGTGATCACCCCTTGAGCTGGGACGCCTCTCAAAGTTACTCCTCGAGACTGAGAGACCCCTTACCAACTGCAGATCTTTGGTAAGTGACTGGTATCACGCATAACCTTGTATTGTAGTGCACTAGATTTTGTATTGGTTAAGTTTGATTTTGTGTTGGTAACTTTGAATCATTATTATATACTCTGCAGTAAGTAACAGAGTGAACCTTGTCATTGAACTTTGTTAAAGTCTCACTTCTACAACATCTTACTTCAATAAGACTGCTTTTGCTGATACCTTTGGCAGTGGTTAAGTGGTCTAATTCCCCCCCATGACAACCTCAGTGACAACCTCAGACGTGTTTACTTCCCTGTGAAGCCATCCCTGTCCCTAGTTTGTACCTCTGTTGGAAGCAGTGGAAGGTAGACATTGCTAAGCAGTCAGGGTGTCTTTAGTTAGACACAGTAAAGACATGGTGTTGCTCTGGTATCAGAAAGGCAATCCGTTTGGGGTCATGCCAAGGTTATGAAAGATCAGGGGGTGAGAGGCTAATCACCTGTGTGCATGTCCATGCACTGGTTGTCTGGAGTAGCTGCTGATGTAGATGTCCAGAATTTATATATTCAGCAGCTAAGTAATGAACAGTTGTTTCACCGAGCCATATTAACTGAGTGCATTTTATACCTGTATTATTCATTTAATCTGCAGTGCTGTCTAAGGTTCCTTCAGATACTTGCATGTGCATACACACATCTTTGCAGATATGACAGTAACACCAGAATTTATTGAGACATTGCTACTGTGCTTTGAATTTATGATGTTAATTAACACAAATTAACTTTTTAATTGCCAGCAAACACTCAGTAGTGTCCTAGACATCAAAATGTCAAAAGAGGATTTTATGTTACAAACTATGGCTTGGGAAAAGATAAAATATACACCTTTCAGAAGTAGCTGGGATAAATGGCAAACATTTTCCACGTGTTTAAATTCTTTTAAGAAACTGTATAACTCTGATACAGATAACAGTCTGGATATCACACAAACAAAACCTGTATAAGTGAATTTGGAACAGACGGCAGAGTGCTTGCTTTATAAAGCAGTGTACTGAAGTATGTGCAGTGGAAAAGGAAATATTTAAAGTGTGTGGTGGCTGGAGGGTGATTTGTGACAGCAGAGATGCTGTGCGGGGAAATGTGCCCCGAGCAGGAGCCCCTCCGAGAGCCTAGCCCTGGGGACATTGCTGTGGGAAGGTGGTGGGTTTTCAGCTGATCTCACAGGGCACAAGCCAGCGCACATTGGCTATGGCTAGATTGCAGTATAAGAACAAACTTTTAGGTGGCTGTAAGAAGAGTGCTTCACTGTTTTCTCAGTTTCCATCTATATAGCTGCTATATGGTCTTTGCAGGTAGCCATAGTGAGGGTACTGGCATGGTGGCTGTTGCTGGACACCTGAGATCCAAGGTGCTGTGCAGGCTGTGCCCGCTACAGGCTTTTAATATAGAGTCTGGTGCTGAGCGTGGCTGTCTGTAACATGGCACAGAGCTTGGGTGTTTCCTGCCTACTCTCCTACCACTGGTTGCCCAGCCTGGTTTCCATGCTTTCACCCTGCTGCAAGTGGAGACCGAGGATGGTAGCACTGAGGTGGAGACCCAGGCCCGAGGGCTCAGCTCCTGGGTGTGCTTTTTGGACCACAGTATTTCAGCTTCTGAAATACTTGCTTCGCCAGAAGGCGAGGCACTTCTCTTGCCGCTTGTCATGCTGGGCAAGCAGCAGGGAGGGTAAAAAAAGGAGGGAGATGAACCAGGGACCTCATCCAAAAGCTTGGGCTTTAAGTCTCTAGGTCAGACTCTGTCTTTAGCACTCACTGCCTTTTTCATTGCTTTGAAAAAGAGCAAGATTAGGAACCATGCAAAAGTCAGTTTGACGGCAATGAAGACAGCATCTGTCAACTGCACAAAATGGGGGCAGAAAAAATGGCTGCACAAACCCTCCACCTCTCTCCTGCTGTAGAAATTGTGGGCTCTAGTCCCTCCCTTGGGAGGGGAGAGTTCAGTGTCCTGCTGTGCTGATGGCACATGGCACCACTGGTAACTAACTGGGTTATGAACAGCTCTTTCTGTGGTGGTCGCCGAAAGCAGCTAGTGATGCCTCTTTCTTCCTCCTAACAGGGCTGGGTTCATACTGACAGCCTGGAAGCAATTGCTTTTGCAGTTACCTACAGATACTTGGAGTCCAACACTCACCTGGTTGTGTTTTATAGTAAACAACAACCACTAAGGCACGGTGGAAACGTTCTGCGAGGTGGTGAGCATCCCTTGCCTGTGTTGGGCTTCTTCCTTGATGGTGCTGAGTGCTGAGCAGGGTCCCTTTCTGATGCTCAGCAACCAGTCTGAGTTTGTTCCACTGGCTTCAACATGAGTGTAAGGTCTTGGGCACTCCACGCCAGCCTGCCCTGTGGGTCTGTGACCCAAATTCATCCACAGTTCCACTCCCCTGAGCTCGGGCATGGGATTTTGTTCCCTGCCGTTTGTGTGATAAAGCTCGTAATTCTGCTGTGCAAATACCCCAAAGGCTGCTCAGCGCAAAACTGGCACCCTGACTGCTCTTGCAGTCTGCAAGCCAACAGAGACAATTTCTTCTAAGGTTGTCTTTTTAGGTGTCAGTTGTAATGCAGTGATGTGTGCTGTCAAACGGTCTGACTTGGATTTTTCTCCCATTCTGTAACAGAGATTGCCTGTCAATTTTTTCTTACTGCTATGTGTTTCCTTTGACAGTTCTGTCCCATGTTTTGGTGACAAGGAGGCAAGAATTCAATTTTGTTTCCCTATTTAGAGATAAATGCAGTATTCCTAGAGGCCAGACAGAAATGAAATACATTTGACATTTCCACATGGAAAGGTGTCCTGGAGACAGATTGCTCCTTGCACACACATACACTTTACAAAGTGAGAAGTGTCTCAAAAGAAGGAAACAAAATGAAAATGAAGACTCTGGCTATTACAAGGTCCTGACAAGAGCTGTTGTTTCTCACCAACAGCTGCAAAATGGACTCTGGGGGCCAAATCGGTCAATGAAGAGAAAATATGTAAGGAGGGAATAGAGCACACAAGGAAGAAATGGGGCTGTGTGGGTCTCTTCTGTGTGGTAGGGGGGTTCTGCTCTGTGGGACCACCTCCTGCTGTTCTTCTGTGTTTTCCTGTGCTTTTCCCAGGCTTGTCTCAGCCAGGGCTGTTTTCAGGCAACTCCATCCTCCCCTGCTTCCTTCCCGTTCCCAGGCTCTGCAGGAGGGATCTCCCTTCACAACAAGCGGCATGGAAAGGAGCAAACATTACTGTGTTCTGAGCCTGTCCCTTCTGCATCTTTATGGTAACTTCCCGGAGGCAGGAAAAATGGGCTGCCGTTCTGCGTGAGAGCAGCTTGCTTTACCTCAGCTCCCTTACCCCAGCTTCTTGTGTGCGAGGACTGGGTCTGAGGGCACGGATCCTGCAGACCTGTGATAGTGCAATAGCTGTTGAACAGGCACCTCTCGTTTCCATCTAGGTGCGCATTTTGTGAAGGTCTCGCTGAGAGAAAGTGCAAGGTGTGAAGGCTGCCTGCCGTTCTCTCTCAGCTGCCCCTCTGTCCTCCTTGGCGGCTGAACGCCGCAGCCCGACCTCCTGCCCTGATCCGGCAGGGTCAGTCCCTCGTGCTAGGGTCAGCACACAGGCTTGCTCCGGAGGAGCGGGATGCTGGGGCTAAGTGGATGAGGTGATTCCCTTGCACAGGTACAGCTTGCCCAGGTCAGTCCAGCAGGCTCTGCTGAAGCCTGTTGAAACGAAGCCTCAAATAACTTCTGGGGCTGGGAATGCTGCCTGGCTTTGTGCCAGCAGAATTGAGACCCTGCATTAAGAAAAAGTTCCCTATGCTATGCTCAGCTGCTGCAGGAGAGGGGGAAACAGCCTCCCTCCATTCCTCCTCTTCTGCGGTTGTGGACAGCCTCTGCTTTCACAGGGTCAAAACACAGCTTGCCTTTGGGGCGTATTTGCAACAGCACAGACAAAGAGCAGACCTAAATTCAAGTTAGGGAACTGATTGCCTTGTTAAGATGGGCGAAATTTGTTGCACAGGAGCTAGACATTTGTTGGGCCTTAAGCTTCCCTTCATAATCAGTTTAGCTGCAGGCTGGTCACGCTGGTATCCTTGATTTATAGCAGAAGCCAGGCCATTTCTTTTGTTGCTCTCAAAGACTTCCTGGAATTGCTTTGCAACCTCCACAGAGCTTCAGAGCGTGGAAACATTGTGGAGTCCTGCAGTGCACGGGTACCCCTGATACAACAGCAAGCAGCTACTGAGTCTTGTGGAGCTGTCATGGGCTCCATGGCACTCACGGAGTAGGAACATGTTTGTAGTCATCTGACATCATAGCTGAGTTTTTGAGAGCACTGAGGTAGAGGTGACTTGCTTCTGCTGTGGGCACTCTAAGACCCATTAGTGGCTGCTGCCTGGGAGGACAGGGTGTGAGGGCGCCTAGAATCCACCATCCTTTGTGTTCTGCCATGCTGCTTCTTGTCACATAGGATATCTTAAGTAAGTTCTGGGGGAAAAAAAAGTTACTTTTATCCTTATATGCTGCGTTTTTCTCTCCTTCTCTGGCCAGGGTAGCTGTCATCTGATACAGCGACTGCATGACCCTCCAGAGGGATCTGCGTGCCTCGTGTAGCATCTATACACCAGTGATGGTTCTCCTTCCATTCCAGGTAAATAACACGCTCTCATCTGACTTGCATTTCTGCCACTCCATACTGGTTTCAGTGATTTCCAGGTGATGCCTCTCGGGCTGGTTCAGTGTGCTGAATTTGGGCTCTTTGTTGCTGACAACAGTGGTATTTGGTGAAGTCCCAGGTTTAGGACACTTGTGTTACATTACATCTGACTTGTACCCAGCTCTGGTTTTAGTTTAGAGACTGTTCAATAAGCATCACAAGAAAGGTGCATTCTTAAGGAGAGATTTGAAGGATGATTAGCTTTGAGGGCATTTAGGGGGAGAACTCTTCCCAACTGTGCAAGCAGGCTGGGGCACCAGCACTCTTGTGTGGGAACTCCTTCCACGTCCCAGAAAATGTGGATATGGAGATGGACATCACAGGATGCTTGGTGGCAGTGTCAGCCTCTGGATAGCAAAGAGAGATGACTGGCAAGGAGGGAGTGAAAAAAGTTTGCACCTGGGAGGAGGAATTCAATGGAAGAAGGCAAAGAGGAGGGTGAAATGATCTTAGGAAGATGCTGGTAAAATGGTCTTTACAGAAACTTTCTGGATGGGCTGCATTCATGCAAGAAGCATCCAGAAGAAAGGACACATCAGGAAGCAAGACATAGCCTGAAAGAGCCTTGTATGAGTGTGAGCTTGTCATGTCTTGTGCTTTTGCTTATTTTTCATTTTTGTTTACTTTTACTTAGTGTTTGTATTTGGAGTCCTCAGTCCCCACCAACTTTGCTGTGGATTGAGTGTGACTTCTGCTTCCACATCTGCCAGGGTCACCAGGTTTCTTGGTTTTAATCTTCTTTGCTGGACTTTAGGAGGCTCAGTTCTTTCCCACTTAATGGAGGTGTATCTTACTTTTTGACTCCCTTACAGTCATATAAATGACCTATTGCATTTATACATGTCTGAGAAATTGGTTGAGAACTCCTCTCATTTTTGCTGTCCTCAGGGGACGTTTCATCACTCTCTGAGGATTCCCCAGAGTGTTTATGGAATCTCACAATATCTTCTCTAAAACTATGTTCTGCCCTGTTATTTCTCGATGTAGCTCAATGTATGGCATTGAAGAAGTGGTAACCCAGAGTTACGTGGTGTCCTATAGTTGGCACAACTTTCCTCGTGAGGCCAGACAGACCTTCTCTGAGGCAGTGAGGGAAGCCATGAGCTCCTTGCCCGCCACTGGGGCTGGTGAGCTCAGCTGTGCCGGCCGGGAAGGAGAGCAAGGGCCTCTGAGTGAGCCTTAGGCACCTCGGGAGGCTCCAGCTGGTCCGTCACAGCATGAGAGCACGAGGTGAGACCTCCCCACGCAGCAGCTGGTGGCTGGGATGCAAAGATGCAGCCTGTGCTGAACACGGACTGTGTGGGTACGTCCCTGGGTGCACCCGGGGGATGTGCTAGGGCTCAAGGGTGGCTGTGGGGTGGGATGAGGAGACCCGCCGCTGGTTGTCCACTGGGGAGCTCCTAGAGTGACAGCTCTTTATTTACTGTCATCTTTTCAGAAAGAAAAATGGGTCCAGTGAGTGAAAATGTGTGACACTGAGAATTAAACCCGACAGGCTAGATGGAGGGAGGCAAAGCTGCTCCCAGCAGGAGTCCTGAGTCTTTCTGTGCTCCTTAGTGCTCCGTGCTGAGACCTTCTGGTGGCAGCAGAAGTGGAAACCCTGGCCTGAGACCAAGTGAGTAGAAGATACTTAGCATGCTGGCTCAGAGTTTGCCTTGGAGTGTCATGGGAAAAGGGAAGACACTGAATTTAATCTCCTGCCCCATCTTTTTGCCTGAGCTGTGCTCTGTCCTGTGGGCTGTAGGACAATGCCCAGGAGGGGCTGTGGGGAGGGATGGGACCTGTGCTAGTGCAAAGGCTGCTCTTCCAGGGTGTGTTTTCCCACCTTTAACTGCTAATCCAGACTGAACTGAGATTTATTGCAGCTGCTGGGAGTTTGAGGTTAGGTTTAGTGTCCCAAACCTGAAGGCACGTAAAGCAAGGGCTTCCTCCCCCTATATCTTGGGGGGAAAAAAAAAAATCGACCCAGCCCTTCTTAATGGTTAATCTTTTTTAACACCAACTCACATGGGGTTTACTTCAGCTTTTCCTATTGAGTTATCTTTCACGAGCTGCACATTGTTCTCACTACTTTATGGGTGCTGCTTGCTCTGTTAACAAAAATACAAGTATTTCAAAATACAAACAGTTACAAAATACCACACGCTCTGACAAATGTCCACCTTTTTGCAACTCTCCTGTGACAAGGAAGTTCCCCTCCTTTGCAGACAATGCCTGGAGAAGCACAGGGCTCAGTCTCAGAAGCTGGTGGCAAACTCGTTTCTTGTGCTAGCACTGGTCTCCCTGTAGCCACCAGCATCTTTTGTTACTGTGAAAGCCCTTTCTGCAGCTCGGTGTGGCAACAGCAGCTTGTAGGCTGCTGCCCTGTACTTCCTTGAAATGAGGTTGTAGAGGATAGGGTTGATGGATGCACTTAGGTAGAAAAGCTGCAGAGTGAATATATTAAACTACGGGGAGAACACCATCATCCTGGTGTCCTGGGTGTTTGTAAATATGATCCTGCCAGTGGGGAAAAGCAATGAGCAAATTACAAAGGCCAGAACCACCACAGCTGTAAGACAAAATAACACATGTGATTGATTGATAGTTAAAAAGCGAGTTAACTTTTCAAGCATCAAGTAAACTAAATTTTATATGGCTGATTTTGCAGGTTCTTCTAACCGATACAAATGATATATAGAAATTATGGCACTTAAATTGTTGGAAAACCATGAAAACAGGAATAGCATCAAGTCTGAGTTTTAGCCTTGGATTAAAAGGTAACCAGTAAAATCTTCAGCTAAACCATGAGATGAGTTTGCTGAGAAAAATGTAGCAACTAACAGTGGTGTAACATCCATATAATAACATCAGGCACAACGACGATTCCCCTTGGCAATGTCTGTAATGCCATGTATGTGATAGGAAATCAAAAGTCAGAATGAGGTGTTTTTTGCGGAAGCACGTAGCAGCTCTGTGTGCTACAGAGCTGTTCTTTAACATGCCTACGTTACTGAAAAAGACCCTAGTGTAAGGGCTGCACCTCGGTCACCCAGGCTCCCACTGAATTTGCACTGTTGTAACAGGATGGTTGCCAACTTAAAGACTTCCAGTGTAGTTGGTCTTGGATTCAGTGGACTTTTTTTCCACTGAGGCTCTTACACGTATCCCCAGACAATTACTGCTGGAGGCAGATATTTGACTAGATGGGTCTGTAGCCTGAGTCACTCCAGCTGTTCTTGTGGTTTTGTGTTGCGTTTTAGCACAATACAGATGCTCTTATAATGGCAACATAGCAGGAGCAGATGAGGAACAATTAAATAAGCATATTACTGTATTCATATTTTTAATTATTTTTGTTTATAAATGCACCTGAGTGAAACAAGTAATCATTTATGGAACATCCTTCGTGTTTCTCAGAGCTTAAAAAAAAAAAAAGGGATATAGCCAAAGCAAGTTCATGCCTGCAATACATCACACGTGTAGTGCTGCTGGCTCTTTGTGGTAAGGGGGAATTGGTCTGGTTCAGTGGGTCCCAAGGAGATTGTGGACAAGGATGTTTCTGTTGCAAAACCTTGTGCCTACTCAAGTAAGTTAGCAAGATGTACTCTCTCAGGCTTATTAGTTTCTTTTCTTTGTGCTATGCTGCTTCCATCCAGCTGATTACATCCTTGGTAAAAGAAGTCTCCCATGTAGCATGTAAAACCTTCATTAAAGGTAGGAAAAAAAAAAATAACCAGGACATTTTGTTTTATGCTCATTAATCAATAGTTGGATTTCTTTTTTTCTTTCCTTTTTTTTTCCCCTTCAGATAAGTTACTATTTACAAACTTTAAAGCCCCAGGTGAGACTGCGATCTCTAACTTTCCAGAGCCTGACGTTGGGGTAATGAACGTGTGACTAAGAAAAATGAACTAAAAATTAACAGCATCCTACATCAGCAGGAAGCACTTTGGTATTATACAATTTGTCTGCAAATGGCTCATAAGGGTTAAGTTGCTGTTTTTCAGCCTGCTTGGGCAATCAGTGGATTTACTCCTAGGAGAGCTACAAAAGACTGCTAAGAAAATCAAACTTATTTTTCAGAAGCAGAAATTTACTGCCCAGAGGTGTTGCTGCCCACTGGAAGAGACGACTGATGTTACCACAGTTTTTCTGAAGTTGCAGACTCCCTTGTACTCGGTTCTGCCTGGTAAGATTCAGAAAAAGGATATTTCTACAGAAGGCAGTCATGCTGCTGCATGTGCAGTGCTACACCAGGTGAAACCTCAGCTGCGATTGAGCAAAATCCCTGCTGTGGCAGTCTCCAGGAGCACTGGAGGCCTCACCAGCATGGCTGGGATGTTCCCTCTGCGCTCTCCATGCCCTGCGTGGGAGCTTCAGCCCTGTTCCTAGCCCGAGGGGGGACGGACTCACCCAAGATCTTGAAGGTCCGGCAGTGCCCCTTCTCCTGGAGGACTGCTTTGGGGCCCTGCAGGCAGGCGTTGCTCCGCCACAGCTCCTGGCCGACAAAGCCATAGAGGATGTTGAGGCAGATGATGGGCAGGATGAAGTAGGAGGTGGTGACCCAGAACACGGTGGCCGGACTCCATGGCAAGGGTGGTGCAATAGGTGCAGCCCTCACTGAGGTGGTGGTGGGGGAGGCAGCACAGCAGCTGCCCGAAAATCCAGGGCTGGGAGCACCAGAGGTCGAAGGGCAGCCCCAGGAGGATGAACAGGTCGGAGATGGTGGCGGTCTTCACGTCACCAGGGATGACCAGCACCATCAGGATGCTGCCCACCACGCTGACCATGCAGAGCCCCGGGCAGACGGCCTTGACAGGGATGAATGCCCGCACTGGCAGCACTGAGCACCGCTGCTCATCGAGGGGCGTCCGTGGCCACAGCTCGCCCTTGCTGCTGTTCCTGCCTCAGCCCCGCCATCCCCTGCCCGCCGGACAGCAAGAGGAAAAAATTGGGAAAGGAAAAAGCGCTTCAGCGGCAGCATTATGTGCAAACAGGAGTGAGCGACAACAACAAAAAAGAATGATACTTTTATTTTCCACAGATTTTGAAAGATACTTTGCTACATAGTTTATGTATTTTCTATCAGACTATACAGGTTCATCTTCATGGAGTCCGACGTTGTACAATTGTAAAGTGATATGTTTGGTAGTGTATCTATAACGTTTTAAAAAGTTTAGAGTTTTTCTTATTATTATTTATTTTTGGAATGTACAGTATATGAGGTAAAATTAAGATTACATTAAAAACTGTCTTCAATGCAGTAATACGCACTGAGGCTCAAATGGCAAATACACTATTAAATGACTATCAAAAATAGGAGCTCATTTGAATTTTACTATGAAAAACATTAAGTCACTGCAGATTAACTGTAGTAACAAATCTTACCGTTTTAGACATTCAACCGTAAGAAATCTCTGGGCTGTTACACGCAACCTCATTTGCACTGCCAAACATGGCACTTTTAAGAAGGTTCTAGAAAACATCAGTTATCGTGGTATCCTGCGGGAAGGTATCAGCCTATACGTACAAATGACAAATTTGAAATAAAATGTAAACATACAGTACATTTTAAAGACAGATCGTTCTCGCCACATGGAGGCCAAGTTCTTCACCATTTCTTTTTTTTTTTTTTTAAATGAAATTCAGCAACATTATTCTACAGCACAGATCATTGGACGTATAAACAATTACAATACATGCCCGTTCTAATATAAGAGAAATTCTTCAGAGATCTTCAAAGCACAAGACAGAGGTTCCTTTTTTTATTATTATTAAGACTGACAGAAGTGTTTAATACCATTAAAAATGCTAAACTGAACACAACTAGAAGTCATTAATGATCCACTATCTTGTAACTCAAATAAATTAAAATAGCTAATTACAAAGTGTATAACAAATAAGATAAGTGTGATGAGACAAGGATTATTTTTTTGTTTTGTTTTTTAAAGATAGTTTCACTACAAGCTTTGTGTCACTGGCAATCATTGACATCTAGCAAGATGTTCAATGGGATACTCGATAAAATTCAGTCTGGTCATCCAAGAACTCACAAATGCAAGCTCACAAAACATTGATGAGTTATGCAATTGCAAAGTGCTCTAATGCAACATTAACTACATGCAATCAACAATTTGGTACAGTATCCAAAGAGACATTACATTAAACATTAGGATCTCAAGAAAAAAGCAGCTTTAAGTTTTCTGGTGCAAATTACTACACTTCGTCTTCTGATTTGGTGCCCCAAAGGAAGAAAGAAAGACAGAAAGAAAATGAAAAAAAAAGGCAGTGCTTGATGCTGGTGGATATGGCAAGTGAATGTTGGGGAAACAGCAAAAATTCAATACTGAATTTTATCTCAAAAATCTATTAACTAGCCAAAATCAGAGGGCACAGACATCTGTATAAACTGCATCCAATCAAAGGTCAACTTCAGAAATGTGTATTTCAATTTAAACAATAAGTCTAAGAAGTTCTCTCACGCTCTCCCTTCTCTATTCCTAAGAAGTAAAAGAGGCATTTTTGTAAGTAAACATCAAATCCTGGGGGTAAGATAAACCACTTGTGCCATCCCCTTGCAGTCTTTCAAAAACATCTACTTGCAGTGAAGAACTCCACATTTATCAGGTAAGAAGCTTCCTTCATGCATACTCTTCCGTCCAGTTTATTATTTGCTGCCTGAGAAAAGCCCCATCTGTTTTTCAGCATAAATCCTGCTTCCCAAATAATTAAGACAAATGAGGAGGTAGAAATACAGCGCTAAATTGCTTTCACAGCATCAGATTAATATTGTATACAGCACAAGTTTGTTAGTGTAAGTTTTAAATGCGATCTACACATTCTTCCCAGTTATGGTAGCAACCCTTACAAGTGTGGGCCAGGAAACCATTTTTACGCTCGTGTTTACTGGTCAAACCCTTTCCACTACACACCGCTTGCCTGCCCCATATAGAGTTTGTACTGCAAGAAGGCATATTAAAGAAAAGATTGTATTTCTGTGGCTTGCGTTCTAATAACATGTGTCAGCCTACACCTACCAGTAAGCATTTTGAAGTGGCTGAAAAGGTTTGCCTCAGTCCCAATGCCGGTGCTAAATGCCTGTTTTTGTAAAAGCAAGAGGATAGAATTACTTTTAGATTATGAGAAAGTAAAATGTAATGGGCAGCATTCTAAAATAAATCTCTTTTCTTCACTTTATTACAAAGTACTGAATGATAACAGCAATCAGAATGGAAAAGATAGCAAAAAGTGCGAGGATGACAGCAGCACACACTTGGTCGCTCTGTGACCATTGTGTCCTTGTGGTTTGCACAGTGTCCTTGTTGGTGCTCGCCGGTGGTTCAGTCCGCTGGGAGACGAAGAGCACCGGTGCGCTGTAGGGGCCGATCAGGTCCTGATGACCCGCTGTCTCTTGGCACTGTCGGATGGCACACGCGCGGAAGCGGTATTCACAGTTCAGCTGCAGGCCCGTGTATCGGAATGACCAGTCTGGACCCTTATAAATCTGGCGAGGAAGAAAAAAAACACCCGGTACGTCAAATGAAAACGTCCTGCGTACACATATACCTCTCGGTGTGGTTTGGTCTGTGGTGAAGGTAACTGGAAAGGATGCAACTCCTTATCAGTGTTTTCAGCCACCCAAAGAAAAATGGACAAAAAGCTCGCAAACGCCATTTAAATGGCAGATAAAGGACCGGAGACTTTTGGTGAAACACAGGAAGAGAACCACACGTGCTTTTATGGCATGATGAGCACACACCAAATAAACTCCGTCAGAAGCCCCAGCGTTAAAGTGTTTTACTGACCACTGACCATATAAGTACTACAACATGGGATGTAATACACAATATTGTATAGCACAGGATTTTAGGTAATTAACTCTGTATCAAGCTACTTCATTAAGTCTAATCCAATCCAACATCCTTTGTTGTAGCTAAGATACCGTGTGTTTAAAATATTATAATTTATCCCACTAAACACTGTATTAGGGAAGCCGCGAGGCGTCCTCCTGTGGTTCTTAATCTCGTCAGATCCCAAAACACAGGTCACTTATCAGGGTGTTCTCCAAGAGTCTCTCAGTTGGCTGATTAACGTGAGTTCACAACTCTTCAGCACGGAGTGCTCAATTCAGTGAAATCTAAATGCTGTTTTCCCAAATTAATTAATTTGTAGCTACATAAAGGTCCTGTAACAGACAGTGAAGTCCCATGTGGGCGCAATTTTCTGTTTATAGGTATATCAATAGGTACTGAGCTATTAGGTGGGTAGCACAGTACAATTTGACTTCTCTCTTTAAACCCCTTCACCTCCCCCATTATCTGGATTTGGTTTATTTAATTGGCAGCAGGACACAGAAATGTCACATCATGCAGAGGTTTTCCCTACAGTTATCACACTGGTAGACAGTATTTCACAAATGCAAACTACCAACCATTCAATGAAAGAAGCAGGAAATCTCCGATTTTGTCGTTTGAAGAGCTCTTGCTGTGCCTGTGGCTACTCACAGACTTAGAAAGTCCTCTGACAGCCAGGCAGCTGAGCTTTACTGCAATCTACAACCTGCAGACTTTTCTTTCTTTCAAGAAATTGCTCCCACACGGAGAGAGGGTAGGTCATCGGACGTACAGCGTCCTCCAAATTCTGCGGCTTTGTACCATGTGTTTGGTAGGGAGCAGAGAGGCCACAGACACACATCCTACTCCAGCCACAGCTACGCCAGCTGGCACGGCTTACTGTCCTCAGCTGCTTGTCCCCTGTCCCTTGCCAGAAGTTGCCTTCCCCTCAAATGTGTTCGTCGGGGTGTTTATGTGGTTGCTTCCTAACCCCTTTAAGAGCCTGACTGACCTATATAGCTCAAACGGCAGATTACTAACTTATTTTGTCTGAAGAATGTAGGGAGCAACAATGTGAGCAACTTGGCTGACGGATCAGGGAGGAGGAGGAGAGGAGAGTGAAGTTTTGGCAGGGAAATGGTAGTAAACAGCTTGGAGTGGACTTCCAGGCGGTTTATTTTTTGTCCACATCAAAGGAAATTGTCACCATCGTGTCCAAGTATCTTAAAGGCCGTCTAGATGGTGCTTACTTCTTGAGTCTTCCAATTTTCATTTTTGCAAACTAGTCTTCTTGTTTTATTTTTATTTACTGTGCTAAACTGTTCTGGAGAGGCAAAAGGAATCACGCACCTCGGTCTACTTTGTTATTTCCAGGCTTAAAGCATAACCTTTATTTTCTTGTCCAGCTCATTTGGCAATGCACATTGCTCATCAAAGCGTGATTTGACTCCGTGTCTAGAAGCAACACTGACCACACCTTACTTACATACCTAATGTTGCATTTACAATTTAAAAGTTACAATAAAGAATATTCACATGGCAAGATAACAAGCACCGTGGATTATGGTTCACCTTTTACTGAAAAATTTAACAAATGGACACAGAACACAGCACTGCACTAGAAGTTGTAAATTATGAAAATATGAAGGCCTAAAATCTAGTAAAGCACAGGCAAAACTTATTTAATATTGACCTATAAAAAAATTATAATATATCAGAATTAATTGTTTCCTTTCTGGAAGGAAACTTGCTTGCTTAATAGTGTGAAACAGAATTTCCAAGCCTAATTTCATGTCAATTATCAGGCAGTTTATAAGGAAGCAAAATTAGCACTGCACATCCTCTTTTAAATGCAGACTAATTTGTAGCTTGGCGTTTCAAACTGTGTCTTTGGATAATCAAACCTGAAATTAACACACACTCTCACCTGCTTGATCCTTGTAGTTACAGCACACCCTACTACTGAAATGGTCCTACGGTAAAAAACTAATCACTGACTTACATTAAAAAAGTTTCCCTACACCTGAATGCCTACCCTGCATAAATAGGGGGTCTCTCCTGTCTGCAGTTCTCCGTACAGAAGTACGACTTTGACAGCATCAGCTTTTATAATATTGTCAATTTCCTCACCACTTGAGGTGTCAAGTGGTATTTAGTAAACTTCGGTGTAACCCAGAGAGGCTGCAACTTACTGCAGTATTTGTATTACTGAAATCTCTTCTCTCTGTGGCAATGGTTTTAGGAGATACTACCTTATATTATTTACTAACAAAAAGTTAGCATGGTGACTAAAACCATACTGGAACACAATAATCTTTAATCTAAACTAGTTACCACAAATACTAATTGAAGAAAAAAATACAATAGCTTAAAACACATCATACCTGTTTGAATTCCGAGTCTTTTCCCACCATGACCTGAAGACAGTAGATAACTGGATCACCCTTCATGGGCTGCAGAACCTCCCAAGTGATTTCACAAGTGTGATCATTTATTCTCTCTATCCTTGGTGCTACAGGAAGAAAACACAAGTTTGACAGCTAGCTCTGCTTTCCCCATCACTTAATGTGATATTCTAATGACTTGTAAAACACTGTAATCTATCTGCTATTTTGTCTCAGAGAAACGAAAGATTCAGATTCAAATGTATTCTTCCTACAATGTTTTCTGGAACAACAACTAATGATTCACATACGTTTCCATTGCTAGTTTAGGTATCATCCAAGAGAAAGCAAATAAAATTTGGTGACTGCAAGCATGTATCGTATGCAAAAAAAAAAAAAAAAAAAAAAAAGAAAAAGCTGCCATTCTTAAAATTATTCTAACCATACTAGGAAGAATTCTCACCTCATATTACTGTAACAGCCTGGTCACTCTGTTCTGGTAAGCACGGATTCCAAGTACAAACATTCTTATGTCAAAGAATGCATAAACTCCAAGTCTCTCATTTTTGGAGCGAATATTTTAGGCAATTACATGAAAAGAGCATTCCCTTGCTATGCCTACCTGCACTTGGAAAAGGGCTTAGCATTTTAAATACCCCAAATACAACACAATACCAAAACCAACTTGCTATCCCCCCACCCCCCAAATGAAAAAAGAACACCTTTACCTTTCAAGGCAGCTGGAACAGATTTGGGAGTAGTGAAAACATATTCTTGAGAAAGGGGACCTTCACCAGCTTCATTACATGCCTGGATACAAAATTTGTATGATGTTGACTCACTGAGTCTTTGTACTTTGTATGTATGACACGGTCCCCTGTATAAGGATACAAACCTGAAAATTGAAAGAGTAGCTTATTTTAAACACAGAAAAAAGATTTCTGAAGTAGCTACAGTATTGTCTTGAAATCTGTTCCCTTAATTTCCCAGACTCTAATGAGAAGCCCAGAAGTATTTATTTCAGAGTTAAACAGTGTTCTGGCATTACTGTAAAACAATAAGCTCTTTTTCCAGGGCCAAGTTTTATTTCTCATGTCTTTGAAATAAAAGTCTCCTTTAAACAAAGAGTACTACAGATTGTTTCTTGGCAAAAACGACCCTAAGCATTTTCAGAAACCCTTCTGCGCTTGAAACAATGGGAAAGGATAACAGTCCTCTCTCTCAATGAGATGCATACGCTGCTTTTTTTTCTGGCCATCTACCCTCCCAACATCTTCAGCTTTTCAAAATTAGGTAACTAGACTTTAGCTTTTTGCTCCTTAGCAACTCTCCCTCACTACACCTAAGAAAGGGTCATGGATCCAGCTGCTCTCGTCCATCGTTGTCAGAGACGGGTGACTGATGAAGCTCACTCAGATCCACACGGGAGGCCAGAGTCGCACTTGTAGTGCACACCAAGTCCCATTCTGAGAGCTTTGTAGACTGGCCACTCTCCTTGATGTCGTAATTCTCACATAGACTGATCTTGGCAGTCCTCATTTGATTTTCAATTTTGGTATCCCCAGGACACAGAACAAGTTTCTCTCTTTCTGCAGGGGTTATCATCTACTTTGACTTTTTCTTTTCTTTTAAATTTAAAACAGATGGCACCTGCACATGACCTAGTCTTTGGTAATGGCAATGAATTTCTTTCCAGTTAAGAGTCTTAATTTCTTTTCCTCTTACAGCAGAGCAATTTCACCTAGCAGATCTATTTTGTCTCACTGTCAAGCTAAAGCTACTCAAGAGATTCAGACAAAGTACACAGCGCAGCAGTACTGTTCATTTTACCATTTAGGCAAGTGTACTTGCTGTACCCTCTCAGCTTACATTCCAATTTAACGTGAGAGAAGGGATCCCTTAAAATAATTATTTGTACTATACGAGTTTATTTTCCACTAAAAGTAATTGCATATGAAGACAACAGAGAGTAAAGAATTCACCCTTTCCAATATATAAAATCCACAAGACTCATTACACTTGATACTTTGACAAAGTATTTAACCAAACATGACAGAGAAAAGTGTGCTGGTACAAAACATTTCATTAAACTCTTCATATTGAACTGTAAATAAAAAACTATGAAGTTTTTAATCTTGTACTTCCCAGCACAGAACACTAGAGCCCTTCTTGCCTTGCCAGACGAGACGACCTCCTACGTCTGTTGTAAATTCACCAAAGCATACGGAATTTTGCCCTTCGCTGCCATCTCCCAAGCATCGGACAACAGAGATACAGGGCAAATTAAAGCGACGCCAAAACCAACCTTCCGTTCTTATCCTCCATTTGAAGGTGGTACTGAATGGAGTCAGTTAATGCTTTTGCAGTGCCCTCTCCCCACTTCAGCTTGAGGGTCTGAGAACTGTACACAGCACATTCCAGGCGAGGTGGGTCCGGGGGGAGAGGCTTTGTTTTCAGTTTTATGGTGTGGCTGAAAGGACCTGCTCCGAGACTGTTTAGGGCTTGAATTCGTACTCTAGTATTTGAAAAAAGAGAGAATAAATTAACTTGGGATTAGATTCTAAAAAATAACTGGTCATTTCCACCATTCACATTCAAGAGACAATAACGGGACCAAATAGATGGTATTTTCTACAGTGAAGACTTGTATCAATATTATGCTTTGATAGACTGTCATGAATATTTAACATGCAGGAGTGTCACTTTCCTTGCCACATTTTAAGAAGCTGGACTGATTAAAAATAAAAGTATGTTAGCATATTTGCATCATTCACTTTAGTGACAAGATGCAAAAGCTCCATCAGCTACTTCAAGAGTGGTCCATCTTCCTGACCCACAGGCCTTGTACCAAAATTTCTGATAGCCACACTGGAGAGATGAGAAAAGGTAAAACCACCCTACACTCAAAAGAGGTAAATCCATATCTTTGCCTATTATATCAGGAAAAGTTTTACAGGCTTTTTGGAACTGATTTGATTCATGTGAAAATGAAGTGATGGTGCCCAGCCACCTCTCTTGCTGTTTTCACTGGTAACACATCTCTGCATGCCTGGAAGGGAGAGGGGGAAACCAGAAGTCGTCAAAGGACACACGGCTGAGGGGTCTGTAGAACTCAAAATTCATGGATAATTTTTTTTTGGATACTCCATGAAAAACAATGCTGGCATTAATTTTACAAGTAAGAATTAAAAGAAGTAGCCAAGAAATTTATTTCTAAACAGGAAAAAGCAGAGAACAGGAGAAATCTGAGGCTCTTTGCAAATCTCATAGGTAGCAAAGTGTGTCTAATCTCATTTTGCAGACCAACATTTGCTTGTCTAAAATAGTGTCTAGGTAACTGGAAAAAAGTAATCACAATAATTACATTCTGAAACAATCAACCACACAATTTCAAAATATTGAAGCACAAATGTGTGTGCAGGCTTATAAATAAGTATTTCTCCTTCACTATAGTAATATTTAACATTATGCTAATTTATTATAGCACAGAACTAAGGTTAATATATGCCATTTTTTATTTGCACAAAGAATTAACAGTGCATTCTATAAAAGCACTTTTGTGGGTAGAAGTACAGAAGTATCTCTGCAATAGAAGCTTCTCTTCTTCAGTCTGTTGACACAGAAAGCAATGGCTCTTCAAACTGCCAGCATTATTGTTAAATACTTATCAGGCACACAGAAACACAGTAGTCTCACATAGAGCATTAAAAAAGTAAAACCAAATCTAGATGATATCCTAACTATACTGAAACCAGTGTGGGTTTAAGTTCTGACTTCAGTGGGTCTGACATTCTCCTTTAACACTGAGGACATGTTTTTGTAATGGGAATGTAGAGTGTCTTCAGGCAGAATTATTGATTTTTACATTTATATTCTTCAGTAACTCTTAGGCAAAAAATAAAGGACGATTTTAGCAACTAAAATTCTTCAAAAGAGGTTTAAAAATTGACTGATAGATTTTCAGACTGATATTCTTCATGCTGCCACCCAAATACTTGCTCTTTCTGCACAAAAGGCACTGCAAGTTGTGATGAGCTGTCATTAGATCAGACAGTCCAGTCAATAAAGACTGGACATGGTCCTTCCTCAGATGGATTTTATTTTGTCAAACAGATTAGAGGCCATCTATCTATGAAGCAACCAGTCCAAAAACCAGTTCTGAATCTGAATCTGTAATCTGAATTCAGATAAACTGACACTTAACCAGACAGATACAACAATACCACAATAAACAAACCAAGATAAATTGTTCTTGAAAGAAAATATAAACAGCACAGCTCATCTATTTGTGACGATCATTACTACAAAGCTTCCTTTTGCTCCATGGCTATGTACTAATGCTTCTCTGAAAGTAACGCAGAGAATAAAAAACATACAAGGAAACAAACAAATAAAGAATCTGCTCTTGTGGAAGAAAGAGTAGGCTGTCAAGTGCATGGCATACCTGTAGGTAGTATCTGGCTGTAAGCCATCTATAAAATAGGTCAGAACCTTTCCAACAGTTATTGGTTGCTTTTCTCCAAAGTCTATGCTGTAGCCAAGGATTTCAGATCCATGGTCACAAGGCTTTTCCCAGCTTATAGCAAGGCATGTGGAAGGAGAATAGTGTGGACTTTCGACTTCATCTTCACTTAGTCCCCGAAGACAAGTCACAACTGCAGGTACAGAGGCTGGAGTCATACATGCCACTACGTCACTGAAAGGGCCCGCGCCTGCGACATTCACTGCCTGCAAATGCAAAGCAGACACGTTTTTATGGCAGGGTCAATTCCTGTTTGCAGATTTCACTAACAAGAGTTTTACATCTTTACCTGAACTCTGCAGTAGTATATAGTGGCAGGCAAAAGCCCTTTCATTTCACAGTTGAGCCCAGGCCCGCAATAGGAGATCTGCATGCATCCTTCCACACCGCCCCACTCCAGTCGATACTCCGTGACATCAGCTCCGTTACTCACTGGAACCTTTAAAATGGATATAAATAGAAGTTAAATCAAGCAAACTCACCACATCTATACTGCCTTTTTTTTCCACAGGAATGCTACCCTCCCATTTCTTTGCTGATTTTTAATTTAGCACAACGTAAAAATCAGAATGCATTACTGGCCTTGGGTCACCTATACTTTAAAAACAGTACTTACTCTTGCAGAGACTACTCTATACAAAGTAATTGTGATTTCAGTTGCTTAAATACAGAGACCATTCAGCATACGGCATTTGGCTTAGGAGTCTGAACAGTCACTGGCAAGAGATGGTCTTCCTCAGAGGGCGATTTAGGGTACCAGAGTTTTCCCTGGCTGGGCCTGTAGTGCAGGGATGACACTATGCAAAAGCACACTGGTGCCTAGTGTCTTCATCTTACCGATTAAAGGACTCCTCCTCTGGAGCACATCGTGGCTCTTGTGCATGGAAACTAGGCTGCAAGCATAGCGGGAAGCAGAAAATTGTGTGCTCTGCCTTTTCCCAAAATAAGAGCTGCGAAGCAACCGGGAGAGACACCTAAGCAACACCACAGACCTGGACTGAAATGCCTGCTCGAGTAGCCTGTTTTTCTTCACTACCTGCTCTAGGAATCCAAACTTAGTCTCCCAGTTTTGGGAGTTGAATGGTTTAATACTCCTTAGAAATAATAATTTGAAGTACAGTTAAAATCATATGTACCAGTGCCAGACTAAAATACGAGACCATGGAAAGATATCAGAAATGAAGTAATAAAAGAAAAAGCCAACTGAAAAGCCCCCCCCCTCCCTCCCCCCCATCAAAAAATTTCTTAGATCATGAAGAAAACAGAAGAAAAATGCTGCTGCTCTTTTGGATTAAATATTCCAAGACAGCAATCACACCAAGGTGCAGATAATAATTGCTCCAAAGCATGTTTTTTTCTTTACCCTTCTCTTGAGAGAAAAGTATTTGCTACTTTCAGCATTAGGCTATGTGAAGACAAGTGACTGAGTACAAAGAGCATTTCAAAGGATAACAGTTGATGCTCCTGAGCTGTGACTGACAAGGACTCCCCTTCCCTTCTCTCATTTACAATGAGATGTGTTTGGGGAGAGAACTAACGCAGCTGTGGATGGCTGTGCAACTGTCAGTGAAGACGGAGTCATTTCTCAATGTTACCGCTGTTGCTGCTGTAGATCTAATGCAGTTCACCTTAACAGAAGTAGGGGAGTCCAAGCCAAGGATGACAACAGGGCTGACAACAAATTGGGGGGAAGCATCTGATATGCTGAAGGGTATGGCTACCAGAGGAATTTCAACAAGCAGGATCTGATACAAACTTCAAGACGTTCAACTGAGACAAAGGCAAACACCAAGTCCTGGACCTGGGATAGAAGAGTACAGGCTGAGGAGCAACTTTATCAAAAAAGAACCTGTGTGTCCTGGTGAGAAAGTTGAACGTGAGTCAGCAACGTGTGTCTGATGAAGGCAAACTACAGACGGGCTGTGTTAGCAAAAGAGCAGCAAGAAGGCTAAAAGGAGTAATAATTCCCCCCTACTCAGCACTTGTGAGGTGTCATCTCCAGTACCATGTCCTGTCTCGGGCTCCCCAATTCAAGATAGACATTGACATAATGGAGTAAGCCCAGTGAAGGGCCGTGAAGGGGGAGTCCAACACGCAACAAAAAGGTAAGGCTTATTTGATATTAAGATGATAAGGTGAAGGGGAGATCTTACAGCTGCCTTAAATTACTTACTGGGAGGGTACAAAGATGATGATGTCAGATTCTTCTTGGAGGTGGCACAGTGGCAAGACAAGAGACAATAGTCATGACTTGCACTAAAGGTTGTTTTGACTAGACATAAAGGAAAAAAAATTCTACAGCGTGAGAGAGTTTGCCCAGAGACAGCTTTACCAGGCTGCAGGATCTTCATCCTTGGAGATAAGTAAAATTTGACTGGACAAGGCTCTGAGAAACCTGACCTAAATTTGAACTTAGCTCTGCTTTGAACGGAAGGCTGACCTAAATGACATCTAGAGGTCCACTTGTACCTTAATTACTCCGTGATTCTATAAAGCGGACATATAACATTGGTCAAATTAATCCTACCTGAACACTGTAAGAGATCTCTTCAAAAAGCCTTGCCTTGTAGACATTTAAAGAGAGCTCCTCTGACATAACTAGTAGGAAGCATGAACTCTACCTTCCAAGGAAATAAGATAGGTTAATCTTATTTTCTGTACAGTTCTGTAGCTCAGATACTTCACTCCATCTCAAGTCACTGAAAAGCTGTGTTTAAACAGTATTCCCAGATAGAATCTTCCTTTTTACAAGCTTAATTTTTATCTATTGCATTTTTTTTAATCGGATATCTAAATACTACATGTTTATAGGAAGTCTGTGAGGCTTTTGCTACATTATTACTGATCTAATTATATAAATTAAATCAGCTTATAAAACCAGCAAATGCACAGTAATCTATTGCGTTATGTGAATATAATCGCTCTGAAGAAAGATAACTACATTAAAGAAAAATTTTAAGAACAGCCTGCATCACTCAGAAATGCAGGGCAGCAGTTGTGGCAAAACTCTTAAACAAAAGAGCAAAGTAAGATCTCAAGTACCTGCAGGCTGCCAACTTACAGCTGTGACGTGATGTTATGATGAATGACTTGAAGGTTTTACCTACCAAGTATTGGATAATCAGGTAAGTATGTTTAAAAATGTGATTAATATAGAGTCTTAAGCTTTTAAAGTTGAACTTAAAAATGTAGAGGACAATCATGTTAAGATAGGCGTAACACGGCGTTCTTACCTCCCATGACACCTGAGCACATGCAGCAGATCTGCATGTCACTTGAGGGGGCTTGCACTGATCTGGTGGTCCAGGTGCTGTAGTTATTTCACATTTTTCCGAGTAAGGTCCAAACTATTAAAAACGGAGTTGATACAACTAAATTGTAGAAATAAAATGACTACTTTTTAAATAACAGTTTACCATATTAGGGACACATAATAGGAGCCTGAAACTTTGTATTACTTGCTTATAAAATAAAACTTTCTGGACTGTGGACTCAGGATTTATTTCAGTAACTAAGTATTCTCCAGAATAGCTACAAGACTACTTTTCTGTACAGCAAATGCAATCAGAATAAATTTGACACTTCAAACTCTCAGGCAAAACAGGAAAGTGCTATCCAAATCCTTATTTTGAAGTTACATGATGGCTGCACTGTAACATAACACAATTTGTAACTGCCTATTTATACCTATCTAAAAGAAATAAAGGATTCAAAAAATGCTTGAGTTATAAACGCCTCTTTGTGGGTGGGGTGGGATAAAAAGTTAGGTCAGTGCTTTAAAGCCTTAAGCTGGAGACCTCTCCACAAAGAGTGTCAACTGATCCTGATAGTTTTTATGAAGAGAAGGTTATTGAACAAATGCAAGCAGCCCTGACTCTCTGTCTTTAAATCAGGACTTTGGATACATAATTAAATAAAGCTTGTTCTACAGCAACAATTGATTTAAACACATTTAATAGTCCAAATAGAGAAAAACATTCTTGTATCTGATAGAACATGTACTCAGAAGTTAAAATAAATATATTAAAAAAAGAGAGTCAGGAAATTGTTATGTTCTAAAACACCAACAGCTGTAAAAATAAAGGTCAATCAATTTACAAAGCTGTATATAGAAAATAATTTACTAGCTTACTTCACATGAGAATATTAAAGTTGCAACAATGCTTAGACAAAGTACTTAGCATTTCCTAACCTTTTCCCAATACTATTATTCAGATATAAGACATAATTAGCTATTTTCTCCTCCCTTCATCTAAAATCCCCTTTATTATAAACTGATGTTTAACTGTCTGTTCCCACACAACAATAAGCTATGTGAATCAAGTGACCCTAAATTGGGAAATACTAATTTTAAAATTACTGTGAAAAGCTTCTTTTAAAAGAGAAGATTCTTAATAGTGATTGCAGTCTCTGGAACTAATTTCATTTCAGACCTCCTCCTTACCCCAGCCTTGTTAGCTGCTCGCAGTCTGAAGTTGTACATCCTCCCTGGAAGAAGGCTGCCTACTGTGCATTCAACATCAGAGCCTTGGTAAACATCTCTGTGTTCATCGGTTTCTGTCTGAAACATTTCCAGACCGTAACAGGTAATGGGTGAACCACCATCTACCTGAGGTGGCCCTAAAAATAAGAAAGAAAGAAAAGCTTATTTAATTTTAACACATAAGACATTTGGATCTCTTATGCTTACTAATAGTTGTAATTGAATTACCCCAGCGCAGCTGAATTTCTCTTGCTCTCGGTCTGCCCTGTAGCCTTGGAGGCTGGCATGGACCAGGAACCACTGCCGGAGTCTGCACCAGTAAAGAGTCAGATGCCTACAAAGGAAAGATAGATTAATGAAGTCGTCTAGGCCAAAACAAGCACTATCAATTATGCTGCAAGTAAAGGCAAATACTTCAGTCAGAAACAGGATCTTCCATTTTTTGAACTACATCTCCAAATATATGAAAACGCTTAAGTGATCTGGTATGCATTTCTCATAGTACCTATATAAAACGTGCTACAGCAATCACACAATATGCAAAATTAACTTTTGCTTTTGTGTTTTGATACACATGCAAGGGGTAGAATTAAAAACAGTGGTTAATTATCAGTACAAACCTAGTATAGATGCTTGAAATACGACTTGTTCAATGTAAATTCATTCTCTTTTCCATCAAACTGCAGTTTAATAATTTCTAAAACCTTACTCTAAGAGTTGTATACTTTTTGTGCAAGGACCTCTGAGAAAGCAAAAGTGGGCAGAAATGTCAATCAGAAGAGATTTTTAAAAAATTGAGATTTCAACTTTTTCATTGCTTAGTAACATTTAATGTGCAGCAAACTTCCACCTCTGATTTGAAGTGCGTGCAAAAATACATAGCATAACAACACGCAGCAGATGGCATTGACTGTTCTGGATGCAGACAGAAATGAGTCAGAGACAACGCGGGCTTATTAGCTTCAGTGTGATACAGAACAAATGGAAAGTTGGTAAGCCTTTTAGTTTACAAAAGAGATGCATCTTAGAGTCTCATTTCATAACTGCTTTCTACATATATTCCAGAAAGAGTGCATTGGAAGCTCTGCTGCTTTTAACTTCCTTTGAAATGTACGTTGTGCTGAACAACTGATGCTACTTAAAAAGCAGAATGTTTCTCAGGAGGCATATGTCCATGACAAGCTACAGAAAAGTTTAATTACGTCTCTCTTTACTATTCTTCTGTTGATTTCTGACACCTTCAGAAAGTATCAGAGCTTCCTGAAAGTTATTTTCTCTTTGGTACTCAAATGATGTTTATCCTGAACTAATGGGGATGGGCTGTGGGGAAGGAGGTTGGCAGAGTGAAAGAATTCAGACATAGATGCACTCGTGGTTAGGTGACTGGGAAGGATACTGCCTTCCCCGGAACAGCAGCAAGCTGAGCTGTGGCGAGAGGGAAAGCACCGCGGCTGAGCCAGCGCCACAGGAGACCAGATTTATTCTTGCGAGAAGGTGGCTGCAGGCAAGGCTGTCATTGCAGGAGGCTTCTACGTGGAGGAAGAACACGTGCATTTCATATAGTAAAGGGGGGCTGGGGAAGAAACGGCAAACACCGAGAATGCAAGGCTTTAAGATTTTTCAGGAGATCAGCTTGAAAGTGAAGCCCTGCTGGAAGTCTGTAGAGAGCCAGGGCTGGCTTTGATACACTCGCTGCTAGGAAGAAGGGAGAAGAATACAGCATGACGTTTTGGCACTGGAGGCTGAACTACACCACAGATGGGACAGTACAAGTGTGTGTGTACATAATGTGTATAGATGAGGGGGCATAGTATGGCACACCAAATTGTTTGGGAATACTGACAAACAGGGCAATGTAAACATTTTGATTGTGGCTGAGACAGCATAGGAAGATACCAGGGAGCACAACCCTGTAAAGCCCAAGGAAATACTCTGTCCTCCCCTGCCTACTGGGATGACTTGGCTGCTCACAGACAGGGTACTCCACTGACCACGTGGAAAACATTAAATTTACACTGCTGTCTTGGGTTAGGCCTTAAGAAATGACATTATATCAACGTTTCACACAGGAAAAGACACAGTATCTGTTTCTGTAAATAAGAAAAATAACTTTAAACAAAATATAGTATCAGAAAAGAATATTCACATTTCTTTCATTAAGAAATGGGCAGAGACTTCAAACACTGCATCAATATTGGAACTTTTTTGAGGTACTAACTGTGGGTATTTTGTTAGGCACTTCTGTACAGTATTTACTTATTAACTACTGGACCAGATTTTTCTTAAAGACAGAGAAATTTTGTTTAATAAAAATATTAGCTCATATTACCATGCTTTGTCCTCCTTCCCCAACGCAATATACACGTAAGCGATAGGAACAGCCAGGATTTAGTCGGTCACACACATGTTCCCTAGCAGCTCCGCTGTATATTGTGTCCCATTTGTTTCCTGAAAGGTTAGGAATAAGTGTGCAATGAACCAAGGTGTAATTTGCCACACTTCAGTACCAGTCACAGCAGGTATCCTAGCTTCACTAAGTGTGTGCCTGATGTTTATAAAAAAAGTTTAAGGCTTGCTTTGAGTTTCCTAGAAAAAGATCCAGTCATTTCATAAAGATAGTTTCCTAGGTAAATTTGTGTACATCTGCTGAAGTGAAATATTTTCCTTATTTGGTATTCACATTAACTAGGAGAGAATCTACTTTTAATGAAGTAGTTATTACTGGGCCAGCAAATACATTCAAACATCATAACCAAATAAATAGAAAGATATTCAAAAGCAAAATTTTCCATGGAAAAGAAACTTTTAATTACCACATGCATTTTGCAGACTGTAACTACAGTTTACAATTGATAAAGCTTGTTCCTGTATTCCTGAATGGCGCAGCACCATCTGAAATACTGATTTCATTCTTTGCTATTCAGCCAGGTTCTTATATCAGAAACCCTTTAGCATTCTCTCTCTCTTTTTAAGAGATTAAGCGGGAAACCTGGGGACTTTTAATTAAATCTCCAACAACTCAATACATCACAGAATTTAGGGGACTGGGAAATGTAATGCACAGCTCACTAAATCTGCATGAAAGGCTCAGGTAAATCATTCCAAAAGTGACTTCATGTGGACACGTGATGCAGTAAGGAAAGTGAAAGACGAAGTATCAAAAGAACCACAGCTGAGACCTCTGACAGTGCGCACTCTTAATCTGACACAGCACTGGAGAAGTATAAACTTTCATTCTCAATGTGACTGTGTTTCTCAATTTAATAAGGTTATTTAAGAGGTCTAGATTTGTAAATACTTTAGCTAGATAGCTTTATGTCCAGTTTAGAAATATTGTTAATTTCTCTTCTGTATGAAATGACAGAAAAGCAAATAGCAGAAACAGTTATCCCAACTGCACCACTGTTCTCCTTTAACAGTGATAAACAGAGCACTAGTTTTTCCTTCATCTGTCAGACACCCAGCAAAGCTACGTGGCCCTGTCTTCTTGCCCTAAAATATATGCAATGTGTTGTTTCATTTCCAAAACAGAATACACCTAATTAGTAAGTTAAACATGGAGCATCTCTTCCAACAGACTTTTGCGGCATCTTCTTTGCAAGCCAGAGAAAAAGAACCTCTTGTATACAAGCATCAATATCCCTATTTTTTAAATGGCAGTCCCTTGCAATAACTTTCCCTATCATAATACGCATTTTACTCTTCCCGCAGGTGTACACATGCAGAAAAAAGAACACTGCTGAATGCCAACATATGCTCCCAATACTTACCATTTACGCCTTCAGACATTTCCACAACATATGTATTTATTGCTGCTCCTCCATTGTCTTTTGGCAGATCTATAAAAAACAGCAATATTCCAACTAAGCGAGGTAAATTAATGGTTTTGTAGCATTTGGGGAGAATTTACGAAAGGTGAAATCAACAGCCGACTGGAGATGGGTGCTTATTTAGACCAACAGCATCCTAGTTCAGGACAGCCACAAATCACTCAAATTCTCTACTCTGTGAAGCTGCCAGCTCACAACCCTACTGTACAGTCTACAGAAGAAGAGTGACAAGTGAGTCAGGTGCCTGGGAGATGCCACAGCAAACGTTTCAGTTAGTCTGAAGTGCCATGGAAGGCTGCCTGATTATAGTTCCAGGGACACAGAGCCTAATGGTCCTGTAATATGGACTGCAGATAGGAAAAGATTATCATACTGATTTGCAAATAAGAATATTTCAAAATTATTTAAGGACAGTATTTCAAAAGCCTACATATTTTGGGAGAGAATAGAAGTCAGGAGTTCTACACAGAAAACTTGATCTTTTACATTTTTAATACATCACTAGAAATTGAGTGCACTATCCTCCCTGGTACAACACTCGTGTAAAAGATAGGAACCTGCAGACCTGTCTTTGACATACAATCCTACTACTCTCTCAGAGCTGACAGAGAACAGCACAATTAAAATAATGTGGAAACCCAACATTTTGGACAAATATAAAGACAGCATGATATTTCAATACAGAAGGGTACTGCTGCCGTAACATTACATTATGTATGCGCTGGATGAAATGGTGTTGGCTCTTAGACAAGGGTTACATATCGTGTCACACCTGCTAAGTAAACTAAAACTTCTTATTTGGCACATGGCACTTTTTTGGTTGGAAGGTAACAAATTACTCCAAATGAAAAATAAAATTATCACATTAATTATCACTCATTTAAAAAAAAAGAGCATTACTGTTCAAAATAATGACTATTAAAGGTTTTATACATAAATATTTTAGATAGGTTTTGATTTACAAAATAGGTATTTCTAATAACTTCATACATTATAAATCATCCAGACAAGACCAAGCATCAGGCCCGGATGCAGCAAAGCACTGTGGAAAGATGCAAGACTGGACTTGCTGAGTACTACTTATACCCTACAAGTAGCTTTCTTATTATTAATGCAAAAGAATTAAACACACTATTAAACAGAAACAGGTAAGAAGTTTAGTTATCTGTGACAATAAATTAAACCTTTAACTGTTTTGCCTTCTGCTAAAGTACTGCATCACACAGTACTGTTTCACCTTCTATTTCACAGCATAAGGGTAAAAAACATCTGAGCCTAAGGAAAAGTTTCTAAGATCCTTCGCAAATAAAAACATTTATCTATCGAAACCAAACACTTCGAAGAGATAAGTTGTTCTTCTCTTTTGATAAAAAAACTAGAATTTTACTACTTTTTGTGCCAGAGAAACAGAACTTTTAGTACACAAATTAACACTACTGTTTTTTAAATTATTCTTCCTACATAATTACACTATTATACTGCCACCCAAAATATTTTGAATCAGTATTTTTCTCTTAGTTCCATGAAAACGGATCACAATGGCTCAGTTGACTGAAGTGTTACTGAAGTAAAATCTGGTCTTCTATATGCAAATATATATATATAAAATACATTTATATATATGTAAAATACTGAGGACATACTCTAAACAGAGCTGGGCAACAATCTTACCCCAGGTTATTTTAAAACTCTGTGCATGAATTTTTCCTTTCACTGTGGGTTTTGAAGGTGCTCCAGGCTTGTCTGGACAAGTCATGTATTCTACTGTCTCACTTGGACTGCTTTTCCCTTCTGAGTTATAGGCAATTACCTGTAAATATATTAAAAAATATTATAAACAGAACAAATGCACTGGCTAGTGGTATGCTATACGCTGTTAATAGTAATGTCAACTTAATTAATATGTATGCTTAGATACATAATAAATTATCACAAGAACTAAAGCTTTTATATACTTTCATTTTACATTTTCATTAGTCCCATAGTTAGACAATCACTATACTGAAATTAAAAATCCCTGCAAATTGCCAGGAAAAAAAAAACCCTGCTAAAAAAACCTGAATAACTGGGATTAAGTAGCGCTCTCGTGTTACTACAGTACCTTCTTTTAAGGAAATACATTCAGAGATAAAAAAAAGTATTAACAACAGTAAAGGTGATATAAACTCTTCAGTCCCAAGGGAAATTACGGCAAAGGTTGTCACGAAGTTATTTACAGGCACATGAAGGACAAGAAGGTGATTAGATTTATCAAGAGTAAATTATGTTTGACCAACCTGAGTGCCTTCTATGATGAAACAACTTGCTCAATAGATGAGGGGAGAGCTGTGGACATCATCTACCCTGATTTTACTTTGACATGGTCTCCCACAACATCCATGTGGACAAGCTGGTAAGATATAGACAGAACAGATGGACCACAAGATGGGTATGGAAAACCTGAGAGAATGCCAGGCTCAAAGGGTGGTGCTTAATGGTTTGAAGGCAAATTAGCAGCTGCTCACGAGTGGATCTCCTCAGCAGTCAACACAATGTCAAATACTATTCAGTATGTTTAGAAGCGATCTCGACGACAGGAGTGAATGCATTCTCCCTGGGTTTGCATATGACACCAAACTAGGAGCAGAGAGAGAGATGCTAGAAGGAAGAACCGCCATACAGACTCTGACAGGCTGGAAGATGGCATCAACAAGAACTGTATGAGCTTTGACAAAGTCTTGCACCTGGGACGGAATAATCCCAGCAGTTGTACAGTCTAGGGTCTGACTGGCTAGTCAGCTTTTCTTTTTTCAGCTCTGCTGAGAAGGACCTTGGGATTCTGGTGGAGAGTGAGCCAAACGAATCAGCAAAGCATCCTGGCAATAGCAAAGGCAAATCGTTTCATGGGCTGCATCAGCAATTTAGCCAGCAGAACAAGGGATGTGATCACGCCACTTCACTCAGCACTTTTTAAGCCACGCCTGGAATACTGTGTCCAGTTTTGGCCCTCCCAGTTCAAGAGAGACACTGGGAAACTGAAGAGAGTCCAGAAGAGGGCCAGCATGATGATTAGAGGGTTGGAGAACCTGACACAGGAAGAAAGGCTGAGGAACTTGGGTTTATTCTGCTTAAGAAAAATAAGTTTCATTGGGGGGCGGAATCTAATCACAGCCTTATAACACCTAAAAGGTAGTTACAGAAGAGATAAAGATACTGTCTTCACAAGGATCTGTGATGACAGGACAAGAGAGGGTAGGCACAAAGTCTGTTAGGGAAAATTCTAGCTTAAGAACAAGCTGCCCAGAGAAGTGGTCAAATGTGCCTTGCTGGAAATACCGAAGTGTCAGCTCAACAGGGCTAGGACAGGGTTGAATTGCCTAACCTAATGCCCTGCTTTCTACACAAGTTTGACCCAGATGATCCCCAGAAGTCTCTTCCAACCTAGACTTTCTTGTGATTCCAGGAAAACAAATTGCTGCTGTTCTTTACTTTCTAGTTGTGCCAGCAGTTAGTTCACTATGTATTCCCGTTTGCTCCTAGCAAAAAGCTAAACAATCTAAAAAAAAGTTTTTTTGGCTTTTATGTTTCTTTTAAAAATAAGCAGAATTGAAATGACAGCAGTAATGTTAGTACAGACTGAGAAAAGGAAATGTGAGCTAACGTCTCTCAGACTTTAAGTCTCCCAATACAGTTTACAAGATTAACAGTCATCTGGTTGCCTTTGTGACCTTACAAATGAAGTTAAACAGGCACACTTAGCATTTACGTATTATAATAAGGTTTCCAATGGTTATAAAGCTTCTTTCAAAAGCTTTAAGGAATATTACTACTAATTAAGTCTTTCTCCTGTATAATAAAAATTAAAGACCTGATTAACACAATATTTGTTTCTCCTTTATGCCCTGTGAATGAGTGAACAGAGACTTCTGTTTACTGTTTTGTTAAGAAAAATAGGGTATAAACATTGATTTATTTTAATGAGAAACTTAGGATGTTTAAGTTAACTATATATTCACTAGTAATGTGTATGATTAATATGTAGGATTACTTTCAAAGGAAGACTATAATCAAGTCCTGCAAAAGCTAGTTTCAAGGTAATTAGCTGTTCTTTAGTTTAAGTTCATGTGTGGCCATAACAGTAATGTAAAAAAACCCAAGTACCGTAAGATTAATCCCCATCATAATCTTTTCTGCTCAAGAAAGTATCTGCTATCATTTGAAAAGGAGTACTTATATGTTTTAGTGTTAACTCAAAACAAACCAACCAACCCTTAAACTGCTACCTTTCATATTGCAAAGAGATGCTGTTCTTCAGCAGCTCCCAATTCTTCCTTATGAATTAGTATTTTAGGTGTATGCAAAACAGCTATCGACGTTTTTTCTCTTGTAGACAGAGATGAGATTATTCTGACTCTGCTTCATACTGCGGGACACGCCTTTAGCTTTTCTCCAAAAATCAAGCAACTGTTCAAGAGTGACTTGGAACACAGAACAGCCTAGGTTGGAAGGGACCTGAAAAACCACCTGGTCCAACCTTTCAGGCAAAAGTGAGCCCAGATGTGATTATCTAGCACCCCGTCCAGTCGTGTCTTGAAAGCATGCAATGATGGGGACTCCACCACGTCCCTGGGGAGGTTGTCCCAGTGATTGAGTTCTCAGTGTGAAAAATTTCTTTCTTATACCAAGATGAAACCTCTCCCAGTGCAACTTGCACCTATTGCCCCTTGTCCTCTCCATGCAGCTCCTGTGAAGAGAGCCCCCCTCCTGTTTGTAGCTGTCCTTTAAGTACTAGAAAACTGTGGTGAGGTCCCCTGAGCCTTCTTTTCTCCAGGGAGAAAAGTCCTAATTCCTTTAGTCTTTCCTACAGGACAGGTTCTCCAGCCATTTGATCCTCTTCATGGCCCTCCTTTGGACCCTCTGCAGTCTGTCTGTCTTTTTTTTGAATTGTGGGGATCAGAACTGGACACAGTACTCCAGGTGCAGCCTGACAAGAGCTGAATACAGTGGGATGATCACTTCTCTTATCTCTGCTAGCAATGCCCCTGCGGATGCAGCCCAGCATCCAGTTTGCCTTTGCTGCTGCAGTGTTGCACTGCTTATAGTCAGTTTGCCCACCAGGACCCCCAGGTCCCTTTCAGGAAGGCTGCTCCTAGCCTATACTGGGCTCCTTGGTCATCCTGACCCAGAGGCAGGACTTTGTACTTGTCTTTGTTAAACTTGACTGTTCTTGCTAGCCCATTCGTCTAGCCTGTCCAGGTCTCTCTGTAAGATGGCTCTCCCTTCTGATGTGTTCATCTCACCACTCAGTTTGGTATCACCAGCAAACTTAGTGAGGATGCATTCAATCCCATCGTCTGGATCATTTGTGAAGACGAACAGCGTGGGGCCCCATATCAATCCCTAGGGGATCCTACTATCCGACAGGTTGCCGCCTGAGTAAAAACCATTGATCACCACCCTCTGAGTGTGGCCTGTTGGCCAGTTTTCTACTCATCTTGCAGACCACCCATCCAGTCTGTATCTTGCCAGTTTGTTCAGGAGAAGGCTGTGGGAAACAGTGCTGAATGCTTTGCTGAAGTCCAGGTAAATAACATCCACTGCTCTCCCCAGGCCCACTGAAAGCGTTACTTTGATGTAGAAGGTGATCAGGCTAGTCAGGCATGATCTGCCTTTGGTGTAGGCTTTTCCCAACCATCTGCTTCATTTGGCTTATAATAGTTTCTGTGAGGACTCTTCCATTACTTTCCCAGGGACTGAAGTAAGACTAACGGGCCTGGAGTTCCCTGGGTCCTCTTTTGGGCCCTTCTTGTAGACGGGTATGACATTTGCCCTCTTCCAGTTGTCAGGGATATCCCCTGATCTCCATTACTTTTCAAGTATTACAGATAGTGGCCTTGCAACAACATCAGCCACTTCTTTTAACATCATAGAGTGGATTCTGTCCTGGCCCACAGACTGATGTGGGTTGAGCCCTTGCAAGAGGCCACAGCCCAGCCCTTCCTCCACCACTGGTGGGTCAACATGTGCCTTGCCATAGCTACTTGATCCAGTGATCTGGGGTCCAGCTGTGCCAGCAGACAGAGGCAAAGAAGGTGCCAAGAATCTCTGCCTTATTGGCATTATTAGTAACTTGCTTCTCTGCCTTGTTTGGCAATGGGCCTATGTAGGTCTTCCCTGTGCTTCTGCTTACTGCTCACGTATCTGAAGAACCCTTTCTTCTTGTTCTTGACATCTTTGGCCAACTTCAGTTCTAGCTGATCCTCAACCTTCCTCACTGTATCTCTGCATGTCCTAGCAAGGTTCTTGTAGTCCTCGATGGCTATCTGGCTGCCTTTCTACAGCTGGTATGCTTCTTTTTGCTTTTAACCACACCCAAAAGCTCATTGTTAAGCCAGACTTCATCCTGAGCTAACAAGTCCAGCCCCCAGGACTTATTAGAATGGGCTCTGCACCATGGTAATATGAATGATTTACTAACTTGGGCTCAGTCCCATGCTAGCACTGATAAATATTTTTTGATCAAAGTTGCTCCTTACCCCAACACTTTCAGATGTGTTTAGAGTCTATCAAAGAACTCCACAGCTACACTGAGTAATATTACCCGTGTATATGCAACACAGAACCCAAATAAAAGAACCCAACTGCTAAGAACATTGACTCATGACATGGAATTTCAAGATACCTGCAACTGTGTTATGCCCTTGCAGAGGTTCTTATTCCTTCTGCAGAGACGATTAATGAAGCAGGTGTTCAGCTGATAGTTTTAAGAGAATGAAATTTTAAGAAACTGGCATCAAATTTGGTTTTCCTTAAAAAAGGCCCTCTCCGCTTCTGAGTCAATCTCAAGCTACTCTGGTGCAAAAATAACCTGAAATATATGAAAAAAATCTTACCCTAAATTTATATTTTGTACTACGCCTCAAATTCTTCACTGTGTAGGTAAGATCGTCACCATCATATTTTGGCTTGAAACCATATCCCTGCAGAATTAAACAGGATTACTTGAAACATTGTATTTGCAGACCAGACCATGTAACATACTTCATACAAATAAATCACTGTTTCAGACTGTAATTATTATGCTCCTCTGACAAAGTAGTAAGTGCACCTTCATTGTGTAAACACAAGAGGTTTTTTTGGAGAGGAGGGAAATTAATTTGCCATTCTCCAATCAGAAGAGGAGAAAAGAACAGTAAAGAAAAACATATACAGTGTCAACAGAAACTATAGTTAACAATGTCAAAGGGTAGAACAGGACTCATTTTAAAACAAAGGTGGTGAGGCTGAAATGACATCTAGAGGAACCACACTTCATGATGCAATTACTTTGATCCAGCTCTTATAAGACTTAACTTTCACACACAAATTCACAAAGTTAAAAGTAATTTAAAAGTCTCTGCAGGATTGGGGCTTAATAACATTAATAACAATTACTGTCACAATGAAAAGGAGAAAGCTATGTGGCTTAGTCACAGCAATGACAAGTCATTAGCTTCATTTCAGAAAATAGAGTTCCTTGTAGAATATTCTAGCAAAAGTAATCGTTGTTACACTTAATACAATAATGTATCAAACACACATTACAGTCTCTTTTCTTATTGAGAATAAGTATTCTAAACTTACTGAGTTCTCATCCTCCATCTCTAATATATACGAGATTCCTTCATCTGATGGTGTTCCTGAGGGTTTTGTCCACTGTAGGGATAACCAAGTAACTCCAGCATTAATCAGCAAAGGACTTGCTGGTGTGGTTGGGGCAGTGCCTGAGGTATGATACAGGACTTCTTCACTAAAACCACTGTTTAAAACAGACAGTATGTAAACTAACTAGACACAATAATTAATATCTAGTAAAAACATAATTCTTACTAAACACAGCTATGACAGTTTCTTGGACACGTGCACAGCTGGAAATTGCAAGCTGGTACATGCAAACGACTTAACTTGCCCATAAGTCTGTCAGTAACAAAACATCTGAACAACGTTAACATGTTCATAATTGAAAGAATTCTTTGTATGATGTAATGACAATGTTTTGCTAACCAAAATGTTTTGATTTTTCATATTAAGTCATTATTCTAAAACAGTAGAGCTCTATATGCAATAATGTACTAATACCACAGTGTCCTTCCTATTCTAAGTGAAAACATGAAGACATAAAAGTATATATGGGAAGACTTCAACAAAAATTTTGCTTCCCAGGCAGCAATTATGTGCTTCAAGTATACTGTGAAGTACCAGTTTCTCTAGTGATTCAGCAAGTAACAGAGTAATAGCCTCATTCAATGTTAAGTTACTTTAAGAGCTGCCAATATGAAAGTCTTATTGCGGAACAAATGAAGGAGATTCAGAGGTGCAAACTCTACTAATACAACTGTTAACCTTATCTGATAACGTTTAGATATGCCTTGAAGTGAAAATACAAATAAGTTACATAAAAAGGCCTACTGTGAAACAGAGGGATGCAAAAGTCAGTAACTATGCTTGCACAGATGGTCTGACATGTATCCAGCTAGACTCTAAAAACACCCACCTGTTCTCAGCTGGCATTTATTTAGAGATTTGCTGCTTCTACATCAGATCTGAAGAAACGCTTACAGGACTTACAGGTTTAAGAGCTTAGTCTAGTTTTTTTTAACTGTATGAAACTAACATCAAAGATGTAATTTTAATCTAAAAGCTAAGCATTTCCTAAGCAAGCATCAGGAAGCCCTGAAAACAGAATTCTCTGTATGGCTTAAACAACAATACCAGTTAAATATCTCCTGTGTCGGAACCTGACTTTCCTGAAAAATCTCAATATAAAGATACCTCAAACTTCACTTTCTCTCTTACCCAACTTATATTATAACAACACACATGTTGTAAATTTTGGTCTGCTCTGAAGTCTTTTTGGCATAAAAAAAAAAAAAAAAAAAAAGAATTGAAAGAATCTTACAGACTGCACTGCACCTTAGCAAGTATGTCGATAACACCCAACACAGACATACAGACTGTGTGGACATGCAGACTGTGAAACAGATTGTGAAGCAGGAAGTGAAAAAGTGCAACACAAGAGAAAACTTCTTCAATTTGAGGGGAATAGTATTTTTTGTCTTGTAAAAAGTCACAAGCAAGAAAATCTCTGAAATGAAGATGATGTGATACCTACAATATATCTACTAAAAAAGATTTCAGTATTATTTAAGTAGGCTAGAGAAAGCATGAAGAGAGGCTAGACAAATACTAAGCATATCTCTATACACAACAAACTATTGAAGGAGTCACCTCACAAGCAGATATAAGGTAAAAAACCTCTCACCTTAAAAAGATTCGATCTCTTTAATTGATTGAACCACTCCAAAACACACTGAAACCAACTAAAAGAGTTCCAGTGATACCCACATTTGAAAGACTCTTAAACAATTCACTTAGAAGTACAATAATGCTATCTATTTTTTCAACAGATTTTATTTTTCCGGTTTCCTTTAGCCACTCTTACATGTGTGGTTTGAATTAAATTTAAAAATGAGTAACTCACAAATAAAATATCTGTAAAATCATTTAGACAAAATTCTGTCTCCAGATGCCCAAGGTTCTCAACATTCTTCATAAGGAATAATTAGGCTCTCTACCCTAATAAATATTATTTCAAGAGACTTCTTAATTAAATAGTACCATAAAGACAATAAAGTACATCTTTACAAGGCTATGAAATATTGATTTAAAAATCTATTCAGCGTGATTAGTTTAAGAAGGGTACTTAACTGATCAGTGTCTTCTACCAGCTTACACTGCAGGAATCTGTAATATCTGCAGGTATTCCTAGAGGGTGCATTTACACTCATAAAAGGGGAACAGGAAGAGAGCCCAAGCACTGAACTCTGCTTAACTGCCAGCTCACTCCCTGTCTTTAGTTTTTTGAACAGTTCCAAATAAGTCTCATCAAGACAAAGTCCAGGAGCAACTCAGAGAATAATTCATTCCAGAAACATCATCCAGAAGGCAGTAACATGATAAAGACTGTGTCGGAGCACACCAAAAGTCATTCTAGCCCACTACAGTGTCCTCCGACAGTGGCCCAAAGCAGGCGCCTAAGGAAAGACACAGGAACAGGCACTACACGCAACGCATTCCCTGAGTACTCTCCAAAGCCTCCCAACACACGCCTCATCTCCTGAGCCAGCTGTAGTTTTCACATACTTAACAGTCTGCAGAAGATTCCTTCTGCCCAGTATGAACTACAAGCCCAGGTCTGGCTCCCTATTCTTTACGCCGTCCTTCAACACCATCCAAGCAGGCGTTGTTCTCTCAAGCAACTCCTTATGCCAGCTGAAGGACACACAACACATATCCTCTATTTTATGCTATAAAAACACCGCTCTGGTGAGCTGCAGCAAAATGCTCATAATATTTCAAACACTGAATGAAAAGAACAAATGCAAAAACAGCAATTTTAGGTTTGTGTCTAGAGAAGCCCTGTTTTTATGCCACATAGGACCTCAAGGTCCAAGTGCTACTAGGTAGTGTGGACACTGGCAGTCTGCTCTAGAGATGATGAGCCTTGGTAGTCTCGCTATTAGCCAGGTTTATCACTTTGCCTGAAGACCAAGAAGCATTCCCAAGAACTAACGCACCCAGTAGTGCGAGTATAACTTGAGAAACCATTAATTTGGTTTTTCCCCCCGCCAAGTTCTCACTTATATCTTCTACTGAAGTCAGATGTCATTAATTCCAAAATTCAAAACAAAGTCTGGTGCTCTAACTTCAGAAAAGTAGCAATTAAAAGTAAGAGCCACATATCCTAAGAATTCATAATAAGCTCTAGAACTTCAAAAGAATTCAGTGATATGGTCATGTCATATTCTGTCCATTTCCCAGGGTAACAGGAGACTAACAGACACCTTAGATAAAAGGACATATCCAAGTAATGGGACATGGCAAAGAGCACAATACAGATACACCTACAGGTGGCAGTGGGGTTCTGCCAGACTTAACTTCCTGCTCCAGCAGTTACTGACACCTCTTTATACTGTCATCACTACAACTCTAAATTTAAGAAGGGCTTATCAGCCCTTCCAGCTTATCAGCCTGGAAAGTAGCTACACCAGCTTCGGAAACTAACCTTAGGTCTAGCACCACGTCAAACCTCCCTGGAACCAAGAGCAGCAGAGAGCATGGTACGAGGTACCCTCTGGTCAGCACTGCAGCGTTTTAACTATTCAATTCTGGCCCTTTGGCCGAGTTGCTTGTCTTTTAACACGATCCTCAGAATTTTAGAAGTGCTTATTACAGCAGACACAAAAGCCACAATTGCACTGAATATGTGAGTCTCTAACACGTAGTGCTTAGCCAAAAATTCTATCACAAGTACAAGTGATAGGAAAGACGTCCAAGGTAGCACCTTCAGTGGTCAACGTAAGTCTACAAAGACTGAAGCTAAAAACCAGCACAGCCTGAGCTGATTTCACGTGAGAGCAGCTGGGTTGTCTGTGCCGTGCTTGTGCTCCCCATTCGAGGGGCATCGTGTACAAATGTCTGAGCAAGCTGTTCAGGAAACGAGGCTAAGTCTGGCAGAAGTAGCTGTATTGTCTGCTTCTAAGAGGGGCTGAGATTTGTAGCATTTATATGGTTAAGTATGCACATACGTAGCGCTTGTAGTACGTAGCCATACCATGCCTGGACAAAACGCGTTACGCTGGGAATCGCAGAATAGCTGAAGTTGGAAGGGATCTCTGGAGGTCATCTTGTCCAACCTCCCCTGCTCAAGCAGGGTCAAGTGATTCATAGTACACGGGTAATCTGCAAACCGAATAATCCAATCACATACTGTGAAATAACTGTGTAGTTGGACTAGATGATCATCATAGGTCCCTTCCAACTGAATTACTCTATATTTCATTTTATTCCAGTTGGATAAAAGACACTTTTCTTTAAATGCCGTTATGTTTTTCTTAAACAAGCACACACATACATGCATATGCATTCCATATTTATGTATATAATAGTAGTATTTACCTCATTCCCATGTCATTTTTGGCTGCTAGCCTAAAGGTGTACCCCATTGCTGGTGATAGTTTAGTAATCCTATACTGCTTCTGTTGGCCATAATAACACTGGCAAAACTCTCCATTTCCTTTTCCCTAAAAAGGAATAAGTTAATCACATTATTCACCCTATTATATATGCATCCGCCAATTAAAGTAACACACAAACATGAAGTAAACTCATTTTTTGAAATGAAACCTAACTCAAGAATCTTCTGTGTAGTGAGGGAGTAGAATATGGAATTTATATTGTACATATATGGAATTAGAGGCATTTTTCCTTCCTTTCCATTTCCCAGTTCTACAGGGTTGGAATAAGAAAGCCATGAAGCTTCTGCAGCAATACCATCTCAGGATAGCTGTCCAGGTAGGGACTGGAAAATGCTTGTGGGGGCACTGTAGATCCACCCCCTTTGTACAAAAGAAAGGCTGTTACAGGAAAATGACCCTTCAGTGTCAGCTCTTGAAAGAAGCATTGGACTACAAGTGAAAAAGCCACTATTAAGAGTGGCAGAATCATGTAATTAAGATCCTATTATTTTATATTCCCCAAGAAAAAAATTGGGCAATAATCGTATTTTCATAATTGCTTCAGGAATTATGTATTTGTCACATGCCTTTAGACAGAAGTCATAATATTCATACAACTTGATGTGCAGAGTCACATACAACTACTTTTTTAAAAATGACAAACTAAAAAATAAAATAGAATAACTTGCTTACTTCATCCCATTCTAAAAGGTAACTGTGGATTTTAGAACCATTATCGCAAGATGCCTGCAACAGGAAAAGAAGAAAATTAGAGCTCTAACTGGATACAAGACCACTTAAGGAAAAAATGCATGTATGGGTCAAATCATGACAAGACCAGTGGAGGGCAAATGATGCTCCCCTTATATGATGGTTTCACTTGCCAAGACAGTCCTAGTTCAGTTGGCATCCAATGAATGCTTGTATCATGTTTATGGTTTTGTTTTTTAATTTAAACCTTGAAAAAGTATTCTGGCAGCAGTATAAAATGCTACAGTATTTTTCTGAGCAGCTAGATTGCAGGTCTGTCAAATCTCAGTCTTTCCAGACCGCTTCATTTGCTTTGCACAAACAAGCCTATGTTCAATGACAGAGAAAGGAATCGGTTCCACAGTATGGTAGGGGACTGGAACTCAGTAACTTTATCTACAAAGGCTCCTTGCTTTTCTGAGAATCCTTCTCTTTTTACTGAAGTCCACATTTAACCCAGTATATCTATTTCCAGTCATGGAACTGTGACTGAAATTAGTATGTTTGACAAAAATTTTCCATTTTAATGAAGTGGCATTTTACTGTTAAATCCAAAACAATTCTGAAGAGTTTAAAATATTTATCTTCATGGCTGTTAAGCAATTCTTACCTTCCACTGCAGAGTAAGAGAATTTTTGGTCCGATTAGTTATCCTGGGCAGATTTGGAGTATCAGGTTCACAACTTGTTGTGGTAAAACTCTCTGCTTCTGAAGGGCTCCCCTTTACACAGTTGCATTCTACTTGGACTCTGAAGTGGAAAAGGGCCATTAACATTTTGCTTCAAATTCTGTATGTACAGTTTCCAAAGAAAACTAAGTATTCAGAATTAAGTTACTGCCTTGCTACCTCATTATTAAAATATCACTGTTATAAATAAATAACTGCTGGAAGCATCTTGGTCAACAGAAGTAATGCAAAAGAAAAGAGTCCTTTACTTTGGATGTACATCATTACCATCAGTCAGCTTTAGTCTCACAATCACATTTGAAATATGTCTGTTACTTGCTGTACTTTGGTTGGGAAATAATGGTAACATCTTGCAGGCTCATTATCTGTTGCAGACTTAATTGATACCATGAATAACTCTTCTCCTGCGAGAGCTTTCGTCAGATAAGCACAATGAAGCTGTTGATGTATTTTCAGAGTATCCTCTGCACTCCTTCAAGGCCTTGCTGAGTCTGTTCACCCTGTCCTTTCCTTTAGGAAGGCTATGAATTAACTCCCCATGTACTTCAGAAGAGTGAATTCTTGCTTCTGTCTCACAGAGAAATGGTTTGTTTTTCTAACAGCTTGTCTCCAAAAGGATATACAGGAATATCTTCTGGCCTCCCCCTGCCCCCCAAGCTGCGTAGCTATGCCTTGTCTCTTCCTTGGGTGAACAGGCACTTTACCTTCTTCTGATTCATCTGTTCCTTTGAAAGAAAAAAAACCCAAAACCAAAAGCACCTTTCCTCTTATCACTGGTGTTAAGACCTGGGTTGCCTGCTTATGAAGATGACAGTTTGCCAGTCTTGCTCATCAGGGGCAGTATGCTTTCTTTGACCTTCCCTTTCTGGCTGACATACCCGTGGAAGCCCTTCTCGTTATTCTTTGTATCCCTTGCCAAGTTCAGCTCCAGGTGACTCTCTAGTATTTAAAAAAGGAGGCAAGAACGCCAACTACCTACATCTTTCCAATCCTATGCTGTTTCTTCAGTATGACATAGCAAAGCAGCAGATTCTGCTGGAAGGGTAGAATTACATTGAGCTACAAGCATATTTAGTAACGCATATAGGGTCAGATTCACTGATCTGCTGGAGCAGAAGTCACCTTATGCAAAAGCAGCATAAGGTGACTTTCAGGTGGCCAGCAGTGACCACCTTCCTGTGTAAGGTACCTTCCTCTGCTGCTTGTGGAAAATTTGAGAGAAAGCAAGCAGCGCCTGCACCTGGCTAAAAGGACAGAAATAGGTCACTGTGCTGGTATGAATGAAAGAGCATGGATGTGGGATGGGAGCACGACAATATTCCCTTATGTTTTTCAAAATGGACTGAGTGGTCAGCTAAGCCAAAAATGTTGATTTGTGACTCAAAGGAGGGTGAGAAGTGGTAAAAACAATCTCTGAAGACTTATGCAAATACACAGATACAATGAAACTTTTAAAACATTTCCACTGAATTTAACGATTAAAAAAGGAGATACTCACTTTGCATGGTAATCAGTTGCTGGCCTGAGATCATTTACAGTAACTTTATTTTCTTCTCCACTGGAAAGAGACACGATTTGGTTTAAGAGACTGTTTCAGAATCCCATACATTTATAAAAAGACACATATCATCTAACCCATTCATCTAACGCTTGTTCGAAGAAATGTATTTGCTAACAGTTTGTCTCTGTTGCTAAATATAGTAAAATGTAAATGCATTCATCTCTGAAGTTTAGGGCTTTCTTGTGTTTGATTCCTGTTCTTTTGCCCTGGTAGTTTTGTTTTTTGTTGTTGTTGTTCTGTTTATTTGTTTCTTAAAGAATAATTACTTTCCTCTTAGTAAGACCAGCTGCATGTGTACACATACATGTTATTACACAGAAACCATCAAAGTATTGGGGCCTACAGAAGCTCAGTTCAGCCTTGCAAAAACAATTATCTAAAACTGTACATGACTGCATATACCTACTTGTTAGAGCCTAGTAAACAGAAAAGACACCTAAGTAGCATCTATTAGTCTACTTTTCCTGACATGAGTTTATGTTAGCAAAACTCATTTCTTTTCCTCTAGTTTCAAGGACAGGGAGATCCAACTCATGATTCATGTACTGCTCCTAAGAAATCAATGGAAGGTGACTAAGATAAAATAGCTAGATACAAAGATTTATAATGATTAGAGAGCTCTACATCCTTAATGGCAAATTTTACTGTTATATTTCGCCAAGTTGCAAAAAACTGATTGAAAACTCTTGTGTTAGGAATGAAACGATTGAAGAGTTTTGTTTGGTTTGCTGCTGTTAGAGTTCTGTTCTGTGTGAATCTACTTACTTTTTTTCATATCCTAAGACTGTCTCTTACCAAGAGCATTTTCAGGGAAGGGAGGGATAACTCTACTGGGAGCAGAAGCATGTGCTGAAATAAATAACTACAAATACAATTTGTATTTCTCACTATTTGTGTATATCTCACTACTTGAGAACCTATAGTTTCTAGTGCAGCTGGTTGAAATACAGCTAAGTGATATTAAAACATGCCTCCAACATCTAAGAACAAGGTCTTCACATTCTAATTGATGGTAGAGACTTCAATAATAAAACAGAACCAATTCTACTGAAAAAAGTAGTTCAATGTAAAATAGAAGTTGCAAAAACCTGCTAATTATTTAAATCTCTGGACAACAGGCAGATTTTTAATGAGGTTTTAAGCCACATAACTCAATGCAACAGCAATTAAATAAAAACAATGAACACCTACACGTATACAGTTTTGTACTTTCCATCTTTTCCGGTGCTTGAAATCATCACTTCGTAAGTATAAACCTCTGGTACGTCATTCTTGTCAGTGTCTTCTCTGGTATCACTTGATGGAGGGGACCACATAAGCAGTGCTGTTCTTGCCTGAATGTCTGATACCTGTAGAAGTACAAGTTTTGAGATCTCTGCCATTTAAATGCTATCGTATATAAACACTGCTATGCCACAAAGGACCAAATAAGAGAGAAGAAAATCATATACCGTTAGCATATCAGAGTATTTATACCGATATAATAGCTACTAACTAGTTTTTACAGATGAAATCAAGCTAAAAATACAAGAAATGTCATGAGAAAACTGCAATCCTAGGGCACAGGGCTGAGACCAAAGAAACTTGTAACTAACGAATGCCACCTAGTGGGCTACCTAAAAATGAACCGTATCTGTTGCGAAGCAGACGAGATGGCAAGCATATATTGTGAAATCAATCATTTCATTAAATGACAATGTTTCAGGCATTTTTTCTTTGCTGTCACTGGCACTATGATTTTTTTTTTTAATACCTTCTTGTCGACTCGGTTTTCTTATGAAATATATAGAAGCTCAGGAATTTCTCCAGAATGGCTGGCATTACTGTAACAGGTACATAAATTTTGCTTTGGGCATTTAATTATGATTGCAACAAGTAGACTCTCCCATTACATTAGAATCTATTTGGTTAACCACCCCAGCATGTTTTGGTTTTTTTATCAGAATATTAATAGGAATACAACTAACCTGAGGCTCTAATCTAGTACTCTTAGGGAACAGAATATTAGAACATATAACGTACTTTGAGCCCAGGCACTTGCGATGAAGGCATGCTCGCAAGGTCCGTGTACATATACATACATACGGGCAACATCCTAAAGAATTCCTGGGGTGGTGCTTGCCTGCACAACCCACCCTTTGCAGAAAGGCCTGGATAACAACAGCTGGTATGAGAGAAATACGAGAATGAACAGTGTGTGTGAACGCAACACCTCCAGCTGTCTGAGAAGGGTTTGCCCCAGCAGACTCATCATGCTAAAGGCAGCAACCCTCAGGTGGGTTAAGTGGTAACCGGGAGACCACAAAGAGACTTCTGAAAGGAAGAAGTGATCAGCTTCGGAAATATAAAAGCAGCATGGAAATTCGTAATAGGGATAAAAGATGCTGGAGTGCAACACAGCAATGATCAAAACCCGGCCTGACTGCAAGAAATTGCCCTGCCACCACTGCCGCCTCCATCCAGGCTGGCTGGATGCCCTGAGCAGGCGCAGCCCAGCTGGTATGACAGCAATTCGGGGTGCAGCAGGCAGGGATCCACAGCGCGGGTGGGTGCATGGGACCTGGCGGAGAGCTTTCTCAATGGCCTGTGGATTAGCAGACTAGGGAACAACAGATTTTAGGGAATAACAGTTACATGCGAAGCTAAAGCACCCACATCTCTGAAAGGAGACATGCAGTTAGGGGCACCCACGCTCCCAGAAGAGTGGGTGCTGCTTGAAAACTACAGGTGCTGCAAGGGGCTGGGGATGCTCATATTTCTGTAGTTGAGTCCACAGGTGCGTGCAGGCGATTACAAATTTTTAGGATCCATTACAGAAGGAAGTCTAGAAATTTTTGGGTGTTTATTAACATTGCACGCCTGCTATTGTGATTTGTATGTTGCACCCGCCTACTATTTTCAATTGTTTCATAAGAGAACTGAAAACACATTTCATTATACGAAATGACTAGTTTTACAATATGACTGTAATGTATATCTATTTTGGGAACAATTGCCTTTGAAAATCTATTACCAGAGTATCAGAATCAAAATGCTATCTTCACAATTGGTGCTCTTAAATTGCTATAATCTACTGAACTAAAAACCTGAATGGGTCAACTTCAAGAATAAAGCAGAGGAGGTGACTTACTGATAACAGAAAAACAGAAAGGAGGAAAAAGTCAAACAAGATGAGACTCAATGTCTTAGAAATAATGTCACTAAGCCCTTATATGCTAACAAGACTGTGTATCACATCCTGAAAGGGATCAAATGCTACTAAGATTACCCACTGGAGTTCTCGGAAACACAATTCAAAGTTTGGTAAGAGAAATTCCACTGTAAACTTGATGTGGTCACAAACTACACTAACACTAACTACAATCACCTCAGGACAATTCTAGCATTTCTGGAAGTCTTTGGAGTTGTAGGAAGCATCTGGGGTGGTAGAAGCTCCCTCTCAGACAATCTTTATCCTTCCCTCCTGGGTTGCAGAAGGCATCAGGGGATACTGAAAGAAAGAAGAGCAGGTTCCTGGAGGACCTACTATGTTCCAGGACTAGTAGGTCCACTGTAAAATGAGCTATTCCTATGTTTAGCTACCTGAACAGTTGAAATTTTTTTCTTAATATCCAGGCAGGATCCCTCTTACTACCAGCTAAGTCTACTAGTCCTAGTCACCACGGAGTTGAACATCAGATCCTCCCCTCCTTTCTGCAGTTGTTTCTGATGTACTTGAAGACTGTTAAGCATTTGTGTCTCCCCTCTCTTATCTAAATCTCTGATCCTTCTCACTGTTCTCTTCATCTCCTACTGCTTCATCATCTTTAGCGCTTTGCCCAGAACTGTGCATAACACCCCACCTAACCCTCGGTTAATGCCAAACTGCCTTATACCCTTGACAGATTACATTTCTCCCCATACATTTTTACTCTTTCTATCTTTTTTTACACCAGAGAAGTAATGCAGTTGGTACGAGTGAAAGGTGGCATTGCGCTGGGTTTGTGTGGCAAGGTTCTGGTAGTAGGGGAGCTACAGGGGCAGCTTCTGTGAGAAGCTGCTAGAAGCTTTCCCCATGTCCAACAGATCCATGCCAGCCGGCTCCAAGATGGACCCACTGCTGGCCAAGGCTGAGCCCATCAGCAATAGTGGTAGTGCCTCTGGAATAATGTACAGAAACTGCAGCCAGAGAGAAGAGTGAGAACATGTAAGAGAAACAGCCCTGCAGACCCCCAGGTTGGTGAAGAAGGAGGGGAGGAGGTGCTCCAGGCACCGGAGCAGAAATTCCCCTGCAGCCTGTGGGGAAGACCATGGTGAGGCAGGTTGTCCCCCTGCAGCCCAGGGAGGTCCACGGTAGAGCAGATCTCCACCTGCAGCCCGGGGAAGACCCCACACTGGAGCAGGGGGATGCCCAGAGGAGGCTGTGACCCCGTGGGAAGCCCACGCTGGAGCAGGGTCCTGGCAGGATCTGTGGCCCCATGGAGAGAGGAGCCCACGCTGGAGCAGGTTTGCTGGCAGGACTTGTGACCCCACGGGGGACCCACGCTGGAGCAGTCTGTGCCTGAAGGACTGCAGCCTGTGGGAGGGACCCATACTGGAGCAGTTCATGAAGAACTGTAGCCTGTGGGAAGGACTCACATTGGAGAAGTTCGTGGAGGACTGTCTCCCATGGGAGGGACCCCACAGTGGAGCAGGGGACGAGTGAGGAGTCCTCCCCCTGAGGAGGAAGGAGCGGCAGTGACAACGTGTGATGAACTGACCCCAACCTCCATTCCCTGTCCCCCTGTGCCACTGGGGGGGAGGAGGTGGAGAATTTGGGAGTGGAGTTGAGCCCAGGAAGAAGGGAGGGTTGGGGTGAAGGTGTTTCAAGATTTGGTTTTATTTCTCATTATCCTACTCTGATTTGATTAGTAATAAAATAAACTAATCTCCCCAAGTCAAGTCTGTTTTGCCCGTGACAGCAATTGGTGAATGATCTCTCCCTGTCGTTACCTCGACCCACGAGCCTTTCGTTCTATTTTCTCTCCCCTGTCCAGCTGAGGAGGGGAGGGACAGAGCAGCTTTAGTGGGCACCTGGCATCCAGCCAGGGTCAACCCACCACATATCTTACTGGAACATTAAAAGATTAGAGGTTTCACCTGTTCCGTACAGACAGAGCAGGAAGAGTGGGAGGGAGATCAAAGACAACATTACAGACTACAGAGTAACAGACAACTCACAGGACTTTGACTACTAACATTGAACCCAGAGTGTTAGTGGAAATCATTACATATCAACAAGCGTCAACAGAGAACAGCGCGAAGTGTTCTTTAAGTCTCTGACTGGAATAAAAATTGTCATCCTGAGTTACTCCCTCAGGGCAACGTTTGTTGGTCAACTCACATAAAACCTTCCATAAGACTTCTAAAATAATAGATGACAACTGTTAACACAGTAACTATAACACAATGAAGCAGTATTACGTACCAAGCTAAAAATCAGTGACTATGTAGGTTGTTCCGGTTGTTTTACTTTGTGTAAACAGAGTATGTGACTAAAGAATATTATGAAAAGCTGAAGCTTTGCTGTGGCCAATTTGCCAAAACTTAAAAAGCAACAGTTAGTGGAATTGAACATGATCAGAAATGCAAAGTGAGAAGTATTCACAGAAGCTGGGAATTAAGGACATCCTAATGGTGCATAAAAAGCTGCAATGTATAAAAACTATATAAATTCTCTACACATCCACATGCACACACACAGGGAAAAGGGAGAAATATGTTAGCCAATAAGCTACGACTTAGCAGAATTTACAAGAGAATTTAAAAGATTCAATGAAACAAAAACGGCTAACAGAATTAGAGACAAAAAATAAAAAAAAACCCCAAAACCAAAAAGAAAACCTATCAGGAAAGCTCCAAGTCAGGCACTGCTCTGTTACTGGTAGATGTCAAGTTAAAACTGTAAAACGTTATTTTCATCCTGCACTTGCAATGCGACAGAAATCCATATCCATCTTGTGTAACCCTGTTGCTGGGCTAGAAAATTTACAACCCACACCAAAGTCACTGGGCCCAGTAGATGGTGCCCAGATGAAACTGAGAGCTCTGCAATAAACCAGGTAGTCAGGTTAAACCACTGGTGCCCTGTCAGTGATGTACACTCACATTAAATCAAGGAGTTGCAGTAAGCTAAGCTGAAACTAGTAAGCCCTGCTGAGGAGCACTGGGGAGTGAACTATTTATGGAACGAGTGTAAGAGGCAGATAACCTGAGGGCCCAGGAGAACGGGCTCACGGGCAGAAGAACAGAACAAGAGGTACAACACTTAACTCTTTGGCAGGGTTAAATATTGGAAATAATTTCCAACCCTGTACCTCATACACCTGAATTGCACTGAAGTTGGTACCACCTTCTTTTCCGCAACCCGAGAATGGCAGTGGGGGAGTGTGGGGTCCCCAGAAATACAGCTCATTCGTGAGGGGTCAGTAATCAGACAAAAAGAAGAGAGGTAGTAAGAGTGGGACTGAATAACATCAAGGTTTTTCTTCTGGACCCACACTCTCTATGTCACATATTTCATAAGTTCTGGAGCTTTTCAGTAAATTCACATACAGGTGTATGAGTATTTTCAACCACTCTCAGTTGCTAAAAGAAATAAAAAAATCACAGCTGCAAGCACTGACAATAGAGAATCAGAGAATGTAATTTAAGTCCTTTTGAACTCGTTTATAAAACATTTCGTACTGCTTTTCAGATTCAACTTCCAGCTAAGAGAATGATTCTTAAAGACAAGTCTAGGTTCAGCTCTATTCTTCCTCATAAGACTATTAATAAGGGACAAACCCAAAGTATTGAAAGATCAAGAATTGCTAAAATGAAGATTTCCTGTAAAAAACTTTTCTCTATTGTGTATATACACTATGGCAGTCTTAGATTACATCAGCATATACTATTTTAACACAAAACTCCAGCTTCACACGATGCAAGCATATGACAGTAATTACTAATTTCTTCACTAAGAAGCAATTATTCAATATTGTCCTCAAATTCAGAGTTCCTATTGCCTCTCCTTATTAAATACTCAGCCTTCTGCTCCAGTCTTCATTTTGCTTTTGCCTTTTCAGGTCCCCTTGTCTTCTCTTCTGCTTGCTTTGTTGTTTGGTTAATGGACATGACAGCTGTTGAAGACTCTGCTCAAACACTGAGGGCTCAGCCTGGTGCAATCTGCAAAACCACTTCAACTTACATCTGGGTATAAAAAGTTCAAGACCTCCCTCAGTAGAAGGGTTATGTGGTGCCAGTACCACTTCACCAACTTGACTTAACACTGCCACGTATAAAAGGATGGGGGGATCCATACAGGGAAAAGTTCAAGAAAATGCAAATGTGTTCATAAAAACAGCTAACGGGAATTTGGAGGCAGCAAAGCTGATGTGCCCGTACGCCATACTGCACAGACCTGAAAGAGATGTGTGAAAGCATGCCATAGAGCCCACCACCTGATGTAGATGTGCATGCCCTGGACCTGGGCAGTAAGACATGGGACAGCCCAGGACAGGTCACAGCCTTCGGCACTACTCTGGGCTTGCTGGAGCAGGATATGGTGCAATGGACACTGTACTGGACAGCACCTGTATGATCATCTGATGACCACCACCACAGCCAGTATCCAGTATTGCCTGTGCCAGCACTGAAGTTCAACCACAGAACAGGGTGTTGATAATCCATCAAGAAGAGCATCATGGCACAATCCCTACAGTGGTTCAAGCAAAACATTAATCAAAAACTTACAGGAATATTTCTGATGAGAGCTACAAATGGAAGGTGTGAAAAACCACAATCTTCTGGTTCACTGGTGGGAGGGTGAGAAAAATGTTTCCTTGGAGAAACTGTGGGAGTGTTGCTTCTGATTGTGCAAGGCCTAAGTAGGTAACACAGACTCCCTTTCTCTTACCATGTCACGCTTCCCCAAGCTGCAAAATCAGCTAGTCTTCCACCCACCCACAGCCCTGACAGTCCCTTGCCTTCGCAAAGCATAAGCCTCTTCAAGTACTGGAATTTTGGCTTTTTGCCTTGTGTACACTGTCTAGTCTGTAGCAGACTACTAATGCCTAAGCCTGTGATGTCTTCTGAGGTCTGCAAAGAGATCACTTGTAGGCACACAGCTACATGCAATGACGCTCAAGTAAGGACATGGTAGGGAAGGGAAATAGCATGCTTGCCTAAAAGGCACGGACGATTGAGCGTTGAGGGTGGAAGGAAGTGAAAGAAAACAAGACAGTACTGGCACTCCATTGCTTTTTCATATGTCATTAGCAACACAGCAGAAGACACCTCCTCTTGATCCTACTTCTCACAGTTTCGCTCTAACCACCCCAGGAAGCTCAGAGTTGTCATGCCCCTTGGCAATGCAGCCACCGATGACACCTCGACTTGGATGGCATCCTGTATGCCCTGACCACTGGCTGTGCACACTTCTTCTAAAGAACTGGTCCCTGTACTGCTAGTCAGGATAGAAAGGATCATTCACATTCTTGTCAGAGCTGTCTCTTCTCCACTCACTTCCTTTCTCCCCCACATCTTTATCTTCCTAAGCTTCCTTCTCAGTCCCAGTTTCTTCTTAAAAAATTCTTTTTACTGCTCCTCCACTAGCTCCAATCATCAAGGTCATCCTCTTAAGTGCTCCTGAACCTGTCACAGCTACTATCTACACCACAGCAACAGCCAGGAGCAGCTAACTCCTCTCCATCTCCTCATCTCAGCTCTCTCAACCCCTTCTCATAGGAGTTGATTGAGACAGTTTCCACCTCCATGCTGCTTACCCACCAAAGACACAGGGGCACTGTAGACATGTTAACCCATTCTGATGCTTGGATACAGCAGGATGTCAAGCATTCAGGACTTCCTCTCTAATTACAATCCCTGCTCAGCCCTTGCAGCACCACAGAATCACAGAATGGTTGAGGCTGGAAGGGAACGCTGGAGGTCAACCGGTCCAACCCCCTTGCCTAAGCAGGGTCACCTAAAGCCAGCTGCTCAGACCCATGTCCAGACAGATTTTCAGTATCTCCAAAGAGGGAGTCTCCACAAACTCTCTGAGCAACCAGTGCCAGTGCTCAGTCATCCTCATAGTAAAAATACCAGTGTTTCCTGATGTTCAGAGGGGACCTCCTGTGTTTCAGTTTGTGCCCACTGCCTCTGGGGCTGACGCTGCGCCCACTGAAAAGAGCCTGGCTCCATCCTCTTTGCACTCACCCTGCAGATACCTGTATACATTGATAAGGTCCCCCCTGAGCCTTCTCTTCTCCAGGCTAAATTGCTCCAGCTCTCTCAGCCTCTCCTCACCAGGCTGTAAAGCAACAACATATAAAAGAAGAATCCAGACTGGGGCACTAAAACCAGGGCCAGGTTGTCCGGGAGGTGAAGGAGAGAAGGTATGTAGCTGATGGAATAACAGTCTTGGAAGTCTGATGATCATTCCATCTGACCCTTTCTCCTTCTTCACCTTCTTTTCTCTGTATGTCCCTCCTTCCATAAAAGTTTTCTCTTCTTGATTAGTTATGTGAAGTGTGTGTGTGCGAGTGTGTGCACTTGTGTGGTGTGGTAAGCTAAGGACTGACAAAGGATGAAAAGCAGGGTGTCTGATTATGGAGGTAGTAGCTGGCTGACTGGACAAACCCATGGCAAGCTCCTCCTGGAGTTTCAGTTGCATGGACTTTTTGTAGTTTACAATAGGAAACACAAATTGGTTTTACTCAGGCAAGCTGGTGGACTGAGGATTGAGGTGCAGAATATTGGAAAAGCTGTGTATATCCTCACAGAAAGGTTAGGACCAGGGAAGGTCTAGATGATGAAAGAAAAGAACACAAGCCTGCTCTACAATGCAAGAAACTACTGAATTGGGCAACAGTCCTTTAAAAAGTATCTATGCAGAATTATGAATTACAGTTCTACAAACTGAAAAGAAATTGGTAGATTCTCAAGCAGGTAAGCCAGAAGCCCACTGCTGACAGTCACCTTCCTTGGCAAATTTTATGTCTCTTCCCTGGAGGTGCCAGAGACTCTTAAAGAGAAATCTGTCATCATTTTTCTTTACTTTTCAAATAAGGTTTTCCAAACCCTCATTTTTGGTGAGGTTTCCAAAACCTTGCCAGATATCTCTCATGCCTAGAGATATCTGGTGTGTAAAACTGTTTCCCGAACAGTTGTAACTAAACAATGTTACAGGAATTTGAGAACAGATTTTTACAATAAGAGAAGATTTTAAGCATCATCTTCTGTTAAACATCATCATTATGTTACTGACAACGTTACAAGCTCTTTCTATATATATTTTTTGTAATTCTGTTAATACTGAGATTTCACAGAGTTGCCAAGAAGAATTCCATATAATAAGTATCAAGACAATTTTAGCTTCACAAATGTTAATATACTAAAAATTACTTTGGTCATTTACATTTCAGTGGCTGGATGTTAAGTGAGTTATCTTTAGTGCAGGAAGTTAAAGATCCTTTAAACTTGGGAGAGAGAAAAGGAGGTGTAGCTGTGTAAAAATAGCAACAGATACATTCTGACTTTATGGAAAGCTTTATTTACTTACCACTGGCTTGGCTATATTAGAAAGAAGTGCTTCAAGTGCTTTTGTTTCTTCATCCTTTTCTTAAAAAACAAAATCAAAGCAAACAAAAAGTACCCATGAGTATTGTTCAGTGACTTTACAGTGAAATAGCTCTTCAAATTCAACAACTGCACATAGACTAAGGTATTTATAAAGTAGAACACCTTGCCAACTTGCATTCATCTAGGGCAACATAAAACTAAAAAAGCTCCCTAAAAAGTTGTTAATATAAAACTATTTCTAAATCTGTTCTATGATTTATGGAATACAGAAAGCCTGGTTATCTTTTATTAATGTATAACTTTAAACAAACTACTGCTCTGGAGAACTTAGGCTCTTGGCTGAGATATTTCCTATAGATTTCTCTCTGGATGTAGATGCAGTCAAGTTACAGTAGTTTAAATATGTTACTGCACAACAGCTGGAAGACTACTGGTAACGCTGTTGGCCTCCCTCAATTGCAAGGGCAAACCTTAGCTTAGCCTTCAGTTACGTTCCGGGGAAAGAATCCAAGGTGTTTTGTTTCAGCTGAAGGTATAGCTGAGCTTTATAAGGGACTCAAAGTTTACAGAAAGTGTTTTATGTGCTTTCTCCCACACAATACTAAAATTTTATTATCTCAATAGTGTAAGTGAACAGGCTACTCGGTTTTGAACGTGTGGCCAGGCATTTTTAGTTCACTTAACCTGCCTTAAACTAAAAAGAAAAATAAAAGAAAAACAAAGCCTGATGAAATTCTTTAAAAAACACAGGTCAAATCTACTTACAACTTTGTATTTCTAAAATGGTTTATGCTATTGAAACATTTCTGACTTCTGTTTGTTATTACAAGTCTAAGTCACAGTACATAATTTTCCCAAATGTCTCCTAAATTAAGTAATTCTGAAAAGCGTGCTTTTCTGTTTATCATATAAAATACTTCTAAGGAACTGTTAACGTAATTTTCGTTACATATGTAAGCAACAGTACATTTTATGATCTGTACCTTGGTGAAGTTAGCTCACAGATAAAATCCCAACTAACAGAAAATAAACTAAACAGAAATCCAAGTCAAATGCCACCATGGAACTACAGTGACAAGTATTCATTCAAGTTTGGAGCAACAGTTCCCAACAGCTGAATTCAGGTTGTATCTCAAAGGTGTCCCTTGGTACTAAGCTTTCACAGGCTATCATCTACACATGTTTTTAAACAGCTCTTCTAGGCTGAGATTTCCTGGTCTTGGTTAGACATACTTTCTTCACGTTTCTTGTGGTTTACAGCAATCTAATATACATTAGCACAAAATCATCATCTCAAAGCAAACTTCAGTGAGTTGAGAAAACCACAGTTTGTTTCCCTCAGCATCACTAGTTACAGCTCCCTGTTCTGAGGAAATTGTACTTGGCTGATGACAAGTCTTTGACGTTGTGTTCTGAATCTGAAGTGCTATGCCAGTGACCTGAAAGTTGCATAGTGACACATCATCAGATTCAACAAGGACTGTATGACCAAGACTGAGCGAATTCAGTCCATTTATGAGATCACAAACTTTCCAGTGAAATGAAGGTATTAATAATAAACACAGTCCCCATGGTAGTGTCATAGAAAACATGAACTCACACAGACTAGTGTGAGGACTAGTCTTTTTCTACAAAGGCCTTTCAATGATGAATTGGTGGGGACAGACATTATGTGAATTTTATATAACAACATTATCTCTTTTACAAAGTACTCCTCTTTAACAAGTTGAATGCAGGTTTCCTGTATCAGACATCTCATTCTTTCCACGTTTTCTGCAATATCAAGTGGGCCACCAATATTCAGTGATTCCTTAAAATGTAAGCACCAATGACTCTGGACAAAACACAGGTTTTTCTTTAAACCGTATTATGAAGTATGACTAATAAGATTTGCTCAAATCTATGTGGAGACTTGCATGTCAGCAGTTTTGTTCTCTTAGGCCCATCATTCCAATGTGACGAGCAGGTTGATTGCCCTTAAGCCCATTCTGTGTAAGGCAGGGCAGTGGCAGGCTACTACTCAACTTCGAGATTGTCAAAGTGGGGTGTTCTATCTACAAATGCTATATTCAGACAGACACTGGACTTGCATTTTTTAGATAGATAGATAGATATAGAGTTTTTTGGTTTTTTTTTAACACTTACCTTCTACTTCTGTGTCTGTCTGAGAATTGCTTTTTCCTTTGCCCAAAGACTTGCTTTTGGTAGAACCTGTGCTTATACCAGCTGCATCCTGTCCTTTTGTAAGTCCATTATGTTCACTTGTAGGAGAAGGACATTTCTGAGGAGATGACGGAGGACTGTTTAACTTATCCTTCTGAGTTCCATGTCGATCTTTTAATTTTTTTTGTAACCTTTCATATGTTTTACTAGACCTTTCGTCTCTAAAGTTGGATCTTCCGTGACCAGGCAGAGTATCTAAATTGAAATAAAGAAGAAAAAAATTAAAAATAATCAACTAAGAATGGAATGTAATTAAAAATCTATTTAAAAATGCTATGTACATTAAGTGTGCACTTGTGTATAAAATTACTTCTCTATTCCTGTTGGAAAACTGAAGCGTCCAGCAGGTAAACCGATACACGCTAATTGGATATTAACAACATGTTAGGGGAGAAAGTGTAATCTTTCCTTCCCACATCTTTTCTCTACTTAAAAATTATTCTTAAAACGTTTCTATAATCTTGCTTGAGCTGTAAGGTACAGGATGAAGTCAACAGAGAAAAACCACGCAACTTTATTACATGGGAGGAGGTTTGCTCTAATGTGAAGTTTTAAGTTTCAGAATGCAACTAGAGCTCTATTACTTTAATGGTGCTTCAGCAGAAAACACAGAAAAACCCCACAAAAGCACAGGGCAACTGAAAGACACTAAAAGACTGAAGACGGTATTGCTAGGTCTTGTAACTACACTATACCTGTACACAGTAACCCGAGGCATTGCTGCAGTATTAGCAAAGTCCCATCTCTAAGTCAGAATGTGGTTTTGGAAAAAAGTCAGCACCAGACTAATGAAAAAAATTAAACTGTAGGTTGGTGAACTTTTCTGTTCAATTCTAACATTTTTATCCATTTCACCTTTTTGCTTAGGAACAGCTTATTGACTCAAGACTTTAAAACAGTGTACCACATGGCACCAACTCCTTCCTCAGTGTAACCCTATCTATAACAAATAATGAAAGCTTTCAAAAAAATCCATCCTTCAAAACCAGCATAAAATTTGTCCATTTTCAGGTAAGCTGGATCACTTGGTCTGAATAATGAAGTTCATTATCTGTTATTCCTTAAGTGCTAGGACGTATAGAAAACAGAAGCAAATAAAAACTTCCTTGCAAGAAGGATAAAAATCACAAAGCTAGAGAACTTTTCAGTTTCTGTTTTTTTAGGTGAGCTTAATTCCCAGAAAATTTGGCAGAGGACTACTAGATAAGCTGTGACTACTTAGAAATTTGTTTTTCACTCCCATTAGAGACTTCGGTGCTCTTGTTAAAGAACTACCATGGTCTAAGCACTTCTGGGTTTTTTTTCCCACCTTAAATTCAGATTCCTCATATAGAAGCCTAACTGTGGGCTTTGACTTCTGAAAGCCAGAGCCAAAGACAGTGGTCCAGGATTAAATATGAAATTTGTAGCAAATATGTAACAAATTAAAGCATCCCCAGTCCTCTAATTCCCCAAATCCAAGGGCATACTACATACATATTTAAAACAAAGCAAAGCAAAGAATCCCACTTTATCAATTTTTTTTTTACATTAGCAGTTTAGCAAATTATCACTGAATTCATATTTAAAGGGATATAACCTACAGCATAAATCTAAAAAATATTATTCCATTAACAAGTATCCTTTATCTTTTGTGCATTTAATTACCACACTCCAATCTCTTAATTTAGCAAACTAAAAGCAAATAACTGCCATCTACAGGAAACCAAGAAATTAATAAAGCTATAAATAAGCACCCAAAGAGCATCTAAGAATGTACTGTTACCAAAGTAGTGCAAGGAAGAAATAAAGTACAACTTAAGAATACAGAAACACTAAGAATTCCAGGAAGATCAAGACATTGGTGTATTCTCATCTGATGGCTTTGTACATCATGACCATTTAAGTACAGTGACTATATGGAGGACATTTTTAAATGAGTTTAGTAGTATCGCAGAACACTGAGAATCTATGCATCTACAGCAACATGACAAAGTTGTGTTTGGTCTCCTCCACAGCTTCTACCTTCTTTCTCTAAAAACAGCAACCTGGCATTGCTCTCTGAAACTCTCTCAAGGTCAGCACCTGCCTTATAGCAGAAGTTTATCTAAAGAAAAACAAGTCTACCAGAAATGTAAATATTAATCTAACAACCCAACCCCTGAGTTAGTACACATATACACTTTGCCACTAAACCATATTAAAGGCAGATGTCAATAGAACTACCAAAACCAGCTTCAACTACAGTATTAAGTTTAGGCTGGTGGCACCTGATTATTCAAGCTGGACTTCAATATGGACACTGGACTAAATGCATACATTCTTTATGAAAAATAGCAAGCTTTTTTCAAAATCAATACTAAGGACTCCTGTTTCATGCTTGAAACAGGATACCTGCAAGACATGAGATCTCAGAACAGTGCTCAGGTATGGATTTAAACGCTGAATCTCGGAAGAAGGCATCAGCTGAATCACTACAAACACTTCCTGCATTGCTTTGCTGGGCAAAGCTATAACTGATACACATAAGAAATAATCCGTATGTTTAAGGGATCACTGAATAGACAAGTCTAATTCAAATAAATTCTTCTGGAATAGTAAGCTTCAGTAAAAACAAGACTGGTATCCTCATAAAAAACTTGTGTGTATAGCTCCCATTTAAGCTATAAGTCTTGCTGACAAAGCCCGTACATCAGTGTAACAGATGCTGGAAACGAGTACAGCGTTATTTGCTTTGATAGAACTTGCAATATTTGATAAGCTACTTACCCAGATCCCCATATACTTGTGAGGTGTGATACTGCGGAATGTACTGCGTTGCCATGTCACCGGCTCCGGTCACGGGTGAGTATATATGACGTGGTGGAGGGGGTATCATGGCTGGGAGAGGCAGGAAGCCAGGCAGTGGGGGATGCGGAGGCCTGTGTATCACTGCGTGACCACCAGGATGAAATTCCGGAGGCTGGGGAACCACCACAACCCTTCGAACACCGTTATCCTCAATAACCTGTACAGTGAGAGACACCACACACCAAAAGAGAAATGATGGTCTGAAAGGTATGTTTCTATCGATACTTAAACAAAACTAGGAATAGTAAAACCCTTAATTTGAGAAAAGGAACACAGGAGAACATAAGAAAAAAAAGATAGGGCAATTAAAGGACTATCTACATTAAGTATATTAACTGCAAAAATGCCATTAATTTCTCAATGTGATGGGGAAAAATACTGCTAAAGAAAATCTGACTGTAATAGCATCTTATAAACAACCAGATATATTTATGGCATGAGCCTAGCTTTTCCCCACGGTCCTGTTTCCACCCTCATTGACATCGCTTGTATGCTACACCGCTCCTAGGATTTGTTCTACAGTCTAACAACTAGATTGCTCCCTAGAAGTGATCTGGTGGGCGGACAGACCTCACTCCACATAAACGGTGAGGGAAAAGGCACAACAGTGTTTGGTCTTTGCTTTGTGCCCAACTCGGTCCACCAATGCTAACCCAGGAGGCACCTGCCATACAGCACCCGTTAGCGTGCAGCAGCCTTCATCTGCATCAAGCTGTTAGAGGAAAAAAAAACCTAGCAGGATGGTAGTCAGCCCTCTCAAGACTCCTTCGCAACTCAAGGTAGTTTTGAAAAAGAGAAGGTGTTTTTCTTTTCTCCCCGCCCCACCTGTTAAAATGTCTCTGAAGGAGACCACATGCTACTCAGGAACGGGGGCCGTTGTGGCAGCCTCTGCCAGACTCTGGTGTGCAAAGAGACTTGTTGTGCAAAAATGGCAAATGGAAGACGTGACACGACAGCCTTTGGCCAAGGGACCCCAGCGCAGCCCTTAGCAACGTTGACAGAAGTTTGAAGAAGCAAAAGCTGCATACGCGATCCCACGATGAGAGTAAGTGTGGTCACGCAAGGTGCACGGAGCTGAGGTGTGCTGGGCACAGTACATGCAGCACGCAGGGGTCTGGCGGAGAGCAGGGCACAAAGGCACATCCTCTAGAAAGTACTGAAGCAGAAAATGCTCCTTGCTAAACGAGGGTCAGTCATCAACCGGACCAGAAACAGGGGACTGGTCCTGTAGCACATTACAGACAGGGAAGAACACCATCATTATCATCTCTAGATGTCTGTGTCACTACTGGTAAATTCACAAAAGTACATGACTGTTGGCAATATCTAGAGATTATCTTGTTATAATTTGACTTGTATGTATTGCGGTGTCAATAACTTTAGTGTCTGGGATGCCAATGAATAAATTGTTCTCCACTTCCTAGTAAAATGCTGTAAAATAATGCCACAGCAGGGACCGCAATGTAAGTTTTGGATTAAACTTTTATCCAGAAAAGGGGGAGAAGAACAGAATCTGGAATATCATGACTACATTCAAAAGCAGGGGACAAGGCAACCCTATGATGTAAGTGTACACTGACATTTGAAATGAGGTGGGGACATGTACACGTACACCAATGTACACCTGGTGCAACAGAAGCAAATCAACAGATCAAAGCACTTAGTGCTAAGCTGCTTTCAACTCCACTGTTTAAGCTTAAGGGTATTATGCTTGGCTAGATTTAGTCCCATGCCCTGGTGTGAACACCTCCGCCAAGCCCATGACAGAAAGCGGCTTGGAGGATCAATCATTGGTTTCGCCATGTCTCCATAAGGGGTTGGTGTGCATCTGGTACATCTGGAACAGAGCTTCTGCTTTTGTTTTCTCTGACAGAAATCCAATCTGTACACCCCAAAATTATCCTGGTAGCTGAACCAATGCAAGGAAAGTGAGGTTGGTGTAGGACATTGTTTCAAAACTTCACTACTGTACTGCGAAAGACAGCTACGTAGACACAGCTGTATGCTTCTGGTGTAATGGCAGAATGAAGATCTCTATGCATGTGCAACAACATTCAGAAGACATAAAAGTATGTACACAATGGAGCTGATCCCACCTTACTTACATAAGTAGAGTGCTGGAAATTAATATTAATGAACGAAGCAAACACAGCTTTAAAATACATACATACCGCGTGACTTTAAAAGATGGGCTATTTTCAGTATACAGAAATTGTCCCTTATTGGGAAAGAGTAATTTCACTAAAGACAGCACTCTTCATATCTGTGCAACCATAGCTGTGTGGTATCCTAAAGGCAGGATATATTAATAGCAGTAAATACAACTAGGACTTCTGCTGTCCAATGAAATTCTCTAAACACTGCAATGTAGTTTTAATTATTTAAGTCCTTTTTGCTTACCCCCTAAAAATTACGCAATTTATCATTATTTTATGAGGAGATTCAGATTATGTAGGAAGCAGATTCCATTAAAAACCAGGTTACTTAGTTTATAATTTATTTGTTTTCTTGGGTCTGCTAATAGCCCAAGTAAGTCAGAAATAGATACCAAATGCATAGCAGCAGAGACCTTAAGTTCAATAGTTTAAAATGAAGAGTTTGACAAGTCTCTAACTGTGCCTCTAAATCAAACATCAACTCAGTGGTAGGCCTCTACCAGGCAACTACACAGGTAAAAACCCTTCAAAAAGCAATAAGGGCATCATGTCAAGTATATAATTTTAAGTTAAAAAAAACCCACAAGCTATCTATTATCCTAATTGTGCTAGCAAAACATGTAGGTCTGGCATAGGCCTGTTTGGTTGAGTGAGCCAACCAAACTTCACTGGAAAACTCACTACAGACAGTGAATATAGACAGCTTAGAGAGGATGAATAAAGATGCGCTTTCTTTCAGAGTTTTACAACTACAGTTCCAAAAGAAGAGGAAGGGAAAAGTAAATCAACTTATGAATTGCTTTTTATTTATGTGATATAAGAAAAAGAAATATGCTTTATTCTGTAGTCATCCCCAACTTCTAACAGAGGACAGTGCGCTGTATCACTGCCAAACAGGAATTGAAGCAAGCAGAGGCATAGTACAACTAAATGAAAAAGGATAGACAAAAGATGGTTGCGCTGAAGTTGTTCTTCCAGCCTGATGGCTTTAGACATTTAGCTGGTTTCCAATTTCTCTCAAAATATATCTCCAGTTGCTGACATTTAAAAATATACTATGCCCGAAGAAGCCATGTAAGTTACTTTGCTGAGACTGCATTAAGTCTGGGATAACTCTTCGCTCAATAGTGTCAGACCTTCCTGTTTGCAAGACGACTCTATCAAATCTTCCGGCTTGTAACAGGAACCTCCATCATAAACCACAACAGCTAGTATGTTTTGCCAGCAGTAAATACCTCAGAAGCCTTATAAACTACAGGTTTTCCTGGACTATGATACTTCTACTCAGACGAAAACAGCAGATGTGAACTCGTTCCACCTGTACCGTCAGCTGCATAGATGTGAGGCACCTTCAGTTCAAAAGTCAGAGCACTGTGTTAGCAAAACACCTGCTTGCACTAACAAGCTCCAACAAAAGGCTAACGAGCATGCCTCAGCAAGGCCCAGTCCTTCAGCCTGTCTGCTGCAAGCTGTCCTCAAAGGAAGGATAAATTCATTTTATAAATATTATTCAGATTGGCACAGGTTACACAACTTTTTAAACATTAAGCACTTCATCAACTGAAATTAAGTACTCAAGAAATATGGTGGAATTCAGAATTTCACTATCTCAAAAATTCTTCCAGTTCTTTAAAAATGAATTCTAATAGGAATCAAGACTTTTTACTACGCTCTAAAGATAAATGAACTTTCATGATTATTTTTAATTCATTTTTCTTCTGCCTGTTTGGGAATTCAACTCCTAACTATTCAAGGATACATGAATCAACTTATCAGCCAACTTTCACCAGATGAAAGGTAAAACCACGTAATATTAGTCTGCCTAACCTAACAGCCTTTTCTTTTGCTAGAGGACAATTTTTTTATGCCATTCAGTTAATTAGTCCAACAACTGCTAGACACTGTGGGTTTTTTGGTTGCATTTTACATGTTGTAGTCTCTTCTCAGTGTACACCGCGGGATGCATGTCAGAGGCAGACTGCTCAAACAACAGAACATCATGAGAAAGGCTGACATTATGGAGAGTGGTATTCATCTGCTCTAACTTCCAGGTCTGACCTACTAACCCCTAGACTTGTTCTATAGTTGAGGTGAGAAAGAGACACCATCTAGAAGGCCACACAACTCATTATTATACAGGTGTCACAAATTGCCAAGAGGAATCATCCCTTTAATCTACTTTAAAGGATGTCCAGGTTATCTAGCTCTCATTTAATTTTCAGGCATCTAAATTAGGAATCACACCACAGTGAGAAAATGAGAGTCCCAGTTTAAGATAAGCTGTGGAAACACGTATTGTATGATAATTTATCTCCAATGGACAGCTGACATTTTTTCAATGTTGTTTGCTACTTTTTCTAACTGATCTGTTTCACTCCTTGCCTGCAGGGAACCTCCCAGACATGAACTATGTACACACATGAAATTATAATGATGCCAAGAGAAAACATCCACTAACACAGAAATCAGTACAGGTCCTGCACAATGAGCTATTTGGGTCATGATTGCATTTTACATTCAGAGGGCATCTAGTACATTAGGATCCCGAACTCAGCAAGGACCTGTGCTTATTATTGTCATGTAAGAAGTTAATATATTGCTAAGCAGGCACATATACAGTGTGATAAGTCTCCCATCAGAGATGCTATGCGACGTCTCCCCTTACTTACTTGCTTGACCACAGTGACTCTGAAACTTGACACATTAATTCACTGAATTAGCTATTATGGTTCTACTCTCATAATCTGCATTAAAAGAAATAAAATAAGAATCAAATGAAGAGACATACCTGTGGGGCATATCCAGGAGGCACATAAATAGTAGGCACTGAACCATTTGGGGACATCATTGGAACCTGAGCAGGACCTAAATGGGTTACAGAAACATTCAGTACAGCACCATTTAATAATTTGAGAAAGTTTAAAGAACATACTGAGCTGCAAAGTCTTTGTGAAAACTATACAAGATAACATGGATAAACAAAGGCAATGAACTGTACAGATAAAATTATAGCAAAGGGCACTCTTAGAAACCTCAGAAACAGTTAGGAACACCCGCCCCGCCCCCGAAACAAACCTAAAAAAATTCCCCAGCACATATTTCTCCCTTCTCTGTCAGTAAGCTCACAGAAGAGTCTATGTCAAAACTTCTTAACAGGTGACAAGTCAAAAGAAGCGTCCCACAACGAAAAGACAATAGAAGAGACTTTAAAACAGAAACAAACCAAACCAAACCATTTGAAGCAAACTGCTGAAACCAGACAGTATTCAGTTAAGAGTTGTCAAGAAAATTACTTACAAAATTGCTGCTCTGTTACTATGGTCTTATCACCTAAAGTGGTCTCAGTACCACAGCAGTGAGAGGCGGCAAACAGGACGCTAACTTAAGGTCCCAAGCGAAAGCCAGTGTATTACAAACCAGTAAGTCTACTGCTACTAACGGGATAGTTGTGATACCATGATGATCCTTGTACCATGCAAACCAGAAAGAACAGAGTTCACAGACACTTAGATAAATATGACAATGGGAATGAGTTAAGGTGGCATTTGTAGATAAAAGTACTGCCTGGAAAATCTGATACCTTCAAAGAGCACAAGGACACTGTCATAAACTTGAATTTTCAAAAAGCTTTTGACAACCTCTCTCAAAAACTCTTGAAGTAGTAATGCTGCCTTTGGTTAAAAAGGGAAAAAGGCTTTTCATGAATAACCAACTGTCTTGAACACAGGCAACACCAAGTAGTAAATGATCAGCTTTCAAAGTGCCTAGAGTGACCAGAGGACTCCCAAAGGCATGCAAAGAAGAACCTGTTCAATGTATTAACAAAACTTCCGGAAAAGGACATGAACAGCAAGGTGACAAATTTTTGGTATGCTCTGAGAGAGCTGCAAAGGGTCTCACAGTACTCAGTGATGGGATGATAAAAAAGCAGAAGAAATAGTGTTGGTAAGTGCAAAGTAACACACCTGGACAAAACCAGAAGTATTTATTTACAGTGATGAGCCATAAATTAGCTGTAAATAAACAGACTATGGAGTTACTACATATATTTCTAAGGAAATACCAGCCGAGCATTGTTCAGTGGCATTTGCAGGAAGAAAGAGAACATTAAAAATTATTACTAACAGAACAGAGAACAAGCAGAAAACATTATTACACTATGGTATAAATCCACGCTGTACCTCAATACTTTGAGTGCTGTGTTTGTCTCCACCTTTCAAAAAGAACACACAGAACAAAAGGACAAAAAAAAAAAGTTTACAGTGGCTTTCCACCTGTTTATCAGGACAGATTAAAGAGACCAGGATTCTTCTACCTGAAGATGGTTAAAAAGTAAAAGTGCTGGCAGCAGAGGAATACTAAGAGACCTATACACCCCAACCCACCTCCAAACTGCCTAAAAAGGGGAAGATAGATAATTTACAGTTTCTCATGTGCAAGAAGCAGAGATATTAAATTAAATCACCAGGTAAAAGGTTTAAAGCAGACAAAGAAATTTCTCATGAAATGCACAGCTAGATCGTCTAACTCCTTGCTGTAAGAACATTATGGAAACTACAGGTTAGGTTCAGGAGAAATTAAGTGAATTTAGAGAGGTAATCCATTAAGAGCTGTAAAAAATACAGGTATAACTTTTGGTTCAGGAAGCCAGAAACAAGAAAGTTATTTTTGTGTGCCTGCCCTATCCTTATGCTCTCCCCTTTAGTATTTGATACTGGCCTCTGTCAGAGCAAGCACACTGACACAGACTTCAAGAGGGAGTGCCTACAGATGTCTTTACACTCTTGTCTTTAAAATACACAAGGCAACAATCGCTGAAGTTTAATTATTAAAGAAAAACTGAAACGCAATATAATCTGACCAGGTTTTGTGGCAAGCACATAAGGTTGGGATTCAGACACTCCAGGCTGCATTCTCCAAATGTCCAATTCAGTGTAGTGAAGCTACCAAAAGCACCAAAGCCAAGTCTTAGTGAAGTTCACTAATACTTCTGAAATGGCATTCACAGTTCCACATTAATGTTTTATAAACTCAGTTAAGATCTGCAAATGGAAAGTACTAAGTAAATGCAAAGTACGGTATATAAGATTAGCGTACCTCATTCTGATAAGTATGAGCTTGGCAGAAAAATAAAGATAACTGTGCCAGAATGCCAAGAGCGGGGGAAAAGGAACAAAAAGCATTCTTGAAAAAAGCAGCATGTAATCCAACTTGATTACACATACTATAGGGACTTCTTTAGAATGAGATACAGAAGTTTTGAAATGTATTGCCTAAAAAGAATCACAGCTTTATTATCGACAAAGCGTTAACCCACAACTGGGGTGAAGGGGTGAAGAGACTTTTTAAGAATAAGGTTTTAACTGAAAGATTAACTGAACCGTGTAACAGCAAAGAATATAAGAACTACAGTAAGCTGTAAATTGAGAACTGAACCGTCTTTGGGTCTTCCTGCTCAGGTGAACCTCAAAAATGTTTCAGGGAAAGTCTCTCCTGAGTATGAAGTGCTAAAAAGAAACGAAAGTGAAGTGCAAAGCAGTGAAAGAGAAGCTGAAAAAGTGCTTTAGAGCATCAGCTTACAATAAATTCAAAAAGGTCAACAGTAATGGAAGCATATTTATTGTAAGTTGCCATTCAACTAAATAATGGTTTAAATTCTTACATAAGTAAGTGGATTTTACACAGCTTGTATCTTGTATTGCTTATTTGTAGTTTTTCCATAATGAATACAAAACACTGACACTTTTATTAAACTCACAATTTTAAACTATGTAAGTTTCAGGTAAATTGAGATTTAAGACCACAGTTACTTGAACTTTCTACAGTAAACTCAACGTCCTTGGAGGATGAAGAAACACTAACATGAACAGACTGTTTCTTCGTGAACTGCTGGGTATCTCTGTGTTTGGGGCTTTTGTTTTGTTTTGCTTTAAATGTCTGAAGAGTTTTGTTTAACAATCTTTTCAAAGCTTACTTTAACCTCTCTAACAAACAAAAAGCAGTTATCTCCAATCCAGTACAAAGGTTGATCCACAAAGCCATTTTCAGTATACCTACAATCTAGCAGTAACGAAAATAAAGACATAAAGGCAACGTACGAACTTCAAAAATTATTCAGTGTTAGAATAGAGTCAAATTAGTAGTTTGAAAACTTGCACCCCATCTTTAGCACTTTAAAGTTCCAGAATTAATGAAAATGTATTTTTGATATTCAAGAAGGGTCAATTCTGATTTACTTCTGATTAGATTTCCAAGCGGCTATGGAATGAAGTTAGATTGCAGAGGAACATTCAAGAATATGGAAAGCATGGAAAAAAAGTTGGCAGACTTTATATATTTTAATGAGCACATGGTCTTTACAGTGAAATTACGGATTTCTTGGCAGAAAGCATATTACTACCTGCAAAAATTAAAATAAGCTTTCCTGTATCTAAAGATAATATCCTAATACACTATAAAAACAGGTATTTTTTTTCTTCCTTTTAACAACTAATGTGAAGATCTTGGCTCTACTTCAGTAGAATACACTGCAAGAAGAATCGTCATGCTTTTGGTTATTGGCTAGAGTGGTGCATGACAAAGCCAGTGTGTTTTACCGTGAGGTGAGACCTGTTATAAAGTACCAGCAAACAAGAGCATCATGAATTTGTGTTAAGCAAACATCTAATTTTCTATATTGCACGTAAATGGAACTGACTTCATCCAAATCACTGTATTATGAATGTTGATAACTTGACTGTTTCAAGAGGACGTCTCGAATCTTCTCTATACTTTCAAGTATTTGAGTTCTCTTATACAAGGAGTGGAGAAGTGTTGTGGGAGAGAAAACAAACACAAAGCTGTGTTCCGTACTTCATTCTTGAAAAATGACTCATCAAACACAGCAAAGGTTTATTTAACTCGATTGGACCGAAGAAACAGATGTTTCGCCACACTTTGTTATTGTCCTGAGATTTGCTATTTCGCTAGTATGAAAGGGAAAACTTGTAAAGTCTCTGTGTTCTGTCCCAAGTTTTAAACAACAAAACAAGAAACAACAAAAAACCCAACAAAAGCCCCGCGGTGCTTATCAAAGATCACCTAAAGCGTGGAATACGTGTCCCGAAAAAGGAAATACAGAAGAAGAACCGCAACAACGGGAGGAACACCCCCGTCTCCCCCCCAGCAGCAGGTGAAGCTCCCCAGCAGGTCCAAACCTCGTCAGGGCCACCGCGACCGAGCAGCGCTGCCTAAGGGCGAGGATCGCGACAAACCCACCGACCGCCCCGACGCCGGCGGACGCCTCCTGCCCGACCGCTACGCGATGCCTTGATTTAATTTGATTTTATTTGAAAGCGGAGCGGCGCGGGGCCGGCCGCCCCCCGCCATGGCAGTACCGGCGGACCGCCGCCGGGGGAGCGGAGCCTCTTCCGGGGCAGCGGCCGCCCAGCGCCCCGCTCTTACACAACCCGGCCTCGGCCGCCCGGCCCGCCGGCTCCCTTCCCGGCCGTCCCGGAGCCCCCCGCACCGCCGTACAGCGCGGCTGAGCAGCGCCCCGTGCCCCCACGGTTCTTCTTTAGTTGCCCACCCCACCACCACCACCACAGCGTTCCCCCCCCCCTCCTCCATCCGCCGCTCCCTGCTTTGGGGTTTCAACCGCGGCGGCCCAGCCGGGAGAGACCTTACCGCTCATTTCGGGTTAGGCAGCGGGGCCGGGCCCGGAGCCGGCCCCCCCCCCCCCGGCCGGCTGGGCTCGGCTCTCGGCTCGCTCAGGTGCGCGGCCGCCCGGCTGGGCTCGGCTCCGCTCCGCCCCGCCGCCCCGCTCCGCCCTGCACCGGCGGCCGGGACCCGGGGACGGCATCGTCCCCGTCCGTCCCCCCTCCCCTTCCCCCGAGGAAGGCTTCCCTAACTCAGCGTCCCGCAGGACTCCTGCCTCTGGTGTTTACTGGAGTCCACCGGCCACCATTGGCTGGTGCCCTCCGAGGCCTCTGGCTGAAAGCTCGTGCGTTAATTAGCATCATTAAGTTACGAAGGATTACTCCAGCCCCCGTCCTTCCACGGGGTTTACCTTGGGCTGAACCCCTAATCGGTTTACACCCCAAGAAAGGAGGCGCGCAAACAGATCTGGTTGCAAGCAAACACTTTCCGGCGTCGCGTTTGGAAAGCTGCGGTGACTTTGATGCTAATCTATGTGGATACTGCGGCTCAGGAACGCCGCTATACTTAGCGTTAGTCTCATGTGAACGGCGATGAATCACTGCTATCCCCAGGAGAAAACAGCATTCAGGATTTACTGCAGCACATTAGGTTAACTATGGCTCTATAGCCGAACACCCACACTTTGACATCACGCAGGCGATGATATGCATCACTGACGCAAGCAGTGGCAGGATCAAACACAAAGGCCACAGCAGTCGAAACAATAGAGCGCACAGCTGACGTAGCAGCACACCCCTCCAACACTGGCGGGCTGCAGTAAATCAATAGTCCCAGAAGCCGCGAATAGTTGCACCGCTCTGTCTTTTACATAATGGCTAAGACTTCAAAGTTTTATTTTGGGCTCCCAGCAGCTACAATTAATTACAAAACCCAGTAACAACAATCACCACCCATTGGCCTGTGTTTGTCTTCTAAGCTGTGCCAGGAAAATACTTCCAGATTAGTACCTTAGGTTTAACAGGCGCTAAAAAATTGTCACAAAGCATCAGCAGCTTTACATTTACTAGGGTGCAACATAACCAAAGCGAGCAATAACAAAAAAGAAAAGCAAACGCGGAACTTACTGTTAGGCCTGAGCCGGGGAAGAGGCACGAGAAGGAACTGTGAACGCTGCAAGGACACAGGCGATCAGAAGACTTCAGTTTGCAATGCTGTCAGTTTAACGTGTTCCTTATGCTCTAAATTCATCCTGACAAAACAATCCCTTCCCCCATCCATCTGTCTGCTTTTGCCATCAAGGCTGGGGAACGGCAGCTGACAAAGCAGCCACATCAATTTAAATGTATTAATTGGCTACAAAAATCTATCGGTAGACTGCAGGCTGGCAAGTGCGAGGAAAAACTGAAGGTAAAACGTTCACATAGTTCCTTTCAAAAGCAGGGGAAAAAAGCATCAGTTTCATCCACAGAGACTTTGGAATAATCGATAAAAGATCAGAAAGCTACGAAGCCTAACTGCAGTATTTCTAAAGATTACATCCTAATGAGATCCTGATCTTTCCCATGAAACCATACATATATATTCAGAAAAAAAAAAAAAGACATGAAATCCCTTTTCATAGGCAAAGTGCAGAGATGACAGGTTCCTATAGCGCTTTATCATAAATACAGCTATCAATTTTCTTTTATAATGGCCTCACGTACTTTCAAAGGAATAAGGTGACAATGGTTTCTGTGTTCAAATGTTAAACGTACTTTCATTTCACCTGTTTCTAAACAATGACCATGGTGCAATTCTGTGATTAAAAAAGGCTGTGAGCCCACGCCTTTGAACGGTGCAAACTTCACAACACAAAGTTACACTTCAGAGCTTGCAGAAGGATGATTTTAGTCTTTTCAGATACTCCAACAATAAAACGTTTTTATATGTTCTTTCTGGAGCAATTGTGTGGCACAGCAATCAACTCTATCCTACTTTGTTAAAAAAAAGTACCAAGGAATCAAAGATGTGAATGTGGAAATACAACACAGACTTTGTACTGTGAAGCCTAGATTATTAAATTGCTCCGTTTCGTTTGCTGTTTTAGGTTTAGACTTAGGGTAAATATTTAGTAACTATGTGGAAGAGTTAGGTCAAAAAATTGTTCTCTCTCCCGTGTAGTCTTCCCGTTTAAATATCAAGTGAACCATAAATCATTGCTTTTCAAAGGGAGTCAAATGTGACATACCATTCTTAACACAGAGAAGCTCCGATGAAAATATTTTTATTCTCGGCAGGAAAAAAATAACCTGCACTCATTCCAATCTAACTGCATCCCATATTTGCTTAGCTTTTTCCTCAAGGAGAGCCTAATTTCCTAGCACTTATGCTAAGCAGCACTGATGCACAACTTTTTCAGACTAATATTTAATATTTGTGCATACTGCTTAATCATGTTGCATTTGATTCATAACATTCAGGACAAACTACAACTTAATCATCTAACAGTTGTTACCACTAGAATTTGTGTTTTTCTAATCAGAATTTTTTTTTTTGGGGCCATATAGCACTGCAGACCAGAAAGTTGAAAAGTTAAGCGCTACTACTAATAGCTACTTGTGGTTAAGAGGTGAACAGCACAAGTGGGTCTCAACAGTTGGCAGTTCTTGGCGTGTAGACAGCGGCTTCTACAAAAGAGCATGTTCATTCAGAGAAAAAGAGATCTTGGAAGGAATAAGCATTAACTTCAACTCCACACCGCCTGCCCCCCCCGCCCGCCTGGTTGTGCTAAAAATGAAGTTACGCAGTATAATTACTTGTAAAGGCCTTTCCGACATCATTATATTCAACTTCTTACACTAATGAGTTATTTTTTCTGTGCATACTTACCTGGCTACATTGACTTGAAACCAGAGTGCAAAATTATCTGGCATGTTCTGCTGTCTCAGAGCTGGCAGTCAGAGAAGCCCACCCTCCTTTGTGCAAATTTCTTAATATTCCCCCCCAAATTATTAAACACACGTGTGTGTGTATATATATCTACATACAGATAATGTCTTCAATATGACTTATTGAATAATAATTATACAAATACGATGTATTGATTAAGAAAATCAATAGCATACACATAAATGCTGAAACAATTTTACCAAATTCTAAGGCAAGGTATTTTAAAACTAGGGATGAAAATACACAGAAGACTCTGTGGGTATAATAAAATTCTGTTTGTGCAAACCATGACTGAGTATTACAACACATACAGTGTCAGAAACTCAAGCAAGAAATTAATGCCAGAAAAGGCCGCCAAGAAAAAATTCGGTGCCCAACTCAAATTTTTATTTCTATCCAAGGCAGACACCTCTAAAGATATACTACTCTGAGTCCCTGCAATCTACTAATAACAAGTACTTTCATTTGAAAACCTCTGAGTTCTTTAGGCTTCAAGCTAATTATATAAACGAATACGATGCAGATTCAGATGGTCCATTTAAAATAAAAACAAAGCAGAACAAAGATTACTGTAAGCAGCTGAAGTCCTTCTAATCTCTAAAATAAATACCACGTGCATCTTTCTTTAAAGGGACCAATTTGGGAGTGGTCATTCCGAACTGGAAGACATAAAACTAAGTTAGCAGCACGTGAGGTGTCTCAGCTTTCCGGGAATCCCACAATCCACGGTTCTACATGATTTAGCAGAAAGAGAGAAAACTAGGTAAATCTAGAACGACATTGGCTCCACAACTAGGGTTCAAAACCAGGGCTAAATCTTGTTCTTAGTAAAGGTAAAAAGTTATCATTAACTGCCAATTTAAAACCCCCCTCACACCCAACACTGACATTTTACTCTCTTAGATTTAATCTTGCATTAGGTAAGTGAGTTTGCTGTTCTGGTCAGATGAAAAGGTCTTCTGTAACCATAAAAAGAAACGGAAAGAGAGTTCAGTCCTACAGGACTTCCTCTCTTCACACTCACTGAATACAATTATTTTTATACCTACATTAGAGGCATTCACTTGAGTCCAAGATTCTACCAACACTGCAGTTCCACAAACAGATGTTCACATGTAGGTTTCTAAACTATGAAATACATTTTCAAGTAACACTTTATGACACAGTTTTGTTTCAAATCATGAGTGATGAAAACAGTGCCTGAAGCTGACTATTCAAAAGGTGACATTTGGCAATGCAAAATCCTTCTGCCATGACACAAACTGCAGGGAACAAGCCCCAGGCAAATTACACAATCATCGCACAACAAAAATGAGACATAAGACCAAACCGAAAACATCTGATGTTACACACCTTACACTTTGCAGCATCTAAAGCAAACTTCAGCAGTGATTCACTGGCTGCCTCCAGAGGACAACTCTGTGCTTCTGCACATTGATCAGGGAGCCACCTCATACCAAATGACACAAATCATTAAGCACAGACAGTGTGCCCTCGAGTAGATACCTGGTTCAGGGCTGCTCTAGTCACTCTTCTGTCCAATTTCAGTAGAGTATATCAAGTTTTCTGAGAGTAGGTTCCTACTGTCAAGAAAATAAGGTCTTCCTGTTCAGTTAGGAGGTAGGCTGAATTCTGTGCTATGCTCAAGCGGATTAACCCCACAGCTTGCTCCTGTCCAGGAGAATGCTATCAATGCCAGACTATGGAATAACCTGTGTCACCTCTGCTGAAGACGGGCCACTAGAAACCGGAATGCAACACAGTAAGCTCCTGTCCGTGCTAGAGATGCTTAACTCCTTTAATCCAAGAGCTTCTAAATGGAAAGTACAGAGCCAGCCTTTAAAATGGGAACCAGAACCTAGCACTTCACCTAAATCTTAGAGGAATCCCCATTACATCAATACAAAAAGGCAGATTGCCTTCCTGTGTAGTTTCCCTCTAGAATCTTATCTTTTTTTGAGGTGAAGGTGCCCATCTCCAAAAGATGACATGGAGAAAAGCCTAAACTCAGAATGCCCCGGAGCCTCACGGCTAGGGGACTCTGCTGGCATCAGCGAGCTACAGGTTCAGATTCTGTGGTACTTCGTAGAGCTAAAAACCTCGGATCTCCTCAATTCTGGGCGAGTGCTTTAACCAATTCCCTGCTGCTGATACTGTTTGCCTTTGGGGATAAACTTAATATAGTCCAAGTAAACAAATAGCCTTTCTTTTTGGAGAGAGAGAGAAAGGCAACATTTATGTACTGTCTCGATATTGCCTCTGCTGTGGCATGTCTTTGATGTCTGTCCCCCTGCAGCCTCTTTTGCACAATTACAGGCATGTAGGGAATTCCATGGTCAAAACAGGAGAAGCAATGGATTCAATGTGCTTGCTAGGATTAGGTCATAATTCAGTGGGTGACCTGGGCTGCGTCTGAGACTTTTGCAGCTAAAAGCTTCTAAGTTAGAACCCAAACACCCTGAACATGACCCCTTGCGATTACAGTTCATCGCACAGACATACTTCTCTGTGCCTTTTCAGCAATAACAAGCCTATAAATGCAGCTACATTGGGGATACTCTGAAGACAGTGGAAATAAAAGTTTGACTGAAAAACTACTGATCTTGAAAATTCTTAATAGCATTGCAGCTGACATGATAAATACTTAAACATTTAGATTAAGACTTCTGATTCTGCTAATGACTTAAGGTCAACACACAAGAATTTTCATGTTCAAAAAGCTTTGCAGAAATTTGGTCCCAAATTAATTAACCCGAAATCAGGCTACACATAAAAACCCTGATATTCTCAGTCAGACTACACAACACAGAAAGGCACCATGCTTACTACCAATACCTGCGGCCTCTTCTGTAGTGAAATGTTTCTACTATTATACAGATCACTGAACACCTTCAACCAGCTCCCACTGCAAAACTCACATTTTACTGTTTAAAGTGATTTGAAAGTCTTTTTCAGGCTCTGCATTAGCTAAAAAAACCAAAAATATCATCACAGGCTAACTAATAAAGGCTTTTAAAAATTTTATTTACATCTTTTAAGCTTGTTTTAACATTTGAAATTTAAAATTTGCTCTTTCTGGTGTTTTATGTGACAAAGGCTCCTTGATTCTCCACAATGAACTCTTTACAAATCCTTTCAACAAGGAATTGTTTTCTCCAAATCGCAAGCAAGTTACCACACAGGTAAAGTACGTAAGCTCAAACATTAAGAGCATCTACGACAAAGGTTATTGTTGATAAAAAGCTTTCAACAATGTTAATAAATATGTATTATCAGAAAGAAAATATCTGGTAAAGCAGTAAGCAGGGACCAGACACAAAGATAAGCCTATGCCGTAGCAGTGTTCTCTTTAAATTCAATTTGCTCTGTAACCAAATATGTTTTAGAAAGTAACATACCCACTGCTTTAGCAGCCAAAATGAACTTGGAGCCAGAAAGAACTGTGTAAGGAATCTACTTACCTGTGCCAAACAAGAGGCCAGGGATGAAACAACTAACTTGGCTCAGACATATAAAAGTTGTCCTTTCAAGCCAGAAGAAATCCAAGCCAGAAGAAAGGGAAAAAGACACATGCATACGGTGAGCTCCTTACCATACATTATGTATGGATCAATATATCCCTCTACTAAGGAGCTGAGACAAGAAAATTGCTTAATAGCTGGAAAGTAAATGTGTCCTTTGTGCAGAAACTTTTTTACTGCTTCACTACTATCTGACACAAGAGACCTAAATTTTCTGTTGCTGGACTGTCAGGCCTCAAGGACTGAAAAAGACCTCATGAATCAAGTCAATTCACCTGCAATTGCAACTTCATTTCTCTCCGCCATTATCATATATTAAGATCCATCATAAATGGATTCTATGTAAAAGCATCAAGACCAATCTTAAAACAGTCAGTTCTTTTACCCATACATCTCCCACTGGAATGCTGTTCTAGAGCATTAGTCTCCTATGCAGCCAGGAGGCTTCTTCTAATTACATTAAAGTTATTCATAGCCCTCTGACATCCAGCTGGGCTCTAAACCAGCTCTGGCATTAACTATTTTATTTTTTTTTTAAATGCCTGGTGTTTACTTACCTATTCCTAACAAAACTCATTTTTAGCCAAACCAACCAAGCTCTCCTACTCTCCTTTTATAAAAGGCTCCTTATTCTCCCGAATATCCCAGTACCTCTTTTCTACAACACCTGGAATCAGCTTCATTTCATCTTCTGTAAACATGAATCATCAAATTACAGCTGAAGTTTCAGCAGAATCCTGTAAAATGCTACTAAACATCCCAAGCTGTACTAGCAACAACCACCCTGATGCATTTTATGATCACAGTAACCTTTACAGATACATTATACTGGAGATAAGTACTATCTTGTGAGTCAAATAGCTTGCCTGCTTCCTCCTTCTCCTCCCTATCAAGTTTCAAGTGAGGAGATCCCCATTTATAATTTATTAATCTCATGCATGACCTTCCATTGCATGTAACTGCATTTCACCCAGTTCAGGGGTACCACTCAAACAACATTCCTTCAGACAGTTAATGCATGTTGTTGTTGATCTTCTACCACTTCTGGAATACAGATTTCCTACACCATTGGAGTTGTTTGGATGATCAGATTCACTGAAATGCCAAGTATTTCTAGAATACCTTGATAGCTGAAAGATACCCGAGTGCATTCGTTACTAAGTGATTAAGAAGGGATATATTTACATTCTAGGCTAGTTGTGCATCATGCTTTAGCATTCAATCCTTTCCTATTTCATCCACAATTTAGAACCTTAAAAAAAAAAAATTAGTAAGGTTATATTGACTCTGCTGAAGCTCTTTAGAGATAGAGATCAAAAAACATTCTGTACTATGCTTTGAATTTTGCAGCATGGAGACAGGCAACATGCAGGTATCTGGCCTCAAGACACCACTGCATACCTGCGATTCTTTACACCTGCATTCTCTAGTCCTATTTACGTCTCACTGGCCTTTACAACCCTAAAGCTATATGCTATATAGACATAACCTTACCTGACATTCAGCCTCTTTTTCTATGCAGCATGTTCCCAGGCACTTCAGACCTCCTGTCCAGCTCTCTGAAGCTGCACAGAAATGTTTACGTGCTAATGTACTACTTGTCCAGTAGCACAACGCCACCATACAACAAGATGATCCAGCAACACATACTTACGTGCTTCTGAAAAGAACCCCAAAGCCAACACGTTTCTATTTAGCTACTGTCACCAAGATGAGATGAGATTTTTCCCATCAAAAAGAATGGATCTGTTTTTCAGATAAGAGGATGAGGCTGAGTAACTGAAAAAAAATAATAATGACAACACACTGAAATTCTATAAACGTAATGGACAGTTGGAAAGCTATTATGGGCAAATCAGTGCTCTGGATGGTATTTTAAAGACCTATCAGAGGATGAACTTGGGAAACAACCTACAGATAAAGCTGTGTGGGCATATGAATAAGATTCCTAGTCTAGTATGTGTCATACCTTTGCTGGAAAGGAAACTCCAGAGTGTATATAGCTGAGAAAAGAGAAAAGATAGGGTATTTTCAAGGTACATGTTCCTCCTTTTTATGCAATCTTTCTTTGTGTAAGAATTAGAAGGGAATAAAACCATACCTTTTACAAATATTTTATTGAAAAGGCTACATACACATCATGTCAGATTTACAACCTGTGTAGAAAAGCACTGTTCGAACACACATGGGCCAGAAGTCCACAGTAAAAAGTCATGAAACCGTCAACAATCAATCTCAAAACCTCATGCTTGCCAGTCCTCTTGCACCCATTTGCAGTACAAGTCAGGGAAATGAGTGGAAGTTAGGCTCACACTAGCCACTCCTCTGCATCTCTGCTCAGCTTTTGCTGATATTCACTTTTATTTTTCAGATCTCTTAGCAGGTGATTTTTAAAACTCATCCATGCTGGAAGAACTTTAACTGATTCAAAGTTGCTCAAGCTGCCCTTGTAACTTACTAAAAATTTTCACTCCCTGATGCATTGCTTAAGTCACCAGCTGCTCCCCAAAACTGCGCTGACAGTAGTGTCACACTAAATCAGAGGTAGTCACTCTGCTTTTGATCCCTTACTATCTAATTCAGAAAAAAAATTCTCTTTAAGAAAAAAAATAGTTTAGCTTCTCAAATTCTCAAACTCATCTTGGGCTTTAGGCACTCCAGGGATCTGCCTGCAAGACAGCTTTATTTGTATGTACTATCTTTTGAAAAATAAGAGTAAAAAGTCAGATTTCAGATTTAACTGAATTTAAAAGCTAGGTAAGATTAAACTTACTTTTTTAAAAAATTGAACAAAACAATTCTGTGCCTGATCCCAAAACAAGAAACAAAATACATGGAAAGCATAACAAAAAGAAAGAACAAATGCAAATTTAAGTATGTTTCATATAATTTTCTAAATCTACCTGCTACTTAAGAGTTTTACTGCATAAACCATAAGAGCTAACTCTGTCAATAGAGTGGTGCCTTTCAGAGCACAACCTCTTCAAGGCTAAAGCAGCTGAGGATTTAACACAGTAGCACTTCACTTAAATGCTGTCTTTCAAGAGGCTATCTTAAACACAACTTGTAGGAAAAACAGAGAAAAAGAGAAAGGCTGAAAACTCTATGGACACATCTCTCTCCTTCTCTCTGTTGTCTTCAACTTTCATTCTGATTCTTAGAAGAGAAGGCTACGGTATCAATAAGTCACAGCTCCTCGACCCTGCCGTCTTCCTGGGAATTTGATTGTTTTCATCTGCTTTAGTAGTTTGGTTTGGTTTTTTGGTTAGTTTTTGGAACTGGCTTGCTAAAGCTGTGTTTTACGAGTAGGGCTTTCCCTACTTTGGGACTTTGCTCAGCCCACAGTCCTGTTGTGATCTTTGTTCAGCGCAGCCCTTCTACTTTAAATGACCTATCCATATTTCATAAGATTTTTCTATGGCTGTTGCAATACTTCGTTAGAAAGAGGTTATGCTGAGGAACACTCACTATCCTACTCAGAGTAACTTATTCACATCTTATTGAAACTACAATTCCATATTAATACCTTTTAAGAATTATTAATGAAGCAATTCACAGACTATCAGTTTGGCATTCATAGTTCTTATTGCAGCTCTTTCTTTGGTTGCCTTGGAAGGCCCATCCATTCTACCTCTGAACACAACTATCAAGATGATCCAAGGGAAGTACAATATACACAGTATTTATGAAGATGGCCCATATGTAGAGCACCAAAGGGACAGGATAAGTGAAACTGCTGGAGAATGGGCTACTGGAAAAACAAACTGAGAACAGGCACAGGACATAAACCATATGCTAACAGAATAGCTGATTCATCAAAAGGGAAGGAAGGTATAGTCAGCTGCTCTAGCAGCTCTAATACCATTAACTTGAGACCCACCTATAAGTTATTGGGTGCTGTACAGTCGCTTGAAAAAATCTGAGGCTCTTTGGATGGTGTCCTACGGCACCTGCTCTAGACAGCTGCATTTTCTGGAAGGCTCTTGGCAGTGTGAGAAAGAGCTGCTCTTTGGCAAAAAGAAAACAAGAACAGCACTGTGGATAGCTGTATTTACTACTAGTGAATCTGGCCCTTCCAACTTTGTTTGAAACCCATGTAATTACACTGTTTCTTAATGGCTTTAAGTGGCTGAACTTACATGCTTGTAATTGGTCGTTAAGTCACATTACACAGTAGCTGTTTATATTTGTGCACAGCTAGGCTATATATTTGTAATGACCTTGTTATCTCTCTCCTCTTCTTCCTTTCCCTCATTTAGATAATAAACTGCTTTAGATGTAAAACAGATTGTGGCATGTCTGCAAAAGGAAGAAGGGGAAGGGAAGTTGTATTACCATGATTTTAATGAAGTTGAAGAGTGTCATGATCATGTAAGTCACGGAAGCTGACAAAACCTCAGTCGTTTAACAGACAGTCAGAAAAAAAGACATCTATAATCATTTACTATTAATAACACATGCACAGCCATATCTATCAAGCCATGTGATGCTGATTCATCCATTAGAAAAAAAGCAATCCTAAGAACAGGATAAAAAAATCCCTGGAATCAGGTATTACATTCTGGCAAGAAAAGTGTACCTGGACCCACGCAGACAACACGGTAGCCTTGCACAGGTGAAAATGAAGGGAGACTAGTCCCCTGCTCTCTTTCTTTTGCTATCTTGGCCCTCTGTCTACACAACTTTTACCATTGACGGAGAAAGCATGGAGGCAGAACAATGTCAGGCCCTGGAAGGTGCTGGCGTGGCTGTGGCAGCCTGGGCATGTGTGTGGAGCTTGCTCTGCCTCAAGAACTCTGGAAAAATAATGGCCGGGAGAGCTGCTCCACTCCCATGAAGACCATGGTTTCCTTCCCAGTTTGTCTGCCACCCTTCACAACTACCACGTACCTGAGAGCGGTCCACAAGATAAGGCAGCCACGACTACTTTTTAGAGTACAAATAGAACAAGAGTACATCAAAATTGATTAAAAGCTGTTTCTTTGTTAACAGTAATTCTTTGATAGAAGTCTGAATACTTCCACAGCTACAGCTATCAATCAAGGATGTAGCAATACAACTTGAATCTCACAGCGTAGAACTATGAAGAAATTTCCTGGGGTCTCATCTAACAATCTGTAGCATTTTCCAACAGATGACACATTAGCCTGTATTCATACTGTACACGTGGTGAAAGAGGATTTAACAAAAGAAGTCCCTGATGCACAAAGTTTCAGCCTTTCCATTTTCATGAAACCGAGTGCAAAGTCAACTTAAAAACATTAAGTTTGAGTTTCTATAAAAGCACTATTTGTTTTTAAAGAATTAATCAGATAATGAAATTGAGAAACTTCTTTCTCTGTTTAATATAATAGCATCTTCATGAAACTTTAGTATTTCAATCAACCAGATTGCACCCAATTAAGATACAGAAAATGCTATCAGCCTAAGTTATTCTAAATGTTAGGATATTAAGTGAAAATATTAAGTAAAATCTTTTTTCAGACGCCTCTGCCTGCATCTCTGATCTTTGATTTAGTTCAAACTGCTACCTACTTACATTAGACAAACTACCTGCTTACATTAGAAACCGAGAAGAGATCCTACATAAATTTTCCCCTCTTTTTCCCCCCATAAAGCAAGTAGTACAGGTCTATTTCTTTCCCATCAACAGCATAGTCAGGGAAGAAAAACAGATGAATTGACTGCAATGCCAGGGGACTATTATAACAGTGCCAGACGCAGACCTGTCAAGCTTGAAATGCTTCATACAAGACTCATCCAACTGATTCCAGACTCAGCCCCCAGTAGCACCTGAATCTTGGCAATCTGAGTTAATACTTCACAGCCTTGTGGGCTAGACATGACTGACTACAGTCATGGAAACCAATTTTTAGGGGCATTCTCTAGCTGCAACTTAGGGCTGTAACACCATTCCCAACATGCACCTCCAAGTGCTGGTACCTTCCTTGTAAAACATGAGATGTGAGGTCCTTATGGAAACGGATGAGTTCCAAGAGTTCAAATGCTTGAGGACAAAGACGTTCGCTGTGGGTACAACTGTGAAACAACGTACTCAAATGAGATGTTTTCAGGATGTAGTCTTACTTATTTGAGCTTATAATAGCCAGGCTTTAGCTCCATTATGGAGACATCTCATTTAGGTGTCCAAAATTATGTGTCTGCATGCAAGTTAAGACTTTAAACTCCCATTATAGCAAGTGGAGATCTAGTCAGTACAGACTGTGCCTGGAAAGCTATTCAGTGCAAACTGATGTCAGCTGAAATGCACTGACTGTACTACAGTTAGTGACTAAATCTTTACTAGTTATAATGGGAGCTTAGATCCAAGGCCACATATAGAAACACACATTTAGACACCTAAAATTAGATGTCTTCAGTATGCAGCTGAAGCACTGATATTTCAAACAAATGTCTCCAGAACCTTCCTACAGTCAGGCTGGGTTTGCAGTGTGGAGCTTGCAGTGTAGTGAAAAGAGGGAATAAAGGAGGAAATTAGAGAAGATATAAGGGAAGATTAACGGATCAGAATATACAGGAAAATAAGACAGGAAAAGGAGAACCTGACTGAACCTTTATAATGAATATAGTAAGTTATGAACTCATTCACATCTCAAAATGTGCAAAATTATTCAAGACAGAATAAAAGTTAGAAAAATATCTAATAGAAGAATGAGGAGAAAACCAAGGCAAAAGTGTTAGTCGTTTTGTCCATATAAAGATATTAGATCTATTTAACACATTTTTAACAGAAATCAATGACAGAAAAATTATTCTCCGTAAAACACACTACAGCCAACATTGTGAAAGAGATCTGAATTAATGCATTTCCCTTTTAATCTGTTTGTTGTTTTTTTTTTTTAATTTGTTGCTGCAGAAGGTGATAAAACAGGTCTAGTTTGCTTTTTTTATGAAACTTTCGCCAAGTTTAGTTTATTCTGGGAATAGCATGTTTTAGAAATCTAGTATTTATAATCCTAACAAAGTGCACACAACAGTAATGTGAGCTGCTCTGGCAGAAAAGCGGCATGATAAAGTACGCTTTTCCAGCAACAGCTTCTTCTATCATCCCTGACTACCTCTTTAAGGGCCAGAGGAGACTGGGACCACCAAGACCTGGTCAGTTATCAGACTTCACAGAGAGAAGGTCAGGCAGCTCCCAGAGAAGGCTGAGGGAGCCCGTTATGAGGCTAATTCTCATGGCCACTCTCAGAGCAGAAAGAGCCAGATCTAAACAACAGACTTCTGGATTGCTACGGTTAATTCTGGTCAGGTGAATGACCTTGTTTTGCACTACTTCGCAAATTTTGCTGAGTTAGTAAAACAAGTTTGAGAAATGGTCCTGAAAAGAGCGAAGACTGCCTCTGCCCTATTGCAAACAGGACTACAGAATCAAGTAGACGTACCCGAGCTAGCTTTAATTCAGCACTATACTAGCAGTAGTACTAGAAAAGCTGCAGCAACAGGGCTTACAGGCAAGTTTTACCTGCCAACAGTACCTGAATTACGGACTAGATTTCTCCCATGTGTCAAAGCCAATACATGAGCATTCTACATACACTACAGTGAGGGCTTAAATCCATCATTATTTCTTTACTGTATCAGAAAGGTATTTGCTGTATCTCCATCCAACTACTCCTGCATAGCTGACCAATACCAATGTTGTTATTATTTTTAGTTTGACTGTAGGTACCTGGAAATACAAACATCTATAAAACTATTTTAAAATGTATTTATTGAAGGTCATTTCCAAACAGAGGTGCTTTAAAGTTAAGCTACAACTAGACTCAGCTCTGAAACTCTACATGGACATCCTCAACCAAGAGTTAAGTGGCTTCAAGTGACTGTAACTTGCTGTGACCTCATACTTTCAGTTGTCTTAGCTTTCCTCAATGCCTTTTACAAAGGCCCTCCAAATACTTCTGACAGAGATCCTAAAATTCCTGTGTAGGTGATGTTAATCTAAGTATCCACATCCAGTTTCAGCCTTACATATCATGTTTAGTCCTCTGCAGCACTCACACAGAAGGAAGGGATAAGACAACTGAAATGATTTACCATTTAGGGTGGGGTTTCGGTGGTGTTTTTGGGGGTTGTTTTTTTGTTTTTTAAATAAACTGATGTATAAAACCTTGCATGTGTGCCTTCAGAAGGCTACAGTGGAGAAAAACTGTAGAGCATCTCTGAAGACAAAAAGGAAAGCAAATAAACTTACACATGTCATTGTGTAACATTTCAGTATTTAGAAATGAGAAACAGGTAAATGGAAACAAGGATGAAGAATTATTTTCTTCTTGGGCTACAGAAAGAAAAGATAACCCAGAGCAGCTTCTCTGGGTGGCTCCAGTAAGCTGTTCTTAATGGGAGCAGGAAAACTAGAGCACTAAAAACTTTGTATGCACATCTGGGTTTACTTGTAAGGGTTCATTATCCAGACTCTCAAGCTACCTAGAAAACTAGAGATGGTCAAGAAGAGAATTCTTGTTAACAGTGCTTTATTGGTTTTGCTAGTTTGTTCCATTACAACGGATCTATGTATTTAAATAATTATTCTTTCAGTCCTAAACTTTGCCCAGTGCTCCAAGATGGATACCAAGTAATTTAACAAACAAGATACGGTATTTCTAGAGGTGATGTCACCCTTAAAGCCAACATATGGGATCACTAATGCAGTGCCAGGTACCCTAGTACATTCTAAAATCACCACAGAACGACAGTGCACACGTCCTCCACTTAGAACAGTGGGTTTAGGATTTGATAAGCTGTGGTCTTCTCGAGAAAGAATCATCTTCCAATGACCATTAACAACTAGCCAAGTCCCTTCTGAGGGGCTTGCGGCAACTCGTACAGCATTTATGACAGGTCTTTAACCACCTCCAGTATTAATAAATGAGTTTGAAATAAAACTCAACACCAAAGGACCAGATGTTACTGAGAACAAAATAAATCTAGGGTTCTTTTTGGTTTAAACGTACTTAAATAGCAGTTGCATTTGGATTTTAAAACGTTCAGCTTGGTTGCTCTAACACTACCTGAAAACAACCAAACCTGCATGACAGCTGGCAGCAGATAACAGCAAGCAATAGATTGAAAGCAGTCCTGCAGAGGAGGACTTGTGGGTACTGGTGGATGAAAAACTAGACGTGAGGCAGCAATGTGCCAGAAAGCCAACCGTGTCCTGGGCTGCATCCCCAGCAGCGTGGGCAGCAGGTCGAGGGAGGGGATTCTGCCCCTCTGCTCCCATCGGGTGAGAGCCCACCTGCGGTCCTGCGTCCAGCTCTGGGGTCCTCAGCGCAGGACAGACATGGACCTGTTGGAGCGGGTCCGGAGGGGGGGACACGAAAACCATCAGAGGGGTGGAACACCTCTGCTATGGAGAAAGGCTGAAAGACTTGGGGTTGTTCAGCCTGGAGAAGAGAAGGCTCCGGGGAGACCTTATTGCAGTCTTTAAATATATAAAGGGGACTTATAAGAAAGACTGAGAGAGACTTTTTACCAGGACCTGTTGTGACAGGACAAGGGGCAACACTTTTAAGCTGAGAAAGGGTAGGTTCAGATCGGATGTAAGAAAGAAATTTGTTATGATGAGGGTGGTGAGGCACTGGCACCGGTTGCCCAGAGAAGTTGTGGATGCCCCATCCCTGGCAGCGTTCAAGGCCAGGTTGGATGGGGCAACCTGATCTAGTGAAAGATGGCCCTTGTCCATGGCAGGGGGTTGGACTAGATGGTCTTTGAAGGTCCCTTCCAACCCAAACCATTCTATGATTCTATAACAGTTTTATTCACACAATATCCTGGGTAATGGGCAGGTTTGCTGTTGCAAAGCTGAAGTTAATCTCAGAATGAACTAAAGTTTGTGTTTCACTGCTGTAGTCTCAGAATTGATGTGATGATCTTTTCTTCTTGACTTCCTTGAAAACACTTTTCAGAAGTATTTTATTCCTTATTTTAAAGAGAAAAAACCCCAAGGTTAAGATTGCTGAACTTTTATCTCAGAGACTAACCTTAATCCCGATACTTCATTTCATTTCAAAGCATGAAGTATTTATGACTCATTCTAATTTACATAGATTTTCTTAATTTATTATAAAAATGGCAATTTTCCTTTGCAGAGACATATAGAACATGGTCTCTCTTATTATGTCAAGTAACATTTAATAGCCCTTAGCTGTAACTTGGGACTGTTACAAAATGTGCTCAAGATGAGTCATCTTCATTCATTTATTCTGCAATACGAAGAATTCATGAATGAGTGATCTGCAGTAATTCAATTCTACAAAGAGAGCCCATTCATACATTTCAAACCTGGTTTTCTCAATCACTGTAATGTAGCTGATTATTTCACTAACAGAAGAAAATTTTGGCTTAAGAAAAGTTTCCACAGAAGTCTGAGTATATGTGAGAACAGTTTCATAGATTTAAAAGAGCTCTTCTGAAAAATAAACATTTTGGTCTAACACATGGATACCCAGACAGATATCTTCCTATCTATCCAGCAAGAAAAACACAGTTTCTTTGGAAAGTAAAGAGACTGACAAATGGTTTAAATTGAAGTTGCTTCAAGAAGGGGCAGAAGTCATCGCTATCAGACAAACCAGTAGGCAGCCAAAAAAAGTTTTATAAAATCAGAAAAATGGCCACTAGCACACAGAAGTGCTCATTTGAAGCTGTATTTAAGTCAAAATACATATAACAGAAAAGCAACTAAGATCCAAGATTGATAAATACAGAAATATAAAGCAACCATGCTTCTTATTTTACAGAAATATAAATGTAAGACACAAAGAATAAAATACACAAATTATTTTAAGTCATCAAAACTCTGCCAAAATAAAGCAATGAGATTCACCAAGGAGGAAAGGTCCCTTAACCATCACTGCTCTTTTGCCACCCTTAAGAGGTTTCAAACCAGCAAATAATCTTAAGAGCCTTTTCACCCAATCTTAACTGCCATAGAAGCAGCCCACGTTAAGAAGCCCCTTCTCACTTACCATACTTCCAAAACAGTCAGAGTTATACCAGCAAACATATGGTAAGTCGGCACAGAGACCTGGGTATAAATGCAGCATTTTCTTCAGAAGCTTAGCTCACAGAAAAAGCACAGTGTGCTTCTCCATTAATTGGTGCTTTAAGTTTTCATTGCTTCATTGATTCAAGGACAGCTCTAAAATAGTCACTTCACTCACACCTCTCATTTTTCCTGTAGAGACACTGTCTCTCCTTGTTTTCAGGTTGAGAAGTTTTACCCTATGTATAGAGTATCCAAAGTAAGGATAGTTCTCTTTACAAATAAAATAACTATGACAAGAGCAGTACAAAGATTGATGGAGCATCTCAATGTTTCCAACAGACAGGGATATGATGCAAGAAAATACAATTAACATTATGGTCAGATTTATAAACAACCCACATTGACTTCAGCAGACAGAGCAATCTCAAGGTGCATTGACGAGCAATAAAGCACAAGAGACATCTAGAATTATCCAAGGAAAAGCGACTTACCAAATCACCCAACCTACTGTATCTGCACTTCTACTGGGGATCCATCCAGAAGCAGCTCGCTACTTATCAACTTCCATTCTTTCATTTTAGTATTATACATACATAATTTCAATTTAAACATATGCCCATGCAAATTGCCTTGCAAGAACCTGAATTTACATTTTATCGTTTTCATCTTTGGTCAATATGTAACATTCCAAATTCTTAACTACCCTTTGTAAGCCCAAATTATTTCTCTTTCTCCTTGGATATCTTTTGGTAAGACTTTACTCCAAAGAGACAACATATTTGCTAATCACCATTTTGCTAAATATAAATTAGAATACAGGCTTAGAAAAATAGTACTTGAAAATTTTCTGTTCCTTAAAAAAAAATTATACTATGGTCAACATTGAACTGAAGTCCTTGTTATTTGTAGAATATTGAACATCCCACAAAATATGAAGTAAATTAAGTTCTCAGAACCAGTTCATTTTAGAAAGCAAACATCGGAAGAGAGATTTGTTTGGTGGTCACTTACCATTCTATCACAAATAACTAACTCTTGTGAATTATGCATGTAAGCTTTACAAGGGTCATTTTGAAAGGGATAAGGGAATGCCTGTAATAAAGTATTAAGTCCATTTCATGAAAAATCTTTGTTTATACTAATGCTTTGCCTCCGGGTGGATTCCAAGTGTCATATAAGACAAAAACATATTAATCGCAATATGCAATATATTTGTGGTATATAATTACAATTTTTCTGTGGGCAATACATGCTGTGGTTTTGCAAAGTAGTATACAGATACACATTTTAAACATATGTAATAGTACCTCTTTTTACATAGTACCTCACAGAAAAAGCTGAGTATGCATTCTTTGCAGAGGCTTTTAAGTCAATACAGTCAGAAAAGAATATAAAGATGGGTAAACATTTAAAGGAAAAACTGAGACTGGAAAAAAGTATTAGGAAAAATTATAATGACTAAAGTAACTTCCCACTGACTGCATCTCCACTGAATTTCAGCCATCTTTGCTTTCTTCGTGCCTTTTTTAAAAATAAGCATCTCTGCACATTTATAAGGTTTCCTCCAAACTATACTCATTATGTATTTCCACATCTTTAACTGATTTGACCTAATAGCTGAGTGCATGCACTGAAGAATATAACAGGGAACTGATGCAAGCTTGCTTTCTTTAGAGTCAACGCAGTAGTCTCCTGTGGCTATAACCTGTTTTGCAGACTGGCCATCCATTTTGTAGCCAAGTCAAGGGCAAACTATGTTTGAGAAGTTGTGGCACAGCAAAAAGGACCACCAATACCAAATTACTTTCCGCAGTGTGCATCATCTGAAATGGTTCACTTTATACAAATCCATACACAGAAAACAGGAAAGTAGACATTGCTCATTAGTTGCAATGCATACAACGAAAAAGGTACAGCATCAATTACTAAAGGAATTTCTTCTTTAAGCCAGACAGACCCAACAAGCCAAAAAGCAGAAAGATCTGTTGGCATAGCACTCATGAAACACAGAAATGTCTCAGGAGTGGCAAGAATAGATCAGAAAAGCAACATACATAAGATCATGTGCAACTCAGCTTCTGTTCTAAGATTAGTGAATGTACAGATATGAAAAACCTCTGTGCCCTCTGTTTTACTACCAACTGTAAGCCATACTTTCACGTCCTGGAAGGGGGAAGGACAAGGAGAATGTCTATATGACAGGAGGTTTGCAAAAGCTCTGGAACTGATTTGGGATGTGTGTTCTGAGATGACCAGTGCCACTTTTTAGGAAAGTTGTAAAAACCGTACCTGAGCTTAGACTTAGTGAGACCCAGCAACAATTGTCTAATAACTGCTCACGCTCACTTTCATATTTAAAGCATGAAGAAATCAGCAACTGAATCAAATCACAATAGTGAGCAGACTACTCGGAAAGCAAGACGGACCAGGCAAGGATAAAAGCTGTACCATGAAAGGGTAGAACTGTATCTATAAAGATATGATCTCAATATTTTTGCAGTTCATCACACACTTCCTGCTTTCAAGATGATCATGCAAGGAAAGCGTCAATTCATTCCCCCCCTCCACTAAGCCCATCTGATAAGTCAAAATTAAAACCAAAAATGCAATGCATGCCACTCTCTTCAGTATTTTGTGCAAGAGAAGTAAAATACATTTTATCTGTTCTTTAACTTAAATTGCAAGACAAAAAAAATCACTATGTTCCCCTCAAATATTGCCAAGTAGCTATTACACAGCCGTGTTTCAAATAAGCCCTATAGAACTGTGAGCTGCAACACTGATTCATTTGTGGCTCAAAGGCAGCAACAATACTACGCAACCAGCACAAGTTTTGAAAAATGGTGCTAATGGACATGTAAACTTTAAGAATTGTCGCTATAAACTTAATTACAATCCAAAGTCTCTTTTTAATCAGTTATTTTGTAGCCAAAGGATCTGTCTATGACACTGGAAACCAGACCTTTCATCTCTTCTCAGACTGGAGAAAGTGAGGAAAAGAGCCGGAAAATACTTGCTTCAACTTCCCGGAACAGTATCTGTTGAAGCTGGGCCAACATCCGAGAGAGAAAAGAAAGAAAAAAAAAAGGGGGGGGGGGGGGGGTAGGATTCATTGGCCCAGAAGATAACCAGCAAAAAAGTGACCTGATAGCAGAATCTGTAGATACTCTCTTATAACACAGTAAAGTGGTATTCTAAATAGCAACAACATCTGATTGCTTGTTTCTTGCAGCTGTAGATAGGCTTAACTGGTGGCTATTTTCATTCAGAATATGAAACAACATCGAAACTGACCACTGCATACAGGGATGCTACACTTAGACAAAGCATTTGTGTTTTGAAGCTGCACTTGCTACAACTCAGAAAGGACACAATTAGGCCCCTAGAGATAATGAAAAACTATTAGTGGGATAACAGACAGCTACTGTGGGGACAGGCAAACAATGTCCACATGACAGCAAAGAATAAAAAAATAAACTCAAACCAAATTAGCAACTGTAGCTTTTAATCTGAGGTCTATGTAATAAATTAGGTTAGTCAAAAGTTGCTACCACAGCACTTCCCTGTTTGCTTTGCAAACTGAAAATGTCGTGTTCCCGCCCCCCCAAGAAATTTAATTTCATCTAATATAAGAAAAAGTACTTTGTTTATGTTAGAGAAATCTAAATCAAATGATCCTTAGAACCTAATCTTTTAGGTCTTTAAATGGCTCTTGTATTTAAAATAATTTCTGTCAGTCTTTTACTTTTAACACCACAAAGTGCCTTTCATTTATCCTGATGCAGACTCAGGAAATATTAAAATGAATTTATTAGCTTTACCTGTAATGCACTGAAACTGTCCATCTTCTCTTCTTATTGTAAATGCTTCCCCTGGATTAACTTGCACAAGAATAACCTTAAAAATAAAAGAGTGTTTACAACCATTACACAGGAATATGATACAGAAGTCTGATAATTGCAAAATAAAAAAGAAAGTTTTACTGGGAAAAAACAATTTTTTTTTCTGGTTAGTAAATATATTATTTTTCACTTCACACTGCTTGCTGCCTTCATCCCACAGAGAAAAAGAGATAAGAGCAAGAACAAGTACAGATATTTTTAAACAAACATTTTTCAGAGAACCAAGGAGAGAATAACAACTGAGTAAAACAGTACCTGTACAAATTTTATTTTCTCGATGGCTTAGTATAATTAATTAAAAAGCTCTTTATACAGCTTAAATTATTTTAACAAATTACATTAATTTCAACATTAATCAAACCATTACATAAAGTTTCAGAAGGAAGCCTAGGATTCCTAGTGTTTGAATTTTCATCATAACCACTTGGCAAACAGTTTTCAACATTAGGGAAATATTGTGTCATTTCCTTCTTTACATGATCCAAGCATGTTTGTACATTCATTGATGATAAAACAGTATTAGAAGTCATGACAAAGTAAGTACCCCAGATGCACAGCATGAAGCAGTATGTATAGTTATATTTGTGGAAAGCTGTTTATCCTAATTTTGTAAACCCATGCAATGCAGAATTGATAGCAAAGCACATTTATCAGCCAAAATAAACAGAGGAAGCCTGACGTGTACCAAAGCAGAAGCCCGTTACCATTTTAGACTTCTGTATTCTCATTTGAAACCTGCCTTTCTGTGAGGAAAAAAAAGCTTGTAACCATGAAGAACCTAGCTAAAAATTATGAACAAAAGGAAAAAAACCCAGAAGAGCAGGTGCATTTCATAATTTCCTTTCTGGACACATCTTTCTTCAGTCACGCTTGCACGTGTCTAAATAAGAGTGTATGTCCTCCTCCTGGCATGAACTGGAGAGACACAAATCTTTATATACACAACTCTTCAGTATTATGGCCAAAAGTTTACTCTGTTAAATTGCTAAAAGAAAATAAAATTGGTCTTGTTTACAAAAAAAGGAAAACAGGAAACTTGAGTGTTACTCATTTTAGGAATACCAGAGAGAAAGGAAAGGGTGAGGAAAAGGCAGAAATCATACAAATTCCTCCCCTGCTGGTAGAGCAACTTTACAAGTTAATGAAAAGATGGCAAATTCTACCCTAACATACCTGCAACTTTGATGAGATATGACGGATACTCACATTTTCAAACTTAGGCCATGTGATTCAATACCAATTTAGCTAAGTTTTGAGCTTAAAAATACTACTTTAAGTTGTTTCACGTGGTACAGTGTTGTTGCTGGAGAAAGATGTGTCCAGAAGCTTTAGGCTCTTTGACAAAAACCAATGAACTATATCACTATTTACATTTTATCATGCTAACAAATTTTCCAGATCTTCTAAAGTGTGTCTGAATATAAAATTCAGGAAGAGTTAGCATTCATAATATAACTTAAACTTAGAAACAAGAGGGTTTTAGACATGAACTTCAAATAAGACTTACAGGTCTTCAGAAAATATTGTATTTCCAGAATTTATTGTAAAGTGTATGAAGGTAGCATTTTAACAACTGGCTATCACCTTCAGAACGTGACAAAGGAGAGAAATATGAGTAGATGAGTTCTTAAAATTTCTTTTTCAGACTTCCCAAGCAGGCGTAACTTTTTGAAGACATATTTCATTAATTTACTTACCCCTCTCTGCTACAACTGAAAGTTTTAGCTTGAAATTTAGACTGGAATAAAAGTACCTAAAAGCTTCGCAGGAGTACATGAGAACATCTTTCCATCTCTTATGTGTAGGCTGGATAACCACATTTGCCTAAGTCTTTTGGCTGACTTAGTATGTCCAAACTCCTGGTAGGAGCCATTCTGACTGCAGCTGACATGTCAATCTGCAATTTTCAGCTCAATATTCCTCTATGTATGAGCTACGAGAAGCATAAAATCTGCAAAGCCCTCGAGTTTTAGGGCAACGGCTAGTATAAATCCCTTGATTCCTGCTTTTAAAGTAACAGGGAATAGGAGATGACTGGTATTCCTGCATTGTTCCCCCTTTTTTTGTGTGAGTGCCTGAGGTTGGTAACCTGGGTAATAATGTTGCCTTGGGAACCTGCTGGTTTTCTTCCTCCAGACCTCTGCTGCGGGACATCCGAACTGGAGGTTCCAGCTGGCACAGTGGATGTGAGCATGGGAATACACGTACTGGCCCAACTGCAGCAAGCGGGCCCTGTGCATCCTGATCTTCTTTTATGGCGGTTTCTCTGGTGTGAGAATCTCTGTTGTTCACTTCACAACTAGCCTGAGAAGGTAAAGGCTCAAGACACCAGCCACGGCGTAACACAGCGAGAGGGGGGAACTGTTCAGCAGCGGCTGTGCCACAAGGCAACAGGTCTCCTGATGGGGTCCAGCACCACTTTGACACTAAGGATGTCATCACATTTCCACACTTCTGAGGACACCTGACTTCCACTCAAAAGGGTGGGGAGACTCGCCAACTTAACGCGGCTTAATTAGGTACTCAGTTCCCAGGAAAAGGAAATAGAGCCTTTTTGTCAATGGACTATTAGTCAACTTGATGTCTGACTGTGTTATTTATTTCACTGGCTCCCACTTTCAGCCTTGCTTTTATGTTGTGCATTTGCATTTGTATTTTACGACTGTTCCAAGATAGGCTGTATTTGTTGCCAAGTGTGCCAAAACAGAGCCCGAATCAGGGCTGAAGTAATTTCATAAGTTTCAAGAACTCCTGGCTTCAAAAGTCTTTGTGTTGGGGTAACGTGTGTCAACGTGACCAGCACTGGTTGCTGGACCAGCCTTAACACTGCTGAACCCCATGGAGTAATCACTGCTTTGAGAAGGACATTTTTGACACTTACCACCTCAGTAGATGCAATCTGAAATAAGAAAAATTAAAGCTATGCACAGAGAAAGAGAGACTGATACCTTTCTGGTCAGAAAAGAAATTGCCAAAGATAATCACTTACAGGGATTCCCTCTTATCTAATAAGAGTCTGCGGCACATAATCAAGTATGCAAGAAACCTTTTCCTTTAGAGAAATTAACACAGATCTTTCACAGCATCATGTGTTAGGCAAACAAAATCCACAGGTTGCTTAGTATTTATAGCTCTTTCATCTCATTCTAGGTGGCTTTGTGCAGATTTGCACATCTCATTGTCCAACACGCTGCTTCACGAACCCTAATATCAGGCTCTTGTCTTTCACACTGAATATTCTAGACCGTGATCTCCTTCCTCCTCTGGGCAAAACATTCATGTTAGCTTGAACTAAGTGAAAAGCTTTGGAAAAATCTGATGGTTTGGCATCTCTTCCCATGCCTCAATCTTTTTGTAACAAATCCTGTTGCTTTACTCAGAGCATCTAAAGCTCTGCTATCCAAAGGCTAACGTGCATTATTCTATCCAGATTTCCATTGCCTGCTCCTCTAAGATAACTATGATAATCTGAAAAAACTCATTTGTGATGTGCCAGTCTCAGTGGGAGGCACCTTTAACACAGCCACTTTTCAAATGCCATTTCTCTTTCTAAATCATCTAAATCAACAAAACACTAATTAATGACTTCACAAGCTAAACAAAATAATGCGAACTTAAGACACTGAGGCCTTGATACAGGCTCTAGAAGCCTACGAGCACTTCTAAAGCATAACCAACTATAACAGAACCTAATAAAATTTAAAAGTGTAATTTCTCAATGCTAACACAACTTTGACTCAACATATTTCTGCCTCAAGTTCAAAACATGCCAAGGCATTGCTATTAAGAAATGGGAGTATTAGATCAACAACTAGTTTTGTGTCATTTCCACTGGGACTATAAATTGTTTCCTTTAAACAGTTATTTAATGATGATCCACATGACCTCAGCACAGTTCCTGATGAAAAACAGTACAGAATATCTTTCCAGAGATTAGCATACAAGTTGACAATACAAGAGTGCAGCTACACACTTATGCTAAAAACAGTTCTTACATAAATAAAACAAAATGAACAGCCTAATGGCTAAAGTTTGAAATACCTGAAGCATCAGTTGCCAAAGACTATCAGAATTTTATCAGTGAAATGTCATACTTTTCAATGGTACTTAATTTATTCAACAACAGAGATTTTAGAAGATAAATTCAGATCAAATGAACAACATACTAAGCTTTGTAGTAGTTTAATTAAATAGATATGGATTATAGAGGTTTCTTCTTAGGGCAGTATTAAAAGCAAAATCCATCTTAAAAACATAGAAAGGCTTTGCAAAAAGGAATAGTATTCATTAAACCCCCTTCTTAGCATGGAATTCTTGGCTTTTTTCCTGATGTCAAAACATTTACTTTGCTGCCCATCCACTGTCAGTTCAAGATACATAGCCCGGATTGGCAAAGACCAGCATCCTAACAAAGCTGAATCATGCCTTGGATTACAAAGCTCAATGTTTTTCCTAAAATTGCCATTTAAACTCAGGCAGCAGCAGCCACATAAGAACATAAGAAATGTCCTCATCGTCTGGGTCAGCAGTCCATCTAGCCCAGTACTTTGTCTCCAATATATCAATTGAGATGCTGTTTAAGGAGAGCAAGTGAGCCAGGCCACCTTCTGCAGTCCATCTCTGTTATTGTCTATGAGTTTGCCTGAACTCTTCAAGTTCGCTTACACTTTGAATCACCTCCACAACCTTCTATGGCAGCAAGTTCCTGAAGTTCACTTTCTAGACGTTTTAAAACCATCTCCTACTAGTTAAATGCTCCCTAGTTTCTGTGCTATAGGATTTCCTGAACAGCAGTTCTGAGTAAATTTCATCCACCTCCTTCAATATTTTTTAAGCATTGGCGATTTCCCCCACCTTGTCCCCAGTCTCTGCAAACTGAGGGTTTCTAATCCCTCCTAGGAGAACTGCTTCATCCCCTTGACTATGTCAGTGGTACCTAAACCCACACCTCTATTAGCAAGTTACCAGTGCTTCAGAACATTCCCAGCTGCCGAAACAGTCACCTGCGATGATGAACAATGTTATAGTAGTCTTGAGCACAACACGGGATGATGCCAACCATCTTCTCCCACGCAATACTGGAAACTATTCCTGAGACCACTCTTACCAGACAGTTTGCACACAGACACTCTTTATGGAAGAAAAGATGGTTTACTAGAACTGACTTGTTCCATGACACTTAGCCTCAGTCTCTGGGAACATTCTTGAGCACACTGAAATTACTAATATATAAACAATTCCTAACAGTAGCCTGAAGAAGCATTACAACATTTTGCCTTTTTGAAGGACTAGTTAAGGGACAGCCTCTTAATTAGCTTTGAAAATCCATTCTTTACCTTAAATCACAATTTGAGCTGGTCTTACATGATAAAGACAGTCTTAGAATACAATAGTTATATATAAACTGTTTCATAGTATTTTTCTCCCCAAAGAATTCGAAATTAAAATATAATTTTATTGTAGCTTACGTAGTATGAACACATCCTACAGAGACATGCAACATTGACTTGGACATACTACTATCAACAGATATAATGATAATTTAACAATAATTTCAGCTGAAGATCTCGTATATGATTTAGCTTTACTATATCAGCATGAGTAGGATGAGAAAGTATTCTGATTTTGCATCTAAAGAATCAAAGGCAGCGTGAACATTCAAAGAGGAGAATGCTCAATGTTTCTTATTTTTATTCAGTAAACTCTTCACTATCTGCAAGAGAAACTACAGGGTGTTTCTCTAGACTGAACCAGGAAAAGAGTTGAATGTTTTTTCAAGTCTTTAGCTCATTTCTAACACTGAAGAAATGAATTTGATAAAAATGGCTGGAGTCAGAAAGAAAATTCTAAGATTAAGAACACAAACAACAAAAGGTGGAAGGGAAATCTGTGCAAGGCAGAGCTGCAGCCACCTTGACTCAGAGGGCTGCTCCAAAAAAAAAGGAAAAACTTAAGGCCAAATGTTAAGACTTATCTCCAGAAAGGTCTAGAAGTAACTTTTATCAGCAAGAAGCAGAGGCTGCAGAAGCCAAAATAAGATTCTTAGAGGTATTTCACTCCACCAATATGGTCACAGCAATGTCTTTTAAAAGCAGAATGGCAATGATACAAAATGTAGCTGATTTATATCTTATTAATCCTTGTCTTTATGGATATAGAATACTTTCATAAGCAGCCTAACAATTTGCTTGTGCCAGATGAATATGAAGGTTAAGGTATTTCTTCACTGGATCATAGTGAGGGACAGAATGGAACTTAAAATACAGAGCTAGCTAATCTTGCTTCGAATATGTATGTTTGCACACTAATTAAGGCCAAAAAGCCCATTAACTCCACTGAAATAACAATTAAAAACAACCCTTCATTCTGTCAGCAAGATACACGCTTCTACAAGTGTCTCTACTTGCACTTCCATCCTACTAACAGAAGTAGTGATGTATTAGCAGATTGCCAGGTTTCAAAGCAATTTCAGCTAGCTGACGGGAAAGAAAGGCAGCATCAGACTTGTGGCATCATCACAAATAAATATTTACATTACAACAAGCAAGGAAAAGTTTTCCCAGTGCTCTGTCACAAAAAAGTGATAAAATATAAATAGACTTGCACAATTAATTACTGTCCTCTATCAGGTGGTTAGTAAGCAAGACCAAAATAAAACCTATGGACATTATTGTGAAGCACCAATACCAAAATTGGATTCATCCTGATAAGGGCCCTAGATGAGGTGAATTACTTGCAGAGCAGGAAAACAAAAGAGCTTAGGACTAATCCACAAGCATGCTACTTCACTATTTTAAGGCAACATCATTCCATAGCAGAAATTGTAAATACAGTTAGGAGTCCAAACTATTTCTGTCCCTACGGAGGAAAAAAAAGCCGGTAAGTAAAACCTGAAATAAGCCAATGAGCTCTAAAAACTAACTTAATACAAGATGTCTCATAGCAAGTTTGACAGATTTTTCTTCTTTTGCTCACCATTATACATGTGCGAAAGCAGCTCTCTGAATAAAACTTAAAGGCTAAAGAACAAGGCTCCCTCCCCAAATACACACACAGCCAGTTAAAAAACAGTGCGTTGAAAATATTTTGTCACTTCTACTAAACACATATATGCAGTGGATCTGTAAGGCAAAAGTGATTTTATTTGAAAAAACCCTATATGCCAAATATTACTGCTAATATATTATATATGCAGAGATAATATTTTTTATTTATTGTTTAGGTTGTAGAAGTTTAAATTTAGTCTGAAGTAAAAAAAAAACAACAACCAAACCACCCAAACAACAAATGATTGTGTCTATAAGTATACTAGATGATCTTTCACACAGGCACAAAACAAAACAAATCCAGAATTAAGACAGTTGGTAACATTATCCTCCATAAAGTTATGAAGAACTACCTAATTGGGGGCAATTTTTGCAGATCAGATTTGAATAAGGTTTATGGAAGTGAGTCTAGCTTATCCTTACCACATAAGGATGACCCTAAGTATTATATATCTTGCAGCCACAGTTCAAATAATACCTGTATTTCTAAAAGGACACGACTGACTGAAATACAGTTTCTACCTCTTCTAAGCCAGCACAAACATCGAGAGATCCAATTCAGAGACAGTAAAATTTTGTTTACAAGCTTGGTATTCACAGCCACATTTTAAAGTCTTTTGTAGCAAATAAATTGCTTGCCCAAATAAATGCTTTGATACCTAAAAGCTTCTCTATCTGTAGAAGTTATTAGATACTAAATATACAACATCATTTAAAATATTTAGTTTTCCTAATACCTATGGGTTTATTTCTAACCAGCAAAGTCTTATCTGAAAGATTGAAACTACCATTTTAGAGTTACTGGGATACAAGAGAAATAAGAGAAATATTTTTTTATTTGCATTAAAGAAAAATCTATAGACATCAAGCTCTCTCTGTCTCTCAAAAATATCTTAGGTCTCAAACATATACTTCAGTATCAAGGACTATCAGCCTTCTGAAGGGGAAAAGAAAAAGGTTAAGTTTTTTTAATCCTGACTGAGGCTAAAGAAACCAAAATACATTAAATACATTGTGTCATGTGTGAAGTTGTGGGATAAGCCCACATGAGAACTGCCACTCTGTTTTCTCCACAGGCTAGCACTGTCTACTGCCACAAAGGCAAGAAAACCAAAGTAACCTGATTGAATTTCAGTGTAAAGGGATATTTGGAATCCTTCCCTCTTCCCCAGCCACCCCCGACCTCCCACTGAAGGGGAGAGGAACTGAATGGGTTACTTGATATCTTCCTCTAAAAGAAGTTAGTTACATTTTGTGAAATTAGATGTTTTTCCAGAGCAAGTGAAATCTGGGACAAATTTTCCAACCAAATGAAAATCCTCTGAATATACGTTACAAGATTGCCAATAGATCTACCACTAAATATATCATAACAACAAAAAAAATTGCAATCCTTCAGCAACAAAGCCAATTCATAGTCTGGCATACATATTAAAAAACTGAAAAATGTGGGGAAGTAAGACAGCAAGGAGAAAGTGGGGGGGACAAAAGCTAGGATATGTTACATTAATTTTATCCATTGCTAAAATCATATATAATATGAAGAAGTAAGAGTTTGTTATATTACAGCTGTCGTTAAAGCATACTTAAATGAAATAACGCAGTAAGAGACGGTTCCTGTGCAACAATATTACAAATTGGAGCAAAACAGTACTCCTGAAAAACAGAGTTCTGTTTTTCTCTCATTCTGGAATGGTTTTTGGGGGATGTGTGTGGTTTTGGGGGTTGTAGGGTGTTTTGGTTTTTTCCTCCAGTTAAACTTCCTAGAAACCAAGAGGATAAAGTGTTCCAAAACATTTCCCTGGACCTCTGAAACCATAATTTAAAGAGAATCAAATCACAATCCATTTCTACACTAGCAGAACCAATGTTCTTTTCTGAGATGTTTTACTAGGAAAGAGACAAGAGCTTCAGGCTTGGGGTTGGGTTTTTTTTTGTTTTGTTTCTTATTAATCTGAAAGCATCTATATTTAGCATTATATGGTTACAGGTGCTGAGTCAGTAGCAAATGATTGTCAGCAAAAATCACAAATAATGGAAAGACTTTACCAAAATCATATTTCTAAATGCACTAGTAATATACATCAACATAAAAAAAAGACAACAGTGGTTTGTCTAAAAATACTGCAAATGAAATTAGCTCAGCAGTACTGATGAGAAGTATTTTTACCCAGAAAGGACAAAGGTAAATTCATTTTTGAACATTTTACAAATTTAGGAAAACACTGTAGCTAATGCTTTTGGTCATTCTGACTTGAAACAATTTTAAAACACTCAACTAAACCCGTTAAGAGGGTGGTACAGCCAAGCCCTTTGTAAGATGTACACTGTATCTTTAACAGTCTGTCTGCAACAAGACTAAAAAAAGGGTGTATTTCTGGAAAAGGGTGAATATAATACAACACAACTTCCAGGCAGAGCCACATTTATGCGCTGTCGTTAGGGCAGTATTCAGAACAATTACATTTTTCTCCACTAATAGCTCCAATCAAGATGCTAATTAGTGACATGCTTTATCTCATAACCCATTTCAAAAGCCTTAGCACTTTGACTTACTGTTGCTCGCATCCTTTTATTTCTCTCATTCAACTGGTGCTACCACAGTGACAAAGGATGAAGGCAGATTCAACAGCCACCACTCCGCTGCTCCAATCTATTCCATTCACTTAATACTGAGGTAATCTTCGGTGATGTGCTGAGCACTGGCCCCCCTTCTTTTAACAGGGCACCTTAACCTAAACGCCACGCCAGGGTATCTCCCTTTACCTTCCTCTATAGCTGTGCGTCCACAAAGCATGTGGAGGAAGGATGTGAAAGGTAGGATCAATTAACAATATAGTCAGCAATACCTACCTCAAGCCTTCCTTCCTATCAAATTAGCCAACGTACAGTGAGCTTCCTGCTGTACACGAATGTATCATGTCACCATAGCAACTAAATCAACAAATAGCTGCTGCAGCATCTGCTTCTGGATCATCTAACGTCAGTCAACAGAAGGTTTGGGTTTAAGAGAACAAAGCTTCCAAATATATGCCATTTTATAACTGCATTTTTAATTTAGCCTCCTGATTCCCAGATAGGATATACTAGCTTGGAACGAACCAACTTCTGACTTTATAGTTGAATCTGTGATGCAGCTCATGACTTCAGTTTGCAAATACGCCAGAAAGGAGGGGGGGACGACACACACCACTTTGTAAGAGAATAAAAAGGTACAGCAAAGAAATAATCAACTGGATTCTATTGCACTCTTTCTTAAATACTGCGTTACTCTATGCTGTGCATTTATTAAGAGGCATGAAAAGAAAGAAGTGTATTTCCCAATTTTGTTTTACGATTTACATACATGTCTGCCTTAAATAATACCATAACCAGAAATACCTTTATTAGATATTAAATATTTAAGACATTTCAGATGGCTGACAAAGATGGTTTCCCCTCTATTAGTCTCCACTTAAGAGCTGAACTGAAAACATCCAATATTAGTTTCTGGCAATCTTATATCCCAACAGTAGCAGGGGCCCACTGGCACATCTGCAGAAAGACAGCTATGTGGGGCAAAACACACATCCCTCCCTTCTTGGGAGAAATTACTTCAAATACCACATAAGCATCACTCCGGTTTAAATCCTAACCCGTAGGCAGACAACATACATGAAACTGCTTAGTAACAATTGTTATCTGGAATGTGACAACATGAGATTACTGATTAAATGTTGCCTGACGTATACAAAAATTAAAAAAAATACTCGGGCAGTAGCGTCTTCAAAGGTAATAAGCAAATGCACATATACACACACACTTATGTAAAAGGACTCAAACCTACAGCCTACTTATAACAGAAAAAGTAACTTTCCACTATTTTAATTTCAAATCATGTTCCTAATATTTGATCAGCATGAAATTTTTTTATCAAGTAAAAGCTTTCTAGGCTCAAGGTATCAGTTATATCCAGTATCATTTTATTATTGAAAACACTTTTAGTTTTCAAAGCATCTGTTATTCCATCTATGCAGAGTCTTTTGTTACAAGGAAAATCATTACATCTAGCTTGGCTCCACAGAGCATGGCTCAGTGAACAGGGAAAACTGGACACAGACTCAAGATGCCCACTCTGTGGTGGCTCCAACGTGCACTTGCTGTGATTTGAGGGTTTGCCACCTCACCCACGCCAGAGTTTCCCTGTTTGTAGGACTAGTACAACAGTATTTGCATGTCCCTGAAAGCTACTGATCAAAGAACGCTGCAAGACTTGAGTGTTGTTATCATTAGCAGCACAGGAATTGCCAGATGGAATCACATCTGTGGTCCAGCTAAGGTGATGTCAGTTACAAATGCAGCACAAGTCATTTTTTCCATTGATCATGTGTTCATATTCTGCTGTTCATATCATAACAATGCTAATGAGGCTACGAACTACTCTTTTCCACAATCAAGCCCACTAACACTTAGAAAACAGATTAAATGGAAAACTGCAAATGTAACAGGTATTACAGACACCATAAGATTAGTAAATAGGAACAGCTGATATATCAGTAACAAAAGCTAAACTAAAATAGTGTCTTAAGCCTTTGGCAATTTAAGACAATTTAAGAATTTCATGGTTGTGAAGAGTATTACTTCTTAAAGCAATCTTTCATAAGATTCTTCTACCTCCGTTTCCTTTTAGACTTCCTAAAGACTTCCTCCCTCCCTATTTATGTTGGCTAGTAACCAATAAAGAGTTCTGAAAACCTTAGGTTGAGCTCTGTACTATACCATACCAATTCATAGCTGACTAAGAACACATTTCTGTAGTATCTATAAGGAAAAGTAACATTAGAATTTTTTTTTGCCTTAAATTATCTTCTGTTTTTAGTATGAATGACAGCAGATAACGGGCTTCTCATCATTATTTATAAGCATCTTACAGACATTGATCTTTGTCCAAGTAACACGATGCAATGCTCTTAACACTGAAGTTCTAAAACCTTCTATTTCCCACCAAATTTATTTGAGCAAATTTCCATTTACAGGTTTCCTACAACTACACAATTCTCTCCCCTAGCATCTGCTAACACTAACTGATAATCTAGAGGGATATAAGTGCTCCATATACGGAGATTAACACTTTCCTAATGAAGAACAGAAAAGATCTGGGTAAGTAAAGGCCATCAACAAATCTTGGTTTTTAGGAGTAGGGAGGAAAGCCATAGAGAATTAAGTAAATGTTACATAGTATGTTGCCATAACAATTTACACATTTGGGATTTTGTAAACGCAAACACAATCCAAACTACCTCAGCTTACAGAGGTAGTAGCAGCATGTCCTGAAGAAAGCGAGAAAAAGCGCCACCTTTTCAGTGACGTGCTCCTAAGGCCTATGTATATTTTCAGCGGAGAGATAAGCAACTGTGTCATTTTTCTAAAAGGCAGCTGACAGATAATAGAAATCAGCAAACATTTAATCTATAACCACCACTACAAGATACTGTCAGCACCACTGAATACACTAAGACAACAGAACGTACCTAGAAGCAACTGGAAACAAGGAGGTTGGAAAGATGACTAGACTGTTCAGTGGCACTGACATTCAAAAACCATAGATTTCAATAAGCTTTCATTGCTTTTTGTAGAAAGGCAGGTTGGAAAGATCTGAGGATTGGTGATTTTTTTATTCTAGCAAATGAATTGATTTTATTTATGAAAAGGTTTTTTAAATTCTTACTGCACTTCCCCCCCACCCCACTCTCTTCATGTGAAAGATGATTAGCAGAAAGCTGATCACTGGAGGGGGGCAGGGTAGGAAGACTGTTTGGAGCCTTGTTTTATAAAAATAGAAAGTTTCCTGACAAGAACCAGTAAAAGACAAATGTTAAAATCTGCATCTAATGTCACTGATAAATGTTCAAGACTTGTTAGTGTCCACATATAACAGTATCAGTCAGTGTATGTTCCATAAGTGTGTCTGTCTCATTCTTTATTATTGAGAAATACTTAAAATTTTCATCTACTTGTTTCTGCTTTGCCTCTTCTCTTTTGCATTCTCAGTTCTCACAGCTTAGCTAAGCAAAGTTTTATTTGTCCCATTTACAGCAAACCCAATATGTTTCACTAGCATTGACACAGTCTGTGGTTAGTAGACAGTACACATAAAATTCGCTACTTAAAATAATCCCACTATTATATCTTTAAATCAGCAAAAACATAAGGGTCACAGAAGTGTTTCAAAGAATCTGGATAATGCAGCAGACAAACATTTGTGCTTCAAAGTTTTAAGCTAATCCTTGTTTACAGGGAAGTAGAAGGAAGCAGTGTTAGGGGCAGTCACTGAACTCTGGTACTTTCGGAGGCATCTGGTCCTGGCCAGTGGTTAGACACATCAATCTCTATAAATAAAAACTGGAAGACTTCAATCAGATTATTCTCATTTCACCATGATGTTGTTTGAAGTGCACAGGACTTCAGCTTTACAACACTAAGCAAAACTGGATGAGGGACAGAGCTCATACTGCACAGCAAAGCGGTAGCAGGGTCTAAGCTTTCAGCTAATACTTTGCAGGGTTAGTCCCCTCAGTAGGCACTTTCCCTGATCAATCTGCATATTTGCAACAGTCCAAAACAGAATCAGGGAATAAACTTTCATTTAAGCTGTATCTAGATGCACTAAAAGGTAGAAGACTGCCAATTTAATTTTGGAAAACTAAGTAATTTAACAAAGATTATCTGAAGTGAACATTGCAGTTAAAAAAAGCCCAAAGCCCCAATTGCTTAAGATGCTACTAAATGTTCAGAGAATCAAACCCCTCATTTCTGACCTCCCCCCAAAACCCCAAATCCCCAAACCTGAAAGTGCTGTGCTACATGTGGCATTATTCAAAGAAAGCCAGACACTTTGAAGATTTATTGATGTGATTCACAACAGTTTTTTAGATATTGTGTTTAAAATAATAATAATAAAAAAATCTTCTCTTCCTGTAATAACCCTGTCTTCTTCACAACACCTGTGGAATCAAAACACCCTTGCAATTATTTCAACTGAGCATCAAAACTGAAGACACTTTTCAGCTGTACTTCAACTGTATGCACTTTGCAGTTCCCACACTTTGACTGCAGGCTGCACCAGCGGTTGCTACAAAGCACCCTATGTCGAATAGGTATCACTTGGTGTTTCCCTATAAAAAAAAAAATACTTAAGACTGCCTACTTCCAGGCTCTGAACCTGTTGTGAAGATCTTAATGCTGAGAAGAGGGGAAGAATTAGTTTGCTGCTTAGCTCACATTTGAAACAAGCTGAACAGTTGTGCCACTGTTAGAGAGCTTTGCTAGTATTTTCCTTCCATATAATACCTAGAGATAAATACAAAAAAAGAATCTTACAAACATTATGAAAGCTAGCCAAGATGAACAAAGTGAGGTGGACAGTTAACAGATTTGCTAATGATGATGTAAGTCAATGACACTTCACTTCAAAGGACTTCTTTGTCAGTAATATCTGGACATGCCTGAAAGTATGTGCAACCAGTCAGGCATTCACCGAGCAACAATGTCCAACATTATAAAGTGGTCATGATCAACCTTTGGCCTAACAGTTGAATACATTATTTCAGAAGGTTATAAAGCTACAATTGATTCCCCCTCTGAAGGCTGAGGCAGAGCCCTTTCAGACCCTGTCCTGACTTCCTCCACCCTTCTGAAGTACAAAAAGAGGACCCAGCAAGCAGGATAGACACTCTATTTCTCTCCCCTACAACCAGCAAGTGCCATGAACAGCAGGTTACTGGTGGAGATCTTCACCAAGCATGCAGCAGCTGAACTCATTCTGGCTGTGCAGTATTCTGTAATTTGTACAGTTGTTTCAAGGGCTGAAGTGACAGATGGGAGCCGCCTTCCTTTTTTGAAGAACTCTGCTGAACAACAACTCAAATCAAAATTTGTAATAAATATCCTCTAAAAACAATACCCTTCCCTGCAATGCAATTGTAACAATGAAGAGAAAAATATAAATAAGCAAGCTGAAACTGAATTTGGACATTCAGTTTCTCAAGACTTTAGAAGATTTAAGAAACATATAAGCAGTTGTTTAGAAAGTATATGGACTAGAAGAATTCCCAACATTGCTTCTGACAGCTCAGGTTCCTGTTTGGTGATATAGCAAGTTAAAAGCCCATAATATTTAAGACTGATGGATGTGTCTGTAACATTTCTACCTTAAATAGAGCACAAAAGTAAGTGCCAAAGGAAGAACTGTATTCTGTACTTATTCAAAATAGCATTTCATTTAAAAAAAAATTAGAATGCTAGGAGTTTCAATAGCACTTCTGAAGTAGCCTGTTTTCCCCTGATAAAGTACCCTACACACCCAGCTTTGTGCAAATCTGGGTATCACTGTGTACCAAAACACCGTGTGATAACATGAACCTGAACTGGAAGAGAAATTAAAGGCTACATCCTTAGCTTGATCAGGTTGGAGAGGCTCAGTCAGTACTGGACCAAGGGCTTGGTGGGAAAAGTCTCTACAACCCCAATCCTTTCCCATGTATTTTCTCCTCTACTTCAAAAAGAAAGAGAGAAAAATCAGAGCCAAGGGCCATTTTTACTATGGTGTGTAAACCTGGGTCTCTCTCTTCTTGGAGAATGTAATTCTGGCTGCTCTATAAAGTGTATAATTCTGTAACACGCAGAGGGTTAGGTGGACTTTGCCCAGTTATAAATAGAGAAACCTATCACCAGGGAATAGAACAGACTATTTCAGTTGGAAGGGACCTAATGATGATCTAGTCCAACTGCCTGAGCAATTGAGGGCTGACCAAAACTTAAAGCATGTTGTTAAGGGCATTGTCCAAACGTCTGTTAAACACTGACAGGCTTGGGGCATCAACCACCTCTCCAGTAAGCCTGTTGCAGTGTTTGGCCACCCTCTTGGTAAAGAAATGCTTCCCAGGGAAAAAAAAAAGGCTTCAGCTATCAGGGGATGCATTTCAGATTACTTGTTCACAAAGTGTGTAATTCTCACATATTTTAAGAGTGGAGTTTCTGTAGTTAAAAATATGACTTTGCAAAGCAGTTATGGTTTTGTCACAACTTACAGAGAGATTACAAAGGCTGCCTTCTGAGGAAACGTATGTAAGCAATAAGGGTGACTTCGTAGGTCTTGGACTCTGGCATTCAGGTCCTGGCTTACTCGGCATTAAGCGTCCCATGGCACAGAGAAGGGGAGATAAGGGGACCAAGGAACATGCCCGAGTCCAGGACACTGCTTGGACATGACTGTACCCTTCCAAACCCTACTGATAGAGAAGCACGCAGATTCAGGAACTGGGCCCCCGCTTGCAACAGACTGCAGAGAAGAACTACCTCAATGCTTATAGCTCCAGGCAACTTGCACCTTCTTACCTCATTGGAAAAGAGAAGAAAAAAAAACCCCAAGTACAGATCCTTAGTCACCTTCCTAAAACATGAGAGATCATCTTCTGGATGTGCTTATTTCTCCCTATTGACTATATTAGCAACCTACAGTGACTAACTGACTTTAAATCTGATTTTCACACGTCATCCAATTCTCCCAAACATCAGTTTCTGAAGAGGTTCATTCAACCGGGGAAATCTTGCCTCAAGTATCTTGGGAGGAATCTACTGTATCAGAGACCAAAATTAACCTAGGATTCATATCATGCAAATGAAAACAGACATTTTAGAGAGAAAGGAGGATTACTCAGAGAAGTTTTATGAGGGTACTTCATTCCATGAATTTTCATACTGGGTACAAGTAGGAAAGGCTATGAACTACACAGCCTTCACTCTTGTTTCTACATTTATTTTCAGACAGCAAATATTAAAATAAATAGCTGGATATTAGTATAAGTTATGCAACAAATCTGATGTTGCTTTCTGCTAACCAAAAGCAGTATAGTATTCATATTTAACTATACACCAAAGAATTCTGAATCCTCACTTTCTGCTGAGGACAATGGCTTCTTCTAGGAAATTTAAGGCAAGATTACAATACATCTGCAATCAAGGATACAGTTTAAATACATAAGAGAAAATTCTTATTTCTAAGGCCAAAAAAAAAAAAATCGACCCTTAACTAAGACAAAACTTCACTCTTGCTGAACAAAAAACATGGTTAACTCAGATACAGAAAGGATCCAATAACCTTGAGGCATCAAAACTCAAATCCTTTTATTTTTTTTTTTGTGGTGGTGTTTTGTAAAAATCATAGCCATCAACCAGTTAAAAACTTTTACGGATAAGATTTTTTTTGTATATGGAATTTCCCATATAAGTTTAATTATGTGTAGCAACCATCACTGGCAAATACAAAGTACTAATCAATCCTGGAAAAAATACATCTTGATAATCAGCTTCTGTAAGCTGGCGCTGTAGCATTACATGCAGAAGAGTTCCAATGGTTCCAGTGAACACAGTTCTGGTGCGCTTCAATGCTATGAAGTCACTGAAGGATAGAACAATAATTGTCAACTAAAACTTTAATGAATCTCTGAAAGGAAAAATTAGATGTATCTGCTAATTCATTAGACCCAAAGGGGAAGTACAAAAAAATAAAACAAACAAAACCAAAAAAACCAACCCAACCAAAAAGAAGATGGAAGCAACCACGCATGTACTCTGTACTCTATGAAATCAAAACACATAAAAGAAAGGAAAACAGCACAGTATGGAAAGCAGTGAGAACAGTTATAACAGTGTATGCTGTTGAACAACTTTTAACATCGGTATTTTTTTTCTTGTAGAGGCGAAGACCATGAAACATATGCAGTTCTAGGCTTGATTTTCAGCAGCAAGGCAAAAACAAAGCAAGCTGGAACTTGATAATGTACCATATGTTCTTCAGAAACAGAAGCATCAGAACTAAAACTGGGGAAAAGCATTTAGTAATCTAGTTTACATCTTCACCATTATATTTCTGCTGCAACTTCACATATGTAAACAACCTGAAGGCCAAAAAAGGGGATTCTCAGAATTATTTTATTTGTTTTTATAGCCATCTATTACTCTGCTGACTGAAGACTTCCTCCTATGATAACAGTTTAATAATAACAACTTTAAGATCAGAGGTTTAAACATTTAAGGAAGAAAGTGGTTTTGGAAATACTAACTTGTAGATTTGATGCCAAACATCTATTTCAGTTCAGAGAATTTGCACTTAAACTCACACACACTATATATATATACACACACACACACACGCACACAGAGAGTGGAATTCTTTGAAAACTCACTAAGCATCTAAACTTCTGAATAAAGTTTGGAGGGTAAGCAACCAGCTTCCCAAGCCAGAAGTAGTACTTTATCACTATAAGTTGCTGAGAAATAAAGCTGACTGAAGGTCAAACACTATGTGTCCCATTCCCCAAAGAAAAGGAAACCGTTAACAGGTACTGACTGGGCTACTTTGCAGGGGCTATCTACCTTTTTGGTAATAAATGACACCAAGGTTATATAGGAATGTCTCACTTTTCAGCTGTTAGCTTTAGTGGGAAGGTGTGGAGAGGGTCCAGAACTCCAGGGCTGCTGCAAATTTGTGTCAGCAATTTACTGAGTTGTCTTGAAATAGCACTGGGTGCTGTAGAAACTTTCCAAAACAGTTTAATATCAGGAAAACAAAGTCTGTTAAAGAAAGTAGTTTGAACTCTTGCCTCCTCATTTTCCTCTCAATCATGAAGTTTACCTCCTCCCACCAAATTGGGACTCACGTAATCAAGCACATCCTTCCTGTACAGCCTCAGCAATAATCAGTAAAGCCCCACTGCAGTAGTTACCCTTACATGAAAAACCCTCAAGCGCTTCTGTCCTCATATCATTTTTTCTCAGTGTCACTTGGTTTCTGTCAACTCCCATGGATCTTCTCCATACTTCATCCACAGCCTTACTCACCACCAAGATGCAAGAAGTACATCACCTACTCACGTTGAACGCAGTGATGAGACGGTGCAAAAGCAGTACTTCTGCGCTTAATAGAGAGGGAAGAGCTAACGGGCTTGGCCTTTGCTTTTCCTTTGCACCAGTTTTGTCCTATGAAACTAAGAGTAGTCCCTTGTTCTGTGGGAATGAGGCAGTCTCCCACAGCAGCACTGAGTAGCAACATCCACACAGTTTAAGCTCCCCATGTTTTCTGCCTGAACACGCACATTCCTCTAACTTTGTGGATTGTTTTGTTTTAAAACATGGTGGAAAGCTACAGCTTTAACCTGACCAGGCACTTCCACTGTTTGAAGCATATGACCTTTCATCTTAACATGTTCAAATATTTGCACTGCTATTTCACATTTAAACTGCTAGCAGAACTTCAAGTATTTGAAATAGATTATCTTGGAAGATAGGAACTGTTCCAGGGAAGTACCAAATGGTCTATATTCATTTGGTAACTCAGTTATGCAGTATATACAACGTAAGTCACAATAATTACAATAGTTAATCCTGGTAAGAAGCCAGGAGGGAGGAACTGATTAAAAAAAAAATCCTCACGTTTTACGGCTGAACAAAAACGTGCAAGTTTAGGATACAGTTAACTAGTCTAACATAGGAAATACTGACATATAAACAAAATATTTAAATAAAGAATTTTCTACTAGGTTTTCAATACCTTTTCAGTCAGGACTGACTAAAATTAATTAGGACAGCCACAGTCCAACCTACACTATGAAAACAGAAGAACATATACATTTATTTACACAGACAGAACAGCTCTGAATTTTGATTGTGGTAACATGAGTTCTGTAAACACTACAGATTATGCTATAGATTATGCAATCCAACATCACAATGCTATTATGAAAGAAACTGAAGAGGTAGTTTTCATATTTTAAGGAAGTAATCCCTACAGAATGTGTGTACTGTAACTAAGCAAATAGGAGACTTTCAGAAAAATGAGCAGAAAAATCAAGGCAAAAATCTCCACACTTCTTGTAGCTTCAAAGTTACAAGGAAAAAAAAAGGAATACAATGAACTAATGTTCAGGTTAAAATATTTTTCAAAAAAATAAGAAAAAAAGGCTCCGAATTACAATGTTTTGTACTTGAATACGTCACACTTCACTTGAAGTGTGCAATATGTGTACCATATAAAACAAACATAACAATTTTAAGACCCTTATAAATAAATAATAGCCTGCCTGACCTTTCTGTGGCCTAAGTCTTAATTGGGCAACCTAGACAGAGTAAGCAGTACCTGCAATTCTGGATTTCCCATATTTCAGATATACAAAGTATTTTCTATTTAGTGATAGCTTTTAAATGACCAGATGCAAAAAGGGTTTCCAGTAAAGTTTCCTGCCACTGAACAAATGCATTTGCAGATTCTTCATGAGTCATGTATCACATGCAAAGGACAGAAAACGAAAGTCACAACTTTCACTAGACATTGTGGAACACAGAACACTAGACAACATTGTGGTGTAAGTGCTAGCTATCAAGAAATTAACAAAGAAACTGACTTTATTGATGACTGAGAATCTGCCCAATGCTTTCTGAGTATTCACTTTTTTCTTTTTTTAAAAATAAACACTACCACTACCAGTTCCACTTTAGACAGTATTCTTAATGAGCTGGGTTTTTTTGTTTGTTTTTGGTTTGGTTTTTTTTAATAAAAAAAGGACACCAACAGCATGTATGATGTTTTTCCCTTAAGATTAAAAGAGCCCCCCGCCCCCCTAATTTCTTTGAAGAAATTCTTTGCTTGTTTTCCAGTTTTAATCTTGCTTGGCTTGAGAAAAAGGGACAACATTTTAATGAAAAAGTATCCTCAAAAGAACATTTAAGATCATATCTGACTCAAAATTTTGCACCATTACAGAGTAAGCCTGACAGCACAGCTTGATAGTCTTATTTTTGGGGAAGGCAGAACAAGTAACTCGGGCTCAACTATCTTTGAAAGGTCATAGTGATTAGGGGAGGTTCCCAAGGACTAGAAGAAAGCAAATGTCACTGCAATCTTCAAAAAAGGGCAAGGAGGAAGATCCAGGGAGCTACACGGCGGTCAACATCACCTTCAGCTCTGGGAAGATGAGCTAGCAAATCTTTCTAGAAGCCACTTCCAAACACATTGAAGATAAAAAGGTGATTGGGAGTAGTCAGTATGGATTCACAAAGGGAAAATCACACCTGACAAACCTGGATGGCCTTCTACAAAGAAATTACTAGCTTGGTGAATGAGGGGATAGCAGTAGATACTGTTTATCATGACTTTACCAAGGCTTTTGACACTGTCTTGCATAACATCTTCACACAGAAAATGATGAAGTGCAGACTGAATATAGGCACTGAGGTGGACTGAAAACCGGCTGAACTGCCAGTCTCAGTCCAGCAGGAGGCCATTCATCAGTCATCTACCTCAGTGGTTGATACTGGGACAGATAATGGTTACTATCTTCTTTAAAGACCTGATGGGACAGAGCGCACCATCAACAAGTTTGCAAGTGATACAAAGCTGGGAAGAGTGGTTGATGCACTAGATGGCTGCACTTCCATCCAGAGGGACTTTGACAAACAGAAGAAATGGGCCAGCAGGAACCTCATGAAGTTCAACACAGGGAAATGTGAAGTCCTGTACCTGAAGAACAATAATCCCATGCACCAGTACACACTGGGGGCTGACTAGCTGGAAAGTAGCTTTTCAGAAAATGAATGGTGGACAAGCTGAATGCGAGTCAGCACGGCACCCTCAAGTCAAAAAAGGCCAACAGCACCCTGGGTTGCATTAGGAAAAGCATTGCCAGCAGGTCAAGGGAGGCGATCCTTCCACCTACCCAGCATTGGTGAACACATCTGGAGTTCAGGGTCCAGTCCTGGGCTCCCCAGTACAAGAAGAACATGGATATACTGGAGAGAGTCCAGCAAAGGGCCACAAAGATTAGGAAGGGACTGGAACATCTGACTTGTGAGAGAAGGCTGAGAGCTGGGACTGTTCAGCCTGGAGAACAGATGTACCAGGGGAGATCTTTTTACCAGTGTGCCTGAATACCTGAAGGCTGGGGGAATAAACAAAACTGAGCCAGACTCTTCTCAGCGGTACCCAGTGAAAGGACAAAAGGCCACAGGCACAAACTGAAATACAGGAGTCCCGCTAAAATGTAAGATATTATCTCACTGTGAGGGTGTGTTGAATACTGGGGAACAGACTGCCAGAGAGACTGTGGAGTCCCTTATCTTGGGAGATACACAAAAGCCAACAGGACATGGTCCTGGGTGACCTGCTCTTAGTTGACCTTGCTCTGTGTGGGGGAAAGCTGGACTGCATTATCTCCAGAGGTCCCTTCCAATCTCAAGGGTTCTGTGATATACCTATAAGAATTTTTACACAACAATAGTAAAAAGAAAGGATATTCACAATTAGGTAAAGGAAAGAAATGCTGGTGGTACGTTTAACTTTGCGTAGGCATGCTTTATTCTTTGTTGTTTGTAAGGCTTTAGAATTTCAAGGCAGAACATGTAAGGAAACAGTAACAGTTCTCTTGCATGTTACAGACTGATTACTACTTCTAAACATCAGTGTTTGAAAGAAGAATGTGAAGAGAAAGCACGTCTGGATAGTGTTTTTTCCCTTTTTCCAGAATGTTCTGTCCACATATTTATTAAAAAAGATTTATCAGCTCCTTCTCTTTATTTAAGCCTCCCCTATATTGTGAACATCTCACTGCAGCCCAAACCTTATCACATGAACTGTTGCAATCCATTCTCCAGTCTCATATTGGAGCTTGTCTGTGTTTTTACCCTACAAATTAATTTCTCTTTATGATAAATAATTATTTTCTTCTGCATAAATATCAAACACAGGAACAGCAGACTCTAAAGGACTTCCCTAGACCATCAAGTTCAGTCTCTTGCTATCACAGGCAGTGATCTCTCAGTGTATGCAGATACTTCAAACCACTTCATTTTTCACACCTTTTCTCCCATTAGAAGCTGGTCCAGAACTGTGCTTATCTGGGTGTTAAAATATTCATCCTAGGTTAAAGATATGGAGAATGTATGTTTTTGCCAACACTTTTTCGTCACTGCAGCTGACCCTTCTCAAGTGTTCTGAAACCACGATCATAAGTTTTTCTATCACCTAGGCTGCTTTAAAAAAAAAAATAAAAATTGAAGAAGTGTCCAGGCAGACACTAACATACAAAAGCAAATCTCACCATTCAAGATACCCAGTTGAAAGCAAGTGTCAGTCTAGAAGCCACAGAGTTGTTAGCACATGTTGTGCTTGAGCCAGTAAGCTCTACCACAGGGGAAGGTTTATTAACCTTAACAAGGTCATGTGGTAATGTAAATATATAGCTTCCAAATTAAGACTCAAGTATGGCTAGACAATTTGGCAGCTGTTTGGTCCCATCCTTCTATGAAGATGTTCTTTCACAAGACGGGTTTTCTGCTTCATACTTCTTACAAATCTTTTCTCTGCATCAGTTAGTTCTACCTTCGCCTCAATCTCTAAAACATATGCATGACCAAAGCCGCACAAAAATATTCCAAATGAAGGATTACTATCTTTTACAGCGTCAATATGTCAATGATGCTGTTGGAAGAAAAAAAGAAGATACTGAAGTTTCCTTACCTGTTGTGCTCCATCCCCACTAACAATAGGGGAAGTTAGAAGAGGGATTTCACTACTTATAATCGAAGTGGTATCCAGTAACGGTGGATGTTCTGCCATCATTGATGGTACACTAATTCACAAGATCACCTGCAAAGAAAAGTTACTCAAATGGTTAAACTATATAAATATTTCTAAATAATTGCCCTTAAAAAACAGCCTCACTTAAAAAAAGTTATTAAATTAGACACCTCTGGAAAGTATGTTTCCACAACATTCCAGCAGTCATGTAAAATTGAAGATGCATTTTGCCAGCTAGTATAAGCCTTATTTATACAGAGGGTGGTTTAGACCCCCTCTAGCGGCTGTACCTTAGGAGAAGATACATCACAGCCTTGGAGCTAACAAACCTGAATCTTTTAACTTCGATTATAAACCAAGATTTTGTCTAAGTTTGACTGGCACTGCTGACAAAAATGCCTACGGGGGGGGGGAAGCAGTTGCCTTAGAACTTGCATATATAGTGTTCTTGTTTTTATTAAACTGGTAAAAACCTGAGATCTACAAACAGGGACACTGTTTCTTTTGTTCTTTTTTTAATCACCAACCCACTTTTTTCTACTATTATAATGAACAAGACACTTATTTTAGGAACAACTAGTTACTAGAGAAATGTCCAAGTGAGACACAAATGAATAAAAGAAAAATCTTCTGCACAACCTGACTTTTTTTTACTTTTAAATGTATTACATCCAGCAGTAAAGCTGTGTCACTTTGATAACCAGTGGCTCTTTAATGGCTTTACCAGCAGCTAAAACTCGGGGGGCGGGGGGGGGAGAAGAAGTAATGCCTGCACACAAAATTATAATCCTCATAACCATGCTACGAAAAAGCCCTCGCTAGCACACACTGTAAAGTTACATGAAATCTGATGACAAGAAAAGCGCCACACAGGCAAGAGGCCCATGAAAGCAATGATCCACTTCAACCCTGATGAGTGTCAAGTAACAGCATAACAGAAAGCAGGATTCAGCTGAGCGTTCCTTTCAATTACATTAACAAGTCATAAGTAATGTGTTTTATGGTGTTTTGCATGTAAGTGCTATACAAAGACTGGATGGAAGAATTAAGAGCAGAAAAGCTGAAGATTACCATTTTTCCATGCTAGAAATACGTATTGCAAGTCTAACAAGCTGCTTTTGAAATTATTTTGTATTTCATTTTGTTAAAAAAAAACAACAAAAAACAAACATTAAGTTATACTGGTTTAGTGTATTGGTCTTAACTCTATCCCAGCTAAACTCAGTATACTTAGCTTTTGAAATAAAAAAAGAATTAGATCAACAAGAATTGAGAAATTGATATTTCTTAACAAAACAGAAAGACAGATGGAAAGAATTCACTAGAGGCGAGTGGTACATTCACAATTCCCACAAGTTAATCACATTTTGTATCTAAAAACAGTGCTTAACATCAAACAGACAAAGATTAAGCTGAGAATAAGCTTGTATAGTATTTCTGAAGCAGAACTGCCTCTCTTAGCCAGTACTTACAGTAGCCTGGTGAAAATAAGTAGGTACAGTTTTAAAGTTACACAGCCCAACAGTCAGTAACATTACAGGTTTTTAAAGTTTTGCCTTGTTATCATCTGGCTAATGAAACTCTCTACAAACACTACTAAACTTCTAACACAGATATACTGTCTGCTCATAAACAGAGATGCCTACTAGTTATAGCATGTAACTTACTTTAAATGAAAAGATACCCAATAAAATTTAAGGAGTGATAAAAAGTCAGTTTAATGACACTGACTTTGGTACCAAATTCTGGAGATGGTATTTGGTTAACTTAAAGAGCTATTGTTTTCTAAAACAATCTCCATCCCACCCAGTTGACTGCTTTTACTTGTCTGCCCCTCTAAGGCAGATGTTGTACATCTGCTGTGGGTTGAAATCTGTAGTACAGCACTGTCAGTACCAGAAGACTCATGCAGAACAAAGACTTCACATTTTCTAGAGAATGCATTAACAAAGCACTATAAGCCTCTCATACAGCTATACATATACAGTATGATTTAGCTACTCCCATGCTGAAGGTTGTCCTACTATAAAACTATGAACTTGGAAAAAACCGCATTCTGAAATTAGTTTAGAGGTTTCATTTAGTTTCCTGGTATACTCTGCAAAATTAAAGTTGGGGGAAAAAAATCCCTCTAGGTCAAAAGACTTTGAAACCTAACTGTGATTACTTAAGAATTCATTACCACTTATGCCATCATTTATACCTGCTCAGCCAGACTAATTAGTCTCTCAAGCAATGAGGACAGAGTTTTATATTCCTACCTTACTTTAAAAGCTTTCCCACTCATCAAAAAATCCTCCAGGCTACAATCAGTCCCCACCACTTCTGCAGGTGGCAGAGGGCTGATGAAAGTTACTTGGATCATCTTTCAAGCTAGCAAGTTTGATGGTAAGCTTCCCAAGATATTATCCAATGACTGTTTAATGTAAAATGAATGCACAGCCTGGAAGCAGAGGTTAGAATCAAGGTATCCCTCCTCCCTCAGTAGCTACAGCCAGGCTTGTTCTTGTGACATCTCTTGATCTTACAGCTCCAAATATCTTCTGGTCCTATCTAAAGGGTCACAGACAGAAAGGTAATTCCAATACTTCAACCTATAACAAAACAGACTCCCCCGAGTAAGCCAGCTTGAATTTCCTCAGGTTTAAGTTGAATCCAGCTTAGCATGGTGGCTTCTGTTAGCATGGAATGACAATGACTAGTTTCTTATATAAAAAAAAGCACTAATCTCCTTTATCACACACAATGACTTCTGACTGAATTCATAAGTTATGATGCACTCAGTGCTATCATCATTTATTAGGCATAAATCAAAACATGTCTATCAAACTGGACACCAGTGAGAATTAAGCATAACCCAAACTGACTCAAATATGACTGTCATGACAACGTGTTCAGCCCTTCCAAGACACGAGCAGCTCTGGACATACCTAATATTAGTCTCGGGTTCATTCATTCATTCTCTCACACAGGTGTTTAATTATTCGATCTGTACAAAAGTTAGGTTCCCACAGGCACCCGAGCGCTTAGGTGGGTAGTCCACCTTTTGCACACAGCCTTCAGTGCCTTAAGTGGGACACAGCTAAATTCCACGTCTGGACCCAACTGTTTGATTTATTCTGGGGCCAAAGCACACTGCTCATCAATAAACCCTGACAGGAGGTACTAGGTATAGTGTTATTCCTGACACTCTCTACAACAATAATAAAAGTGCTACCTGTCAGACTGTGTAATCAATCTAGGGAAAAAAAATAAATCAATGCTTTCTGGACAATACAATATTAGATTCCTCTCCAATGCCACCAAACTAGTCTTGAAGTCTAACGGTTTAAACTTCACTCCATTGTGGGTCTATGCTACATGTATCCTCAAAAGCCTTTTACCTATCAGCAGTCAAGAGGCAGCAATCTGTACAAGTCAGTGCATGTAACCTGGTCAAACATAAGATGTGGGATGGCCACCAGTTGCAGGTGCCTTTTCTTTTTAGCTATGAGGACAAGTAAAGACAGATCGGAATTTGAAAATGGAGAAGTACTGTGTGGCAGAAGAAGTCAGATAAAATGGAGAAAAGGTTGGCATCAAAATAAGCAGAAATGCTCAATAAGCATCTTGGAAATAAATGCCATTATATCACATTTGATACAAGGATATCAAATGGGCACAGGCAGAGCTTTTACATCAGCAGACCCAGATAGCTTGCATTCAAGATTTCTAGAAGAAGAGATCTACCCAGATCTTCAAAAAAGACTTGCAAATAACTTGAGTCATGGGAAAGTCTCAGAGGTCTGGCAGATGACTAGGAGTCTTGCACTAAATACTCAATTGTAAAAGGGCGAATGGGACAATCTAGGCCTATTAGCAAACAGCGATCTGAGACCAAATAAAAGTGAATAGTCAACACTGGATGTTATTTGTAAAGAATTAAAAGACAAGTATGATTGATGGAAAAAAAGCTTATCCAATTAACTTGATGAGAATCTTCTGGTGATGGCTATCTCTGATAAAGGTACCAATAAGGAAACTGGAAAAACAATCTTAAACCTTATTTGGCATTACACAACATTTCTCTTCAACAAAAACACAGAACAGATATTACATGGATTACAACTGGACAGACAGTCCTTGAATATTAACAGTAAATACAGAGTTGTTGAGCATGTGAGTTTCCAATAGGAAGGGAAGGTATTAGTTCTTGGCTTCTCATTACAGAACATGTTTTTAACTCAGCTCTCAGGAGAAAAAGAAAAAAAAAAGAAAAAAAAAGGAAATCAGAAGGAAGTCTGGAAATGACAAACCATGACAGTGATAAGAGATTGAGTCATTTTACTCCACTAAAATGGCATGAATAGCTTAAAAAGCTAGGCATAACAAAAGGTTTTAATACATAAAGGTAAAGCTATTCTTTCTAAATCAAAAAAGAATGAACTCAATCCTGTGAAGGGTTGATTCTGAAAAGGATAGAATAATAAAAGTGGACAGCCAAACACAAGCTCCCCAAAAGGCTGTATCAGTTATATCAACAGGTGTACTTCACTTAGCAACAAGGAGGATATTTTCCCTGCCTCTGGCTGCAGATAACCACAATCTCTACTGGAATAACATAACAAGCTTTGTCTCCAATTTGTGGGCTTAAAATTTTTGATACGTGTTCAAAAGAGTAGTACAAGTGACTACAATTTCTTGAAAATATTGTTCCTTATGGGAAATACTGAAAGCAAAGTATGTGCGTACCATAATTTCAGCCTCACTCCACATACACCTGCTCTGGATGATGTAACCAACTTCCAACTCCATCTAGTTTCCCAATATACTCAGGATTTAGTGATGTCTTGAAAAAGACACAAGAAAAGCAACTTGCATTTGGACAACAGGTAAGGCTCAGCCTGCGGACCCACTACAAACAATTCACTAGCCTATTGTCAGATTTCCTGCACCACTGAAAATGAATGGGTGCATGCAGCAGCCTTCAGAAGGGGTAATGTAATACGTGGGATAAATCTAAAGATTTATTTAAGGCCAACTCACTGCACCATTCTTGTGGACACATTAAAAGGGACCAGACAAGGAAGATAACACACTAGATGGATAGGTAATACAGTGTTGCTAAGCACAGAAGCAGCTGAGAAGTAATTTTCTACTGGTGGCACATTAAAGGCATGGTTATTTAGAAATCTGTACTGACTCATGCACAGCAACAACTGCTGCATGAACAGCTATCTCATTTCTTGTCTTGCTACTGAATATACTGAACTAGTAGTAGACTTTCAAAGTGTAATTCAAGATTGCTAACTCAGTCGACACTGTTCTTTCAGAATCTGCACTGAGTCTGTCCTAGGATGCAAGGGAAGTACAAGGTCTCCCGAGACTTCAACCACGTTGGGTAGGTTAATGCTTTGTACAAGACTCAGGTATTCCCCATTATCCCTAACTGAACTGCTATTCATTTTCCTTATCATATGAATTTGAAAAGAGTTTGAAAGATTTTTCTGAAAGCTATCAAAGCTGAAGCAAAGTGAAGGCATCTAAATTTACTGGACAAGATTCGTTTAGAGACTCCAGGGCTTATGCCTGAGGAACCGTTAACGAATGGATTACACTAACAAGGCAAAAGGCTAAATGACATTAAGGCTCAAAGACTGAGTTCCACTCAATAGTTCAGTAAGCAAGTTTGCCACTCTGAACTGTAATGACAATTTAACTCAATCCTTAAATGCCTTCAGATTTGGTCCTTTTAATGTTTCTGAGGCATTACTCTCATGTTCTAAAGACATATACAACTCTGCTTTTTTACTCAGTCACTTGTTCATTAAGGGTTAAGGAATGTTATAAGGCTGAGATCATTAGGCAGTGCATTTCCTCTGCACTTGCAAAGGATCAGCTTTTCTATCTCCAAGAGACTAGCAGCAGATCTTAACGATAGTCTCTGAAAACACATCAGCATTAAATCAGCTGGATCACCAAGGTAAAACAACATGAGTCAGCAGCACACATCCTCATAGCAAGGAAGGCTAACAGCATACTGGGCTGTATTAGCGGAGAAGCACAGCTGATGGGCTGAGGGAGGTCATTATTCCCCACTACTCAGCATTTATAAGGTGACATCTCAAATACCACAGCCAGTTTTGCTCTTCCCAGCCACCTCCTCCTCCCCAGTATAAGGGAGATGCCACAAAGGCTGTTACTGGGCTTAAGCCCATGAAAGACAAGGAGAAGCTAAGAGCACTAAAGTAGTCGGGGGGGTCACCTACTGGCTGGATCCCACTACCTGAAGGATGCTTATCAAGAGCCTTAAATCAAACTCTTCTTGGAGGCATAGGAGAAAAGACATTGCACCAAAAAGACATCTTCACAATGAGAGTGGTGCAGCACTGGCATCGATTGCCCAGAGAGGCTGCAAAATCTCAACCCTGTAGATCAATGGTCTCCAGGGTGGGGTGCGCACACCCCAGGGGATGCACAAGACGATCCCCTTGAAGTGTGTGAAGAAAGTATTTTTAAAATATAAAAATATTTTTAAATAGTGTTTTTCATCTTTATCTCATCCTTTCCGTTTTTTTTTTGTATGCTTTATAGTGTGCATAACATATATCAATACCTTAGTACAGGCACAGAATTTAAAAATAAAAATATGTAAATTGGAAGTGCATGCTCAAAAAACTTTTACTGATGGGGTGCATGACCAAAAAAATTCGCAGACCACTGTCAAAACCTGACCACGCAAGGTCCTGACAAGGGGCTGAAGAGGGCAATCTCCAAAGGCCCCTTCTGAGCTGAATTCTTCTATGAATTCCAGAGTATTAGTCAATCAAAATATGACATGTAATGCCAAAGTTAAATGGTTTTCAGTAGATCAGAACCTACAGAGGTGACTGTACTTTGTCTCCCAAGCTCTTAAAAGCTGTCATTAATTTTCAGATTCTCAGTCCAGAATTTCAAAGTAACAGTGACAGTGCTAATCAAAACTCAAATTTGCAGACTTAAGGTTCAAACTTTGGAAGACATACCCGTAGTACTCTCTGTAACAGAATTACTTTATACTCTGGCCTTTCTCCTAAGAAAAGGAGGTAAGCTGCATTAGAAGATAATTACAAATTAAAAAGTTATACTTTTGTATTAAGCACACAGCACAAACATGTTTTCCATTTTGGATGGGTTGTAGGCACTACTATGATAAACTTAATCACAGCCAGTAACATTGCTGTGTACAAAAAAACCCCCACAACTAAGGACGACTCCTTTCCTACAGATTCACTACTTCTGGTTATTGAGTTTGATACGAAATACAATTAATTGTTTTTTCTACAACTGAAGCACTTACAAGGCCACTCTCCACAGTGGTTTCTCTGGTGCTTACTGATAGAGAAATTTGCATCACTGCTTTTTCCTCAGTTTTTGTGATTTACAGGGTGCTGCTTCTCTACCTACCTACTTATTATAACAGTATTTGCAGTAACTTAACACTCTTTCACATCCTAATTCAGTCAAATCTGGTGACCAACAGATACATTCATTATAACAGAGGACTGCACACAAGGGCCTTGATTCTATACAACACAAGGACGGAAGTTTAAGCGGGGACAAGGCAAAAGTGCCTAACACAGAAAGGTACAGCGTAAGGAACAGGCTCAGTGAAATCAGTACTAAATGTTTCCAAATCACACACTGCTATTAAATGAGAAGTGACAAAAACAGGGCCACTCCACAATTTCTTTCTCAGTAGTGCAGTTTGATACATGCTTCAGCCTGTATAACATTACAGCTGCCAATTTGAGGTTGCCATAAGGTGTGTTTTCCCAGTGGGCTCGGTACAGCAGAGCAGGTGTGCATTCCTCCTTCACCCGGGTCCTCCCGCAGCTACACTCCCCCAGAAACCACAGGCAAGGCTCACCCTCAGGTCCGGACAACTTCCATTAAGAAGGAAAAGCTTCTCTGAACAGGATACAACACTTTCTAGGTTTTGCCAAAGACCAAGGAATGAACTTACAGAACCAGAAAGACCATAAAAACCATCGCCCAAGCCTAATGCATGAAATGCTTTGATTTTGCCTTCTCCAACATGAAGGCAGCAGGTGCACTTTAAAAATAAGCATCTTTCAAACAGCTGAAGTAATAAAGCCCTATTTTATTTAATTAGAGCCTCACATCTGAGTGACTCTTCAAGAAGATACAAGCTACTATTTAAACTTTTCCTGTGATTGAGGCATGCATAAGTACTCACCATGTCCATTCTTTAGTGCCTACTGTGAGAGAAGTTTATTATTTCCTACAGTCCTCAAAAGGTATCTCCTGCCTGCCAATTTGAGACTTGTAAAATTACTACTGTGATTCCTTCCAATGTGTCAAATCGGCCATTCAGTTCAGAAGTCATCAGATAAGCGTGGACAAATACAGGTGCCCAAGATGTACAAATATGCTAAAATAAGGAAAATTTTTTTAAAAAAAAATATCAATGCATCCCTAGGGTGAAGAGGAAATAATAAAGCATATGCAATAAATGTTAGTCATGTCACTTAATGCACTGCTGGAAAAAGCTCAGATACAGTGATGCAGTTGGTGTAGAAATGTATTAGAATATAATTACTCAGAGATCCATAAGGTTGTAGCTGAGCTATTAAAGTTAGGAAGCATACTGAAGAGTTTTGTGTTTGTTTTTAAGAATCAGAATTGAGTAGAATTATTTTAATTTTTTTCTCCATATATTTACCATATTTTCTAGTCACACAGTTTCGGCTGTGGCAATTAGGGTATACCAGCTTTTCTTTTTTGGTTCTGAAATAATTATTTCAATTAACATGCAACTTATTTAAAAGATGTGCTTTGCTCCTCAAAGTATTTTTCCTGTTTCAGAAAAGCGTTTCCTGGAAAACTTGATAAAACATTTTCCAACAGAACAGAGAAGTGTTGTTTTTATTAGAAGAAAGGTGTTCTGTGGAACATTTCTACTTCACTAATTTGACAATCTCCTTTTAAGTAAAGTGAAAACAAAATGGCTATTCCCTTCAGTCCTGTTCATAATACTAAAGTTGCAGATAGGCAATACAGGAAAATTACAAAAAATGTCTAGTTTCATAAAGTAAATCAACAAAGTCAAAGTCTGACATTCACTAGAAACTGTAAATCAAAATAGTTAAAAATGAAGATATGCAAAACATTTTAATCAGCACTGGAACTCCCTCTAGAAAAAAAGAATCTACAACCTCCACCATATATAGGGAAATACTTCAACTGTAGCTCTCAAGTGGTGTCACAGACAGTCACTACACACAATTCTCAGAGAAGTCTGAGAAATGCAATATACTTCTCTGTTCATACTATGTCACCACTGGAAGGCGAACACTGTAAATTGTAAAATGAATGCAAGACTTTTATGAAGAAAATACTGATTGATGAGCAAATGCAAGTGGCACTCGAACAGCCAAAATGGTTACTGGATCTAACTCACTCCCAATAGTTACTGTGTATGCTTCTCAAAGCAAGAATGGCCAAGCCACACAATGGCAAACCTTAGCATTGGTGGAGTTAAGTGTATTACAGTAAATGAGAACTTTCTTCAGGTTACCTTCATACTCCAGGCCGTGAACAGCAATGATTTAGGAGCAGTTTCAAATGCAGTTCATGCATTCATGTCATATGTACTAGAACCTATACGAGAATGCGTAATAGATAATTGGAAACATTCCAGCTGTTCAAGTTTAATGCATTTGTATTTATAAGCCAGTGGTTTTTGAATGTGAGCCGAAGAGGCTAAGCTCTTACTGGCAGCCGATGTAGAAAACCAAGCTTTTGAAGGTGAAGGCTACATAGAGAAGAACTATACACTGATAAACTAGTCATCCAGAAAGGCACAATATGTTCATGGACACTTACCACCTCATCTTGTCCAGCACGACTGTTAAACACTTGACTGTACATAACAAGACCAGTGCAATGGAGAACACATTCTGGTTTTAAATATTATTACTAGATTATTAAAAAAATATCCGCAGTCCTTATCTGGATGAAGTACATATAACTTGAAGTTGTTGCTTAAGAATAATTCAGTACTGTCCAACTATTTGCCCCTCCCTCTTACACCTTCAAAGAAAAGGAGCCTAAACTGGTTCTGTAACTTTTAGGAAGCACTTAAGTGCAACCATATCACACATCAGGATTAATCTGTTCATTTTACTCAGAACTAATTTGATAGTGTGCATTTTAAAATCAATGAGTAAACTGTCAGCACCTGGGTGTAAACTTATTGCACCTGTCTTTAGCAGGTACACCAATCTGATTTACTGCCACACACTGTTTGGGAGCTATACCATGGCTGCCTCCGTCTCACAGGAACAACTTCCTTTTAGGTACTCTTGGGAAGCATCCTCAAAAAGAAATGAGGAGTGAACTGCATAGTGTATTTTTTGCACCACTTATAGAGATCTCCAATGCTATTCTACTTTGTTCATGCTATGTTGATCTAAACTATGGGGCTGTTCTGTTTCACACTCTCGTTACTCTCAAGAACTTCCTTAAAACCTCCGAGTTTTACTTTTATACCAGCTAAATTAGGTTCTTCTAAGCTTCTGCCAGGACTGGATTTCCTTCAGTTTATTTTCTGAAAATCACATGGGTTGAAAAACAACTTGGCCTCTCCCAGTTAACCATTACTCTTGCCTGCATTTCTGTTTAAGAACATGCTTATTTTTTGAGAAAACAAGCAAGTTCAATGCCAAGAATCAAGCTACTTCCTCATTTGTTATTGACTCCCCCTTTTCGGTATCTATGAGTAGCAAGGACAAATTTTCAAAATAATTTTTCATATGATTCCTTTAAGGCAACCTAAAAACATGGATATATTTTTAATAATGTGATGCAACTGGCCAGTGAGGTAAATTTATTGCAGAGACAGCTGCCAGTGTTGGAGCTACAAAGAGTGCATGATTCAAGCAGAAGGAGCAGCTTTTAAAGAACTCTTATGAAACCGCTTTTTACTGCTCATTCTGAAAAATGAAAACTATGCTATCCAAATGCAAGATAACATAGGATCAATGAGGCTATAAGTTTAACAGATTTTAAGATTTCTCTCCACTGATCCTTTCTAGAAAACCTGTAGGTCTCTGCTTCCATAAGAAACAGTATAATAGCACAGAACATGACAAGTCAAGACAGACATATGGGAGTGACTTCCCAAAAGTAAAAATCCACCAAAAAAGAAGGTGTTTTGAGGCCTAACAAGCACGTTCAAAAGATGTTCGTGTATCAAGACTTTAAACTGCTATAAGTCAGTTCTGCTAAATCGTACTAGCAGCTCCCACTTGCACAACCGCAACTGGTCAACACCACAGCAAATTAAACCGTAGGACAGATGTAGTTTAACATTAATCTTACAAAAATTGGTTAGTTTTAACATAAAACAGTTGCCTGATCCATTTCACTTTTGCAATTCAAAAATGGATGCCAAGCATAGGAATAAGCAGAGGGGAACTGCTTCTTCCAGTGTCAATGCATAGCATTCATGAAGCTACAGACCACGATAGTAAAAAAGGTCAAGAGGCAGTCACCCTGGCAGGTGCTTCACTTCCCTAATATTAAACTTAGTCACAATGGTACTGAAGCAGTTACTTGCATGCCATATAAAAAAAAATTAAAGCAAGGTAGTCAAACAGCATCTCAAGCTGAATGCAACTCTTGAAAACTGAATATGCTACTCATGCAAGATTTCTCCAATGGAGGAGTCTCTGCAACTACTGAAGGGGAAGACCAGCAAAATGAGAGCAGATTTCTCAGATTATACCAGCACTCCCCTATCCCAAGTTCCACCCTATCCTCCAAGAAAAGTTTAAGTCAGTCAACACACCATGGGACCAACTAGTTTGACTGCCTAATCAAGTCAAGAGAACAAAGGTGCTCTCAGCTTCCTATTTTATACATGAATTTGCAACAATGAATAGTTGTCAATTCGTTAAAAATAAAGCCACAAAATCAGAAATTAATCTTCTTGGAGCTGTATTGCCATGATATACATAATTAAACATACTGGAGTACTTTTAAGATATATTACTTGAATTATGGTAATTTATCCTCACCATCGAAATGCCATCGAGTAGAATGGGCATATATACTAATATCGTTATATGTGGGCAGTCAAGTTATTAGCAAGCCTGAAGAAATTAAAACAAATTACATTTCAGCTGCATCTAAGACTGATTATTGTCAACAGTCACTACTTGCTTCCATGGCTTCTTTTAGTCCTTATTTCTCAGTACCTTGTTTCAACATCTTCAACCTACCTTCTCACTAGGCTAAATGGGTAAAGTAGAAGTTTTCTTCAAGTATGGTCTTCCCCATTTACATTTTTAATAGATTCTATAGGATTTGCAGAGGCATGGCAACTCTTGTGGCTTATGATATTTACTCTTACTGTAGAAAGTCCCCTAACAGCCTATCAACAGATAATTTGAAATAGTGAATAGTTACAGTCATGGTTCTCTCTCATTGCCAAGACATTGCAAGTCACCAAAGGTTTTGTGTTGGACCTTCTCATCCATTCAATTTTTGCTCACAGATTAGTTTTGAGCTACATGCACCCTTTTTGCAGACCATTACTACTTGATTTGCTACCACCATCTAAAATGTGTTCCTCTGCCCCAAAGTAAAACTAATCCACTTGATACTTTGTCACTCATGTCTCAGCTTCCCTCTGTCAAGTCATCTAGCAGATAGGGTTCTTACAGTTAAAAGAACAAACTCTGAACAACAAAACCCTGCAGTTTGAAAACTGAAGTTCGAGAAGGATTTCTTTTGTAATCAAAGGAGTAAGATACAGTATTGAGTATACTACGTTAGCGAGGGGAAATGAGACAGCAGCTTGGCAGTAGCCCATGCTTGTAGGATCTTGTGTAAGCAGAACTTGTTTACCACAGACATTGGATTTGTACATTGGGGAAACTCAATAGCATTTACAAGGAAGTATTTACACTTGTGAACTGCAGAGGTTTTTTACTTTATACTGCAGGTAACAGTAAAGTTCTAGGTTTAAGTTCATTCTCACCTGAAGTTATTCAAGATCAAAAGACATGAAGAACTGAGCTTCACAGATTTAAATGCAACCGATGTACAAAAAACATGAAGTAAATTCAAAAAGAACTGTCACGCAGAAGGTAATGTTAACATTTGTGTGCCACATAGTCCTTTTCACTCCCGGTTACTGAATCAAGTTACTATCTATCCACAACTGTCACAGTATAAATACTTTTGGACCTTGTCACTTTCCCTGCAGACAATTTCCCAGACTTTGAGAAGTAGTTTTTTCAAATCATGGAATGCATTGGTTCAATTTTGTAAATCTTCATAGTTGTGAAACAGTTTTTTTTGACATTGTATTATAGAAGCCTGTATGTTGCCAGGAAGCAGACGGACTTGTTTTAGTGCTTCTGGAAAGCAGAAGACATTTATCACATCTTAGAAAGCACTGTGCTTCTCTCTTACTAGTGGATCATAAAAACAAGGTCTACTGGTTAAACTGGGACTGAAAACTTGTAGATGTTTTCATTTTTGACAACTCTTTATGCCCAAAGTAATTACATATGTAATAAGGTACAACATTTTCCATTGCCTATAAATGAAGAGGTTGTGCAGCCTATCTTTTAATCTGTCGTAAATGTTTCGGAACAATTCTTGGAAGCGAAGCTGGGGAGGGGATGTACGCTATAGGCACGTTCAGCGCTCCTATTTAACTTCTGCAAACTGCTGTCGGGATGGTATTTGGCACCCAAGATACTTAACGAAAGCGTACTAATGTTAACCTAGGTGATGTTTTGATTGCGGAACCGTATGACCAGAAGAGGGTCCACGCATCCTGAAAAAGCAAAAACTTACAGGAGACAAAAATATAAATTCAATTAAGCAAACTGGTAGATACAGAGGTAGGTCTGGTGAGACCAAGACCAACAAATGTGCTTGCCTAGATATAAATGTTGAAAGTTTATTTGGAGCCATGAACATAAAGAGGGCAAAGTACATCCAGTCTAACTCAGTTTGACAGGTGCTGCAAAGACACCGCCAATGAACATGGTGTTAAAGCTTTAATAAAGGGTTTGGAAAATGCAAGAATATTCCATTCCTTAGGTGCTACAACTGTAAACAGAAAAGCATTCTAAACCAATACATCCAAGAAGAGTAGTAACAGTCCTCTACACAGCTGTGCCATCAAAATGAAGACCAACAGTTTCCACAGCACATATTCTAACCAAAACAGATTATTAATACAACCAAGAAAGGGTGCATGACCTAGCAGGTGAGTATAAAAAGACTTCTCATTATACAGGGGAGTCCAGCATGAAAACAGCAGCTAAAAATTCTATTTAATTATTGACAAAAGGTCATAGCAAATTCCATTTCCATTTTGTTACAGTCATCTATGACAGCTTAGCAAAAAAGTCTGAAGATTTTCACTGGTTACAGGCTCAAGAGCATGTGAGCAGCTGGAACAGGACCAGATCTCTGGGGGGCGGATGGAACAACAACAACTTCAAAAATATTTGTTCCATCTGAAACTAAATGTAAATTAATTGGAACAATTAAAGATGACAACCTATAAGAAACATGTAATAGTATTAAGTGTTACAGACACTTTCTAAACATCCTTCTACCCAATCAGCCCTACAAAATACAGACCCTGGGACGACAATCCAAAATATTACTGGACATAAACAAAACCTCTAAACTTTATGGGTAGACAAGTTTAAGAAAAAGGCTAATGGTGTTTTTCTACTGGCATCAAGTGAACATCAGCATTAAGGAAGCTCAAAGTTTACTGTATATGGCAAAGAACGAGCGAAAATATGGTCATTTCTGTAGCTCAGGAAACATTGGCCCCATGAGCAAAATAAACATTGTTTGTGTTTGCTGAACAGAAAAAGCAGCAATGTACTCATTCCAAACTATTATCGCTTTCCTGAGATACAGACAGTATCTTTTAGTTAAGCTAAAGAGTTGACAGTCCAAGTCAAATCTATTTTTACTAGATCTGGTCCTACAGGAAAAGCAATGGCTCACAATTCAACTTGTGCACTATAAACTGCAGCCAAGTTGAATTTTGCTACAAATTGCTTGGGAATTTCCCCAAGCCAACAGTCTTAAAGAAATGGATGATAAAATATAGAAGTGTTATTGACAGATATAATGGAGAGAATCCAATTCATATTTTATATCACAGAAACACACCAATGAAACACAACATGTTACCTGTAGACATTTTAGCAGATTGAACTAGAAATCCTGTAACAATTAGAAGCTGGAGGTCAAAAAAAGGTACAGAGCTGCTGGATATTGGAGGAAGATAAGAATTCCTCTGGTTCCAGGAGGTACCCACAACGAACATCAACGGCTGCAGACAACAACACTGTCTGGGAAGTGGGCCTGCAGCCTCACAAAACTTGTCTTCTCTAGTATCTGTCTGTCTGGGAATGAACAAGACCATATCTTTGCCAGTTCCCCCATCCACCCAAAAAGGGGGACTGGACTAGGTTACAGGATTTGCCACTTTGACAGAGGTATCAACGGACAATCAGAACACCAGCACTTAACACCTTCCAAGCATTCAGTATTTCTGGTGACCAACGCATTTACAATAGCATCCACTATTTCAGAAGTGACCTGCCAGCAAGGTAAACTAGTGTGTTGCCTAAAAGCATTTAGAAGTTAAAAACATTTAAGAGAAAGTCTTGGCAAAGATGAAAAATTGTACCTCTCCTGAACTCAGGCTTTAATGGTTTTGCTTCCCAGTATGCCCTAAGACAGAACACTGCAGAAGCACGTTCAGTTAAGTAGTTAAAGTTGCAATAACAATTACAAAGGATCTCTTCGAGATATCCTGAGCCAAAATGATCATCAGCATAACACTGAGTTAGCTGACGTAGGTCCAAATTCAAGTAAAATTAAATGGCCGCAAGGCAAAGAATAACAAAAGCATCCTAAGATCCACAGGACTCACAGCCCTAAGCAAATGAGTTATTAGTCTGAATCATAATTCAAGTTTCTGCAATTGCATTACATTATTGCCTATGAAAATCAAAAGCTTTTGAGTTTTAAGTTCACAAACTAGTAGAAACTCCAACTTCAAAAAGGTAGAAATGCCACTAATGGATTGAAATCGGATAACTTGTGTGTAACGACCTCAGCCTCACATAACTCATACACCTAGAGTTTGTCATACAGCAATAAGCCTCAGAAGACCTCCATCTGCTCTGAAAAAAACTAAGACTCTCATCTAATTCTGTTTTAATATTATCATCTACAGTAGTCAGCCTGTGACTCTGCTCAAAGCAGATTGCTCTAATCCTGACCAAGTGACCTAAGCAACTGATCACCGAGTCCTGGCCTTTCTGAGCACAAGGATCTGCATCTCTCATAACTAAGGCTTCATCTGCCAAACATCAGTGCCTGATGCCCTGATGTAACTGATTCAGCATATCAGTTTCCCCCCCAAAGTCACCAGAAAAACCATTCTGGTATAGTTTGCCAAAACAAGTCCCAGATTCAGTCCATATGCATCGAGATGACTTGCATACACTCTGTATACCCAGTGAATCTGGAACTAGATGCAGTGTTTCCAAACTTGATCAGCACCCTTCCTGCTCCCCCGTACTTAGTAGGAACACCAGCTATTAAGAACTCTACCCAATTTGCCACATTGAATACTACAGATACTCAGCTATTTCCAACTTTCACATATATGCACAGCCTTCTCCCTACCTGAAAGCTCGCTAATTCTCCATTCATCATGTGATTAAGTTTCATAACTATTTGAGACCGTTTCCTTAAAAAAAAAAAAAAAAAGTGGGAGAAAAAATTTAACTGATTGTATTTTCTGAATTTTAAAGACTGCTGAGTTGCTGTGATTCATACTATTTCACAACACAGAATATAAACACATCTATGGATGCAGATTCACATCACGGCTACAGTTAAATTTCTATGCTGCCTAAAGCAGAAAGTTACCCACTGCGATAACAACAAAATAGCTTCTTTTAAGCTCAAAGCTTAGCAGGACTGGGACCTAGAGCTTCTATGACAGAAGGTACCAAGTAGTCAGCAGCAAAAAATACAGATATTTTAAGTCTTCATAATATTTTAAGACATTTATAACCAGATATGTATCGGATCAAATGCAGACTTAAATTCTAAAAACAGAGAACATTTCACAGAAATTACTTCATGACGTGAGGTGTTCTGGAATAACACTTGACATCCAAGGTAGCTAATAAATTGCCTTTGACAAGGTTAAACAAATTACTAACACATCTTGAGATGCCACTCGTAAAGCCCGCTCTGCTCGCACCCAACATATTTTCCCTTGTCGCTACGGCTTATTTTCTTTCCTCCGCACAATAAAAATCAGCTGAAAACTTTCATTTTTGCTTTTAGTTGGTTTCACTTTCTAGTCGCCCGGAAGCAACAAAAAGTTTCTGTTTAGGTTAAAACCAATCTCGGGTAATACCGAGGAAAGGAGGACTCGGGCACGAATCTAGCTGAAAGAACACCTCTGCGAGCGCTCGGCGAGTATTACGGTGTTTTCGGGAGGGTTTTTTTTTTTACCGACATACAGGCACACACGCTCACTGCCTTTAGCCGGGAAGTCCGAGGGAACCTTTCACGGCTTAGCAGGAGAACAACAACAAGAAGAAGAAGAAGAAGAAAAGAGGTGTCGAAAACCACCACTTCCTTCTCCTTCCTCCCCGCCTGTCACAGCCGCCTCAGCTGTTTCTGGTCGCGCCTCGCATCTGCTTCTCCTCCCCGAACAACCGCCCTCCTTCCGCGGCAGCCGCCCTGCCCTCCCGGGGGGGAGCCCCCCGCTGCCCGGGGGCTGACAGGGGAGAGGCATCTCCCAGCGGCGGCGAAGCCCGGGAAGGAAGACAGAAAGTTTCTTCCACCTTCGGGCAGGCAGCAGCCGTCTACCTCAGGGGCCGGGCTTGCCCTCCGCCGCGCCCGGCACCGGGGGGCAGGTAGAGCCGCTGCCCCCGTCCCCTCACGCCCCTCTCCCCGCCCCGCCTGAGGGGAAGGGGCCGTTTTTTGCCCGTCGCCTCAGGGCGGCGAGCGCGCCTACTCACCGCCATGGCCCCGCCGGCTTCTCCCGGCTAACGGTTCGGTCTCCGACACCGGCGGGCAGCGGCACCGGGGCGGGGAGCGGAGGGGAGTTCCCCGATGGCGCAGCTCGGGCAGGGGCGGCGCCGCGCCGGCCGCTTCGCCGCCACCCCCTTACCCGCCCACTCGAGGTTACCTGCGCTTCGGCCGCCGCTCGGCCGCCTTTTGCCCTCCCCTCCCCGCACCTGTCACTGTCTCCCGCTGCCGCTGCCGCCACCTTCGCCTCGCCGCCTCAGCGCTCCCCTCCGCCTCGCCCGCCGCCGCCCGGCCGCCATCTTTGTGGAGGGCAGGGAGGGGCCGCCAGGGGGGCAGTTGGCTCCGGCGCGCGGTGCGCCTGCGCGGACACCTCCCGGCGGGGAGGGGGGGGCGGGGGGCGGAGTCAGCCGGCGGGAGGGGCGGGGTCAGCTCTATGGGCGGGGCTGAGGGAGACCGGAGGGGCGGGGTCTGCGGGGAGGGGCGGGGCGGGAGCAGCAGGTGGGCGGAGCCTGAGGGGAGGGCGGGGCTGAGGCCTGGGCCTGGGGCCTGGGCCTGGCCTTGGGCCTGGGGTCCGGTCTGGGCGATGGGGCCTGGGCCAGGCTGGGCGGAGTGCAGGGTAGGACGGGCTGCCCCTTCCCTAGTCGCTGAGGAAAAGTCAAAGGAGTTTCAGCTCACCTGCCCGGAGGCCCAGCAGAGCCCCGGGAGCAATGCGTGCCTGACTGAGCGCCCCAGGCGTCGCACGCCCGAGCACGTCGTGTCCAACGTCCGAGGGGAAAGGGGAAGAAAGGTGCTTTTCCAGGCCTTGTGCAGGGAGGAGCTATCTTCCCTCGACACCTGCAACGTTCAGCTGATGTCCTGAATGCTAATTTGTGATTATCCTTTGCTTAATGTTTGTCCTTTCGACTGTTATGGATCAAAATGATTTTATTACAGTGTTTGGCTTAACGACCTGCTGCAGCAGTGGACTGAACAGAATGAGATGGTTTATAAAGTGGTTTTGTTAATTTGCCTTAAAGTTCTCTGTTACTAAGTTAGTAAGTTGCTATTTCTCTTGCATTTCAGCAGCGTTCGGATCATTTTTATAGCTTACCAGCAGGCAGAAGATAGCTCCTATCGACAGGATGCACCAACCGATGTTTTGCCGTCCTGGTTGCTCACTATAGGCCCCCTTTCCAAAACTCATAATTTCACTGGTGAATAGCATCCGAAGCTTACGGTATGTCAGATCTCAAAAACTAGAGAGACTTGGGCCTGATCAATATTTGGATGAGGTACCTCGTTAAGCACTGCAGAAAGCGCTGCTGGTGATTCATTCAGTAGCATTCGTCTGTCTATGAGTCAGGGCTGAACAAATGCCACTGCACAGCACTTGTGGGTTGTACCATCCAGGGGCATAAAACTGGAGATCTTTGCCAATTGCAGCTGTGAGGAGATCACTGATTTTCTTACCTTACTCCAGTTTCAATACGGGTTTCCAGAATTAGCCAGCAGTTTTGGTGGAATCTAGCAAAGGGTTTCCGCAGTTGCTTTTGTCAGGCACCACTCACTGGTGGTGGTGGTGGGGCCAGGAACAGCAGTGGCAATGGGCATCACTGTAGGCAGCCACAGATCCTGGCTTTGTGTCAGATCATGCGGTTTTGAATTGGTGTGTGCAGCACCGATTGTATGTGCCCCACTGCCTGAGAGCCCTGGGAGAGACCCTCCTTCAAGCCTTCTTCTGGCTTCCCAGGGGTGCTGCTCCCTCACATCCCTTGCAGGTGAAATTGAGAAATCTGTGCAATGTTTTGGGTGTGTGGGTGCAGACACACACCTGGGACAAGGAAAAGATGAGAGTGTTTAGGGCTCTTCTCCCCATCCAAATGCTGGTCCTGGTGGTGTATAAGTTTGCATTGCATGACACAGTCCTTCATCTGCTTCCTTCCTTTTTATGCCATAGATAAATTAAGTGTATATAAAATTCCATTTTCTGCTGGAAAACCAATCAGAGTCACCTGGAAGTCATTCTGAATAATATTAAAAGCAGGTGGAAGGTGTGGGGGAACCAATACATTGACCGCTTTATGTCTTTTTAGGGGCTCATGTGAATAAATGGATTTTTCTAAACAAAACTAAACTAGATTGGAGTTATTTACCAGTCTAAATTGCCTATACACATCTCAGCTACTTCTAGATGACTGACCAAATGCTCTTGCTTTCATCCATTGCAGAACTTCCCAGAACGACCCATGGAGACAGAATTTCTTTACAGTATCATACCAGATGTACATCGAAGTGGTAATGGTGAACATTTATGAAATCCATATAGCAGCTAAACCCAGAAGAGGAGAGGTAAGGAGAGAAATCCATCAGGGGAATGTTTTGCAGAGTACCCTCTTAAGACACAGTGTTGACTGTATAGTAATGCCCCCCTTCTGTGGCTTTCATTTCTTCAAACAAAGGTATGGTCTCCAGAGAACTACGAAGAATTGGTGTTATAACAGTCATTATTTCATGTTTGCATTATGTTGTACTTACTCAGCAAAATATATAGCAATGTAGTGCCTGGGATCAGAACTGGGCAACTCACGCTATGTCACTTGATCCAATTCTCCAATTCTCTCCATCCTTGCAAGATGCCCCATCCCTGGAAACATTCAAGGCCAGGTTGTATGGTGCTCTCAGCAACCTGATCTAGCTCAAGATGTCCCTGCTCATTGCAGGAGGGTTGGACTAGATGACCTTTAAAGGCCTTTTGCAACCCAAACCATTCTGTGATGAAATGGGGAGAACCTCCAGTTGTAAAGTTAAAATAAATGGCTTAAGTTGGAGAGTTCAGCATGTCTCCTACAAGCAGCACCCCCTCCATAGTGAGTGACCTGTTTTTACACCTCAGCCGAATTTGTAGGTCACTTGTAATACCTGTGCCAGAAGGGAGAACAGTGACCGCTCTTGGTAGTGGCAGCTCTGCTGTTGTCACATGGAGCTCCCCAAGCCTGCAAGGGCAGTGGTTGCCAAATGCAGATCAGCAGACCTGCAGTCAAACTTTACGGCGTCTTGTGTACCACCAACAAATGGGTTTATCATCCAAACTTCATTTGAAAACACTACTGGGAACATTTACCGTGGTCTCACAGACCTCAGGGACAGCAGTTTGGACTACAGACTGTGAAAGCTTTGAGGTCAGTAGCACTGGTGTCTTCTACCAGACAAGTAGCATCTGTGTAATAGAAAACAATTAAAGAAATACAGCCAGTATTCATTTTCTAAAACAGGTAACTGATGCATGAATATACCTCTGCTAAAATAAACAAGCTATAAGATGATAGCAGCTTTATAGGGTGAGCAAGGTTTAATTTTGATGTATTGATAAAAGATTGCAGAAAGCTTCATTATCACAAAATTGGATTACTGATTCCTGTATGTCGTCTCAGGTATACTGTGTCTTCACCTGAGCTGCATAACACTCATTGTATTTGTCCAGATTGCTTTCAAAGACGCTGCCAATCAGCATAAATTATTTGCTGGTTTCTGATTTGTATGAAAGGATTTGAAGTGTAAAAGTCCCACTTTAATATCAGAATGATGTATCAAAATCAAAGTTTGGTGAGAACTGTTTAATGCTAGGCATGATTCATTTCAATGGTAAAATACGTGTTTGTGGGGAAAAAGGAGTCTGAGATTTAACTGATATGATCAGCTGTGTTTTTACATAATTTTGCAAACTAGCAGAACTCAAAACACATTGAGCAATGGCATATGATAAAATGTTTATTGTGTCTATAACTGTTTTTGACACTTGTTAAAGAATAAATATTGTATGATATATTTTACCATACTTTTCTCAAAATGCTGATGGACACCTTAAAAAGACACAAATCCACAACTCTTTGGCTTCTTTACATGCTTTTCTGGACATGGATGGTGAAGTAAATCATTCTCTGAACGGATTAAACCAGCTGAAATTTTAGAATGATGGTACCAAAATGAATGGGAGGATTAAATGGATAAAAATGCTAATCCCGTCAGAGACAACAAAATTCAACCTGCAATACAGAAGTAACTCTAACACAGTATCAGGAATTTGAGGGAAACTGCAGTTTGTTAAATTGAGAGGACAGTTGGAATCTGCCTTTTTGTGCTTACTGATTTGCCTCATTTTCTGGAAGAAATTCCACCGATTTCAATGGGATTACTTACAGAACTGGGTGTTGCTTAATAAAAACAGGCAGAGCAGATTGTTCACTTAAGATGTTCAGGTGCTAAACCAAACCAAACTCTATGAAAAATACGAATTAGTCAAAAAATTTCAAACTTGATGCTAAGATTCAGACTTCAAAAACATTAGCTGGAGCCCAGCTGACAGAACAGTCTAATTGTGTGGCATTTAATTTCCGATATGTTTATTTGCCAACTGGAAAAGCAAAATAGTCAGGGATTACATGCACAGGAAGAGGAACTACATGGTTTAGACCCCAAGTTCATTTATCTTACTTTATTAAAATGAAAAAAAAAAAAAAAAGCACAAACCTACTTGTTATAATATTACTTTTCAAACTCAAGTCAAAAAAACCAAAATACAAACGGTGAATAATGCCCAACAATGATGTTCACCTTGGCATTCTTGCAACTGATCATTTTGTACCTTGCAAATCTTTGTTTGTTGAATTGAGCCACTAGTTGAACTGTGATTTTCCCATCATGAATTAAAGCTATGATTTCATATTATCTACTGCCTTGAAATGATACTTAAAGCAGTGGTTGTAGACACCAACAAAGCAATATTTATTGGCCTCATCACTTTTAAAAAACACTGATGTTTGTTTTGGCTTTGTGAGCTGAGATATTTCTGAACTGTCGTTAGTGATCTCCTAGTTAACAGTTGGCTTGCGATAGATAAAGCTAAATAATCAGTCAGCCTTGGTTGTAATCAAAATGTTTACCAGAAACATACTTTGAATTTGTGCTTCTGCTTCGAGTTGGTTTGAAATAATTTTGTAGCCTTCCTTTTCAAACCATGGTGAAAAGTTAGACATTAAAAGATCAATTGTATGGAAACAGAAAGACTTAGAAAATTCATGTGCAGAATTTAAGTGGCTAGGTTACTGGTCCGCATTTAATTAGGAGCTTTTTCTTTCTTGAATATTCAGGAATTTCATACCCAAGTTTAGATTTTCCCAGATTTGCTCTCAGGATAAATGGTAGCTTTCATGTGAGGGACCACTGAGATTCAAGTGTGAATTTTCTGGAAGATTGGCTTTCTTTTGGTGAAAGAGCTGTACCTGGCAGAGTTTAGGATGGACTGACTGTGCTTAGGACATTTTGACCTAGCTGAGTAGCAAGGAAGTTACCTGTCCCCTTTGCGCATCTCTGCCTCTAACTTGAGGAGTTTTGAGACACACAAGATTTCCATTATCTCATCCTGAAATGCTGGGTTTGGGGTTTCTGCTGTGACTCTTTTTTTCCAGCCCTTTGAAATACCAGGCTCATGTTGTGCTTGCAAACAAAGAAGTTGAAGAAAGTTTTCGTCAACCTCTTCACATAAGGGTGTATTTCAAGCTTGTTCAGTAAAAAGGCCTCGCAGTGCAAGTCCTTGTCTGGCAAGATAACAGCCTGAGTTCAATGTGCTCATGGAATACTAATTAGTCTCTTCATTCAGATTTTCCTGTTTTCTTCTTCTTCTTCTTCTTTTTTTTTTTTTTTTTTTCCCTCAAGAAGACTGAATATTTAGCATGTCGCCAACATTCTCTGTGGTTTTCTGGAAGAATTTAACTGCTTCATGGTGGCTTGGAGAAAGCTGGTTCCTTTCATATTTATTTCAAGTCTTTTTCTTCCAAATGAAGTATCCAGATGATGTGAAAGCATCATCTGTGTGTTTAGACAAATACTGTTCGCACCTAAAAACTCCATGACAGTGGAAATCAAGTATACTTCACTAGCTTCAGAATAATGGAGCCACTGAAAAATCTTCAAACCAGGATGAGCACAAAGAACAGTCTTGTTTTCTGAAGTTCTGTGCAGGAAAAAGCTCAAGTCATGGTTGATGAGGTGTCTCAGAAATGTTAACAGTGTCAAGCAACTGGCAATTGGTTCCTGTGGCAGGAAATAGCAAAGGCAGCTCAGCGCTACAAGCAGTAGAAGCTGTCCTTATTGTCGTTGGAATTGTAGTTTCCTCCTTTTTAATCGTCATGTGTTGTAAGTGAGTTTGTTTTAGCCTCTGGAGAATGCATATTTTGCTTTTGTGTGGCCTCTGCTCGTTTGGTAAGAATGGTAGTGGCTAATGTACACACAACTCTTGGGCAAACTGAAATATTCAGCTGGTCACTTGGTTTATGCAATTGCATTTGTTGCAGAAAAGTTTGGAACATGGCAGGATGAAGAAGAGGAATAGCCTGTGCCATGAAGGGCTGTTAAAAACAAAGACACCACCTCTGGCTTAAGGAGTCTCTGAGCCACAGATTGCTCAGGGCTGCAAAAATATTGGGGGGAAGTATTACTGTGCAGTTGCCCATTGCATTGCTGTTGGCCGTTGCTGGAGATGGGATGCTGGGCTTTTACAAAGAACTGCTCTTTGGTCTGACCCACTATGCCTGTTTTCATCTACATCTGCTTTTACATTTTGTCTGTGCAAAAAAACTGTAACAAAGAATAGGCTGTCAAGAAATTAAATTATGTTGTGTTAGTCTGTAAGGAAAAACTACCCCTTTGAAATCAAAGGCCCAGCCAAGGTTTTGTCCAGTTCTGTATGTTGATATAGTTGGTGATGAACATTAATATATGTGCGGCATGAGCAGAAAACATAAGTACCTGCTATGGTCTTAGATTCTTGCCAGGAAAAATTGCTCAATGAAGTGAAATCCTTTTGTTTTCTTTGAAGCATCTCTTTGGTTCTAGCTGATACTGTTTTAACACTGAAAACTATTTAATTCTGCTTTAATTTTCTCCCATGTAACCTGTAATCTTTCTATGCACTTCAAGCAGAGATGTGCGTGGCTGATTCTGAATACTACTGCAGATACTGCTGTGCAACCTGGGAGACTCCACTGACTGCACAAGTGAGCAGCTTCTGTTTATTTTTGCATGTTCCTACAAACAAATACACAACTGACAGGTGCTCCCTAATAAAGTGTTAAAAATAAGAAACAAAAAGGAATAAAAATAAATAGTCTGATTTGATATTTTTTAATGCGAGGGTTCTTTGAATTCAAGTGATGGGCATGTTCAGGGATCGTAACTCAAGCAGATTTCTTGTATGCTGACCTTCCCAATGATAGCAGCCTTCATTTCTTGGAAGGACCTATCTTTGGAAATGAGGGTCACGCAGCTTGAAATGTTGCTGATGGTGTAAAAAGAGAAAATGATATGTTTTCTGCATAGTCTTTGGTCTTCTAGGAATCACTCCCCATTTGTTCCAGGGTAGATGAGTACCACTCCAAAGACCCCAGCAAGTAAGAAAAGTCCAGGGACACAATCTGCATAGTCAGCATATCCCTCTTGTCTCAGTAGACAGCCCTTAAGCTCTGTGTCACGGTGGGAAGTTCCACCACTGTCTCACCCTGGATTGTGCAAGAAATACCTGTCTGTGTTTGCAGATCAGATTCTCTTTTGGAAAGATGAAACCCAGGATGTAGCAGAGCTCCCTGTGGGCAAAGCTGTGATTTGAAACTTTTGCCTGAGAAACAGGCATCAAACCCACAAGAAACAGCTATTATCTTTTACACATTTTCTTCAGGAGTGTTTTCTTTCTATGGTAAGTACTTCAATCTTCTGAGCATTTATTAAAATATGGACATAGGAACTTCAAAAATATAGGAACTTCATCATTATTATAATGCCTCTTAATTAATTCTCTCCCCCTCCCTCTGGTTTTCATCATCTTTTGAGTTTAAGGTTTAAGGTTTAAGTGTAAGCCTGTGTTCTTCATACCAGTAACTGATGTGGATCATCAGTGTCACACTTGAAAAAAAGAGAGTTTGCTTCAGACCTCTTTTCATGTAGTGTTTTGGGTTTTCATCTTGTTGAGGGTATTAAAGCATGGTCCTTACTACAGAAATATTATCCGGGAGTGAGCAATTTGTTTCATGCAAAATCTGAGATGTCTGGGGAAATGTTAATTTTAGGTTTCCTGGTAGAAGGCATGAGATTTATGTGGTTTTTCCCCATTTCAGACTCCGGTCACAGTGTGGGCTGTCATCGAAGACTTGGTTAACTCTCCTCTTTTCCTCCAGGATATTGTGTCTTCAGTCTTAGATCAGTCACACAGATCCTTCCATTTTGGTATCATTTATTGTATCTTTGGTTTAGACACTATTCTTATGTTTTATTTTCAGTGTGGTGCAGCCCACCTTTTTTTTTTTTTTCCCCTATTCCACGTTTTTTATTTCCCTCTGACTTTAAATGAAAATGGGTAGAGACCAAGTCCACCCAAGTGGGCTAGTGTCAGACATAGAAGTCTCTTACAATCTTTCTTTCCGCTGGCACTGACTGAAGATACAGAATGATGCAATGTATAAATCTTTTTTTTTTTTTTTTTTTTTATGTTGCCTTCTGTATATCTGTAGGGATTCAGCTTCTCTGGCACTTTCACTTGTTCTACTCTTCAACTTAAGATTATTTTCTGTAATTTTTTTCTGCTGCTGGCACAATGACATGTTCATTAACCACTCCAACCCAAGGTGCTCGAAAGAAATTGTCTCTATCTGGTGACACAGTTCCAACAGCATTTGCCTAGCAGAACATGGGCTTTTACAGAACTCCTCCCCTGGATATTTTTGTGTGTCTGGATGGAGCCCACTGAAAGGTATAACTGACTGCTACAGGGAGAACAGTTTGGCTGCAAGATAAGGAAAGCGGTCTAGACAGATCTGTCTCAGCACACAGCATAAGGTTATTTTGCCTATCTAAAGTTCTGTCCCAGTCGTTTAGTGCACGTTTGTATTTTGAGTGATGACATCCTATTTCTTCAAGGATTTTTATGAGAAGCAATCAGACTCCTCTAGCCCCTACAACCTCCTACAAATCCTAGTTCGTTTGGGATTTTAGGTCCTGTGCTCAGGGCTGCTAGCCTCACTAAAGAAATTTTCTTTTGGTGGAGGAAGAATTTCCATATTCCTGCTAAAGAATTTTAATGTGCAATAGCTGAAGAAGTTATGTTTATTCTAGTATCAGGTGTTTTGACATTTCAGGCTGCAGGGGCATTTGATGCAAGGTGTGTGTCAAAAAGATGTGGGGCTATGTCAGGAATGCTAAAGGCTAATGTGGACCGTGTTATGATACTACATTGTTGCAGAATCAATCAGTGCCTCTCTTGGGATAGATTTGCGCATACCACGAGAGTAACCCCCAAATATCCGCAGGCCTAGACTTGTGGGCTGCTAGACAGAGAACCTGTAATATGGTCTTACACACACTTCTTAGACCACTTCTTCACTTTTCCAGGCACATTTTTGTTGCCTGCAGTCAGCCAAGGAGTCTTATGTTAGTGGAAGGGGAGACTATATCCAGCAGCACTTTAGAAAACCTTGTTGGAAAGTGATATAGCTGGAGTCACCACGTTGAATTCTGATCCTCTCTGAAATAAGAATACAGCAGAAAAAGGTTTAGAGGAAGCAACAAAAATAGGCTGCTGTGTGAGGCAGAGACAGAAAGGTCAGGCTATTAGATGCTGTGAAGAAACAAACAAGGGATGATACAATAGGTATATGCAAAATTTTCCTTAGGTTCTGCAAAAGCATAAGCTCAGGGGAGTTCCCAGTGAGGTTAAAATGGCAATACACCTCAAGCTGATTAAATGTGTCTCTCCAAAAAGCACACAGACTCTCAGAACTCATTACTCAAGCAAAAGTTTTAGGAGGAGTCGAATAAGAATTTCTGCTGTTACCTTAAATAGAAAATAACACACAAGAGGTTATAAAACTTCATGTTCCAGGATGAAAGTCAGCCACTTCCTATTTAGGGTCAGAAAGACACTTCCCCTGGAGGTACACTATTAAGGATTGTCCATTACAGGATTTTTTAGCTTTATATCTCAGTTCAAATTCTGTCAGCGACAGTGTTTCGCCAGATGAAATACTGTTTGGTAACTGCTGGTCTACTCTGTTCTAAATTGAAACCCTCTTTTCAAATGTCTCAGACCATGCTGCTCTAAAACTATTGGTTTTTTCTTTGTCATACACGAGCAGAAGAAATGAGAGGAAATAATTTCCTTGGTTGTTCAAATACCTATTTACTGACTTGTTTAATTAGCTGTGTGTGTAGAGGAGGCAGTTTTCTGGTAGTTTCTTTTCCCTAGAATATTGTAGGCTGAATTCTCTCCACCCTGGGTAACAAAAGCCAAATTGAAGCACTGATCCCTAATTTAGTACCAGTGTATTTGTACAACATTTGAGAGCAATAAAACACTCCTACGTTTTTGCTATGGTACTTATCGTGAGTGAGCAAGCTGCCAGTTAATGGCGTTACTGACTCACCTTCCTGTCTGCCCTGACTTGGGCAGATAGAAAGTGGATGGGACGTTGTCAGAATGGACAACAGCGAGTGAACGCCTCCTGATAACCCACTAACGGGGCATCGAGCAGTCATCAGTGCAGAAAGCGGAAAAATGCAATTAATCCTCTAAGTATGAGAAAATCTGCTGTCATTTTCCACAAAATAACCTCAATCGACTGAAAATGGCTTCAGCCAGTTTTTTAAGCGGTAAAATATTAAGTAAGTGCAGTCTTTCAGAGATGCTCGCTTCTGATCTGCTTTAAAGGGTAAATGTGAAAGCTATGTTGTGCACCCTCCCTGAAATATTTGGCAGGAAGAGTCTTGTTCACGAGGAAAGCATCCTCTTTTCCTTGATCTTCTGCACCAGATGATCTCGCTTTGCCATCACTGGGTTAGCGAATGGGCTGTACACATTTTGGGCTGTACAGCAAAGCTCGAGTCGTGAAAGTTGAGGTATGCGGTATAGGAAAAGACTTTGGTACACCAATAAAGCTGTGTCTCTGGGTGGTAAAAGTATGTGGGATTTTATCTCTTATTTTATTAGGTAGATTAATTACAGGGTTGTAGCTATCACCCCACAGTTAAATCACAGGAGTCTTGCTTATTTTTCACTCTCTTGCTCAGTCCTCTTCATACTTAAATCTCTCTCTCAGAGTGAATTTATTTTCCATGTGGAACATTAAAATGAACTCCCCTGAACCATTATGCTACTCGGAGAAGTAGCATCTATTTAAAAATATAGATATATTCCTAGGGTTTATGCAGCCAGTAACTCAAAATAGCTTGCATATACCACAGCACAGCTATCGTGGACTTAGTCATTCCCACAGAGGGTCTTCGTTACGTTTGAAAAATACTGATTTTGAAATCAAAGGATCTGGTTCTCATTTACACAACTGTGCCAAGAGGCCTTGTAGCGGTTGCAGATGACATTGCACAGACCTCTTGGTCTCCAGCGCTGAGGCATGAGACGTTCACAGCATCGCCCTGCTCAGACTTCCCACCGCGTATGACCCTTCTGTCCCAGGCACAGCAGAGCCCTGTGGTCCATTCCCCAGGGTGCAGGATGGAGCCCACCCATGGTCTATGGGCCCTTTTATGAAATACTTCTGCTAGTTTCTTCTGAGAGTACCACATGAATTTCTTTACATTCTTAATATTGTCTCACCTCCCTTTTACTATCAGATTGACTTTTTTTTGCCGTGTCTGGCTATGCCATGATTTCATATGCGTACGTGCATTTGTATTACTTCATCACTCGAAATGCTGAGTAAAATGGCCTTTTTTCACACTCAGAGAAGTTGCTTACCTGGTTTGTATGCATTAGGTTCCCACTCATTTCCAACCAATGTCTCTTCAGTGTGGAGTAGCACTTGTCCAAAGAGCATTGAGCCTGGTCGTTAGCTGTAACAGCAATTTTCTTTTCTCAATGGGGGTGTTTGCTGCTCCAGCCATAACTTATGAGTAGAGATGCCTCTAATCTACAGGGCCCTGGAGCAGGAGTTTTCATCCTTTACCTCTGATACCTACTTAGGACTACTTGAGGTCAGTAAGTTCTGCAAAGAGCATAGATATCAGTAATAAACATTTTTAGGTCATTTGCCCACATGTTAATGTGACATTTGTCATGGAGTGCTGCCTGTTTGTATGCCAGCATTTGCCCCCTGACTGTTGGTATATCGAGATACACCCAAAACCCGCCCGTTTTCTCACTGACTTTAAAGGGGACTTAAAACGACTGGCTGATTTGTAGAACAGCGGTCAGATGATTTGCAGTCAGATGAATTTTGCAATTGAAATGGCGACAGGTACATAACTGGACCTGGTGAAGGACAAGGCCTGCCTGCACTTGGTGGTCTTTGTTTTCTTTGGAGGATGTAAGCATGCACAAATATTGCTGGAGCCCAAAAGAAAACTTTTGGTTTCATGTATTAGGTATTCCGTGGTATAAAAAAAATAAATAAATTTCATAGGATAAATGATTTAATCTGGCTTTCAGCTTAGTATCTGTTTATGTGGTGACACTTTCCATCTCCACTATATTGTCTTTCAGCTGTAATATTTTCTTCACTTTGCAGCCAACTTATTGAAGTCATTTGCCACAGAAGGTTTTGAAACGTATTATTTATGGCTCCAGTCTGTCACCCTCAGACAATATTCTGAGATGATGTAATACAGCTGTACATAGCATTTCTATATTTTTCTATGCTTTGTCAGTTTTTTCTATACTTTATCCTTTAAAAGATATAAAAGATAATATTTATTTTATCTTGTGCTAGAATTCTTAAGAATATACGCAAAAGCTATTAGAAATTATCTTCTCTGTTCCATTTTTGAAGTTTTAGATTAATTCCTGTAGTGTGAAAGGGCTAAATAAGTTCTGATCAATTTGGTTGAGTGTATAAGCAAACTCCCTACTTTTTTGTCTTTGTTATATCTGAATTTGGGATTTCAAAGTGCTTTTGAGACTATTTTCATTGTTAGGAAGGGAAGTGACTTTTTTTTAGAGTTCTTCAATGAATGAGTTCACAGTTAGCATGACATATGAGACTCATTTCCTCATTTGTTACTATTTTAAACGTATACTTATCCTCCCACTGTTCCTGAAAAAGTTCTGTTTTTTGTAGATTCTCCGCCCAAAAAAACCCTATAAAAACTAACATAGCTCCTTACCCTGGCAGACACTGGGCAGTCCCTTTGAATAATGAATAGGAAGGTTGATGCCCGTGAAGGTCATGTCTCCGTGGACATTTTGGTGGGGTCCCTTTGGCAACGCTGTGCAGGTTCTACGCACCAGCCGGGCACGCTAGGTTTCCTTATAGGCAATGGAGAGGAATGGGCACTTCTTGGGTGCATTTCGTCCGCATTGAAGACAGAAAGGTGTAAAAGATGTGGATGGGTTGCATTCTAACTGTAAGAGGAAAGCCAAGAGTCCCTCTGCCTGGGAGTTTCTCTCATTCCCTGGTCCTGAAGTCAATCCCTGCCCGGTTCCTGGCATAGCTCAAAACTTCTCGGAGCTGCGGTACCTACCTACAGCTTTGGCACGGCAGCCAGAAGTGACTGGGGTCCAATGCCCAGACGTCCTACTGAGTGGGAATAGATGTTGTTCACTTTGCAGGGAATCGTTACAGGGCGGCATTCACTGGGTTCATGGCTTCCTCCTTCACCCCAGGCGTTGCGCCATGGGTATGCTCAAATGTAGGGATGCTCTTGCACTTAGTCTAAATGTAAATGCTTGCGTGCGTTGCACTGGTTGGAAGTACAGTGTTTTTCATCCCACCTGCCTCTGCTTTTTCATGTCAGTGCTATTGTATGATCTCCCTGACTTTGGAGATTTGCATATGTAAAAACTCTGGGTTTAGTCATTCTTATAAAACTATGCGCAGGCACAGTATATGAAGAATAAGAAGTAATGAGGAATAAGAATACTGATTTACAGAGTGCTATTTAACGCAAACTTGCCAAGTGTATCTTCTTCCAGAGCTTTAATGAAGACCAAAGTTGTCTGTGATGACCATATAATTAAAAGGAGAATGTTCTCTCCTCTCGTGGTCACTGATGTATTGATATGGTTGGCTGTGGCAAATTAAGTTGCATCTGAAATTTTGTTTCATAAATCATGTTTGCTGTGAGACCAGCACAGAGCATTTGAACTTGAACTGTGTTTCTTCATTTTAAGTTTAACCAAGTTCCTTTGATTTCTGTTGCTTCTGGTTTGTAAAATCATTCTTGGTTAGGTTTCTTTATTTGCTTTGAATCTCTGATATATTCCCAATCTGATTTAAATCCACAATATTTTATTCATCTTACTTCTTGTGTAAATCATTGTTTTCTCCAGTTGTCCTTTTAGGAAAGTATGAGGAAAATAATGCTTAACCTCTCTAGAAAACTGTCTCCTAAACAGACAACTGTCTTCTGTCTTGCAGACAAAATAGCTACTCCCCAGTTGCTTTAGTGCAAATGTAGTTATACAGTCCTTCTAGCAATTTTTTGCTGACAGAATCATAGGTAAAATAGCGGGTTTGGCTCCCAGGAATTTCTAAAATGGGACAGTGATATTTTTCTTTCTCCCTCATAGCTTTTATGGAGGAAAATTTCTCCCAGTGGGAAAAAAAAATATCAAAATTTTGATGGCCCTTCTATACTTTTTCAAGCAATGCTTCTGCTCGTAGTCTCCCATATTGATTTTACAGTCCAGACTCTCTCAGTGAAAAATATACTTGATAGAGTTATTTGGCTAAAATATAGCAATTAACAGGCAAGATGGTGTTCTTAAGATTTAGCAACTGGTTAATTAAATACATTTGTCCACTAGCTAAGTCATACATGATTTTACGATAAACTCTGTTTCTTCTAATTTGTCTTTTCCTTGTTCTATCTGAACGTTTAATTAAAGCAGTCCATTCTGGGTATAAACGGCAGATACGAGTTATGAGGAATGCATGAGTCCAAGCTAAGCTCAGCTGCACCCTGTTGATTGCACAGAGCGTGGTCAAGGCTTCCAGGTGATTCTCCTCTCCTACCGCAGAGGGAAAGGTTTGGGGATTTTTCAGACCTTGTGCTTTGCTGCTGTGCAGGAATGCTGCTAAAGATGTGAATGGGAGCATCAATACTGACAACAGTTTTGGCTTTAACCGTAAAATAGTCTTGCCTCTTTCAAATAATTTTTCAGCGCCGGTGTTTTATAGCAGTCAGGTTGTCAGGTTGTTGGTGTTGCAGAGACTTCTTCTCTAGATAAGAAATTAGAAGCAGAGGGAAGAGAGGTACAGAACCTGAGAGTGGACATCTGAACAAGAGCTTCATCTTCCTGTACAATTAATGGAGAACATGCCCGAGTATTAGTTCCTTCCTCTGAGTTGTGCCTGGGAGTGACTTTCCCCAAGGGAGCTGGGGAGGCTGGTTTTCTAATTTAGTTCTCTTAAGTCAGGTACCAAAAAATGGTAGGACAGGAATGGTGACACAGTAATGGGTTTGTTCTTGTGAATTTGCCTGTGAGATGTGCTGGCCAGTAAATACTTACCGGCAGTGGTGTTGATGAGTAATCAGCAAGCTTCAAGCAGGAAATCGGAGCGGACATCTCGGTGCCACCGAACTCTTAGATACTGAATTCACTGGAACTCTTAGATACTGAATTCACTGGAACTGGTATTTCACCCCTGTGGGCAAAATGCAGCAAGATATACACCCATCCTGTCCTAGCTTTCCTGATCGGGTGCTCTTGGGCCGTGTAGGGAAAAGGTACTCCGGTCCACAATTTCAAGTTACCCAACTCGCACAGAAGGAATTAGATTATCTCTGTGACTGTGGGGAAACACAGAGATGGATGGAAGATGTCACTAAGAAATGAACATGGAAAGCAATTTGTCGTTTTCATGTCCAAATCTGTATGACAGTGATATTCTCTTAATTGAAAGCTGTGTTTTCCTGCAAAAGAAAAAGAAAGTCTGTCTTGTCTACCCTGCAAAGTTCATTGTGGTTGTGAGAGAAAAGAGTCTTTGAAGAGACTTTCATGAATATTAAAATCTGCTTTTACTGAGAGTTTCCCCTGAATCTCTCGCAATATAATTAAATGGTGGTCTGTGTAAGGGATCACAATTAGCTATTACTGGACCTGATATTTTCCTTAAGATCAGAGGTCACACACATGGATTTACCAGAATTTTCAACTCAGAGGAAGAGAGATTGCCAAGGGGGTTGGATTCATCTGAGGGCATGTCTGGGCTGTGCATGGTGTTAAAAATCCCCGCCTTAGATCTGGGTAGCTGGATACGAGCATGGGGACCAGTGTGTTGCCAAGGGGAGACAGTAGCTTGAGTCGCAGAAGCAGAACGCCTGCAGTGCTACCTCAAAGGTGTCTTGCCCATCTTTTGGAAGCAAGGTTGCAGGTGCAGCTACCCCGTTCCTGGCTCCAGATCTGGTGTTTTCAGCGTTGGTTTGGCGATCCCAGCACCAGAATCCTCTGTGCATGCACCCCCGTTGTGCAGAAGTATTATCCCCAGGTTTTTAATGTAAAACCGTCGGGTAGGAGCTAACAGAAAGTGGCTTATCAGGTTCAAAGTGATGCCTTGTTCCTTAAGAGATGGAAACAAATTTTAACGGGAGTTATCCAGCCACTTAAATATTCGCACTTGGTGTAAGGGAACTTGCTCACAGATCTTGCCAGAGTGGGTAAAGAAAGCTTAAGACAGCTGGTATAATAAGGTACACAGCAGATGGTCTAGAGACCCCTGAACCTTTACTCTTGAGTCACCCTCTCATCGTACTGCAGCCACCCAACCCTGATTGCCATGTTAAAGCAAATACCCCTGAGGAAGAGGGATCAGCTACTGAGCGAGTCTGTCTTTCCCTAATTCTGCATTTGCACCTGCCAGTGCTATTTTGGCTCTCCTAGCAAGGTGAGATCAAAGAAGCACCTTCCCTATAGCCAGGGGAGATTAGTTGCTGGGGGGGTGATGTGTTTTTTTAAAGTAATTTTTTCCCTGAAGTTGACTTGTATGAGTCAGCCAGACCCAGAAAAGGGAGAGTGCGTGGGTGTGAGAGGTTTGCACAAGATTATTACACTCTCTCAATATTCTGTGTTTCTTGTCATCCATCTGTAGTTTCAGAGAATCCAAAAATTAACCTTGGACGGGAAGCAAAGCACAGCTCTTAAATGCTTATTTTTCTGGTGTCTTTTCTTTCATGTTCTGAGGTGCTTTTCTGGAAATATACTTAAGTGACTGGCTACAAAAAACATTTGAGATGTGATTTATATGGAGAGGACGGCTTGAGCCCCTCCTTCAGACCACCGTGCGCTGAAGTGCCGTGTTTGGCTTGTCCTGCAGGGAAACAGAGAGACGGGTGTTTTCATCGTCTGTCAGGGGAAAACCCACTTCAAGATGTTGTTACCATATTTTAGGGAGGGGGGACTGTGTGGTTTGCTCAGGAGTCTTTGGGAAGGCTTTAAATAATGTTAATTATTATTTAAAGGTGGCCACTGGGAACATGGTGAGCAGCAGCTTCTAGAAGGAGACGACAGATGGAAATACCATTAGGTTATCTGACAAGACCAGTGTAGGTAGAAAGGGGGAAATAAAGTTGGAGTGGAGACACAGTGGAGTTCCCTGAAGGGGAAAGACCTCTGGGATGTCTTAGAAACTTCACTCACAATTTAGAAGTATTTTCATGGCAAAAGTATAATGTCACAAGGCCAATACCAACAGGTGGGACAAAGGATAGGTTTCTCTCTGCACCCTTTTCCATGGAGGAGGAAAGAGGAAAAAGCTTCAAACTCTTGGCCAGTTATTTAGGGACATGGTGAATGCCAGGGAAAATGAAGTGGGAAGCAATAGTGGAGAAACAGCCTGGAGTATGGACTGATGGGAAAGCCATGTGAAAGAAAAAAAGGTTTAGAGCACAGAAGGCGACAGAAGACACAGTTGAGAAAATATGAGAGGATGGGGAAGGTAGGAAAAAGGGACTTAAGAGATGGTTATTTATTTTCAAAGAGGGAGAAGAAAGAATAAGAGCGGAAATGGTAGCAGTGAAGAAAGAGGCTAAAATCAGAAACAGAGTTAGAAGAAAACGGATTTTGTATGAAAAGTAGGGTTAAAGAAATGTTCCTGGAGATGAAACAATAAGTAAATTTAGTAAAGTATTAAAAAGAAAAATGGGAGAGTGAAAAAGAAAGTTCCAGAAGGAAGAATTAATAAGTAAAGGAGAGTAAACAAGAAAAGGAGAACAAAGTCAAAGGAGAGAAATTTTATGCTCTACAAAGCTTGATTCTGACCTATTTTGATATAAAATATCTTTAATATATATTGGACAGACAGTACCAGGGTAACTTTGGGGGAATTGGGGAAACCAATCTGCCTGACCTTAGAAGACAGTGGTGCTGGCTGAAGCTCTGCAATGGGAAGGGGAGATCATGGCTCTGAATTGGCAGCCCCTGCAAATAAATCTCACAGACCTTTGCAAACTTCTGTAGGGCCTTTTAGCAGGCCCTCTCTGCAAACACAGGGGCCAGCTTTCCGTTTTTAAGGTACAAAACCGCTGCCTCAAACCACACCTAGAATCCTGGTAAAGTCAAATCACTGCCTGGGCTGTACATCCTTATTTGCCAAAGTGGGATGAAGTCAATAGGCTTACCAGGATGGTAGGTACTGGCCACAGTGAAGGAAAAAGAAGGGGAAAAGGATAGAATAATAATTTAAATGGAAAGGGGCCTCTGCACACCTCCAAAACACAACTGGTGCTCGAACCCCAGGCACCTTGGTGGTGCTCTGCAGGACTTGCTCCAGTATATCAGTGTCTGTCTTGTACTGGGAAGCCTGAAATCACACACAGTACTCCACGTGAGGTTTTGCAGCAGATGCACAGGCTTTGGAGTTTATGTGTGTAAGAGCAAAAAAAAAAAGCTGAAGGTTACAAAGAAAGTGCAAGTGTTCAAAAATCTCTGTAGCTACCCTGTTATTAAACTTTCAAAATCTAGGCATTTCCATTTTAGCATAACTGCGTTCAGTGTTGTAACTCCGGGCCAAGAAAAACACTCTTCTAATAGTCTAAAAGCATGCAGTTTAAAAATTATGCCCACTTAAGAAGTAATTTCTCTCATTTGATATTTAACTGCTTCCTTTTTCTCAGATTCCAGAGGGCTGTTTGGAGGGAAAGGAAGTTTTGCCCTATCACATGGTTGATACTGTGGAGACTGAAAATAGCGAAGTACACCAGCCAAATTTAGCATTACCTTGCACTCAAATATGCTGCTTCTTATCTACTCTTTTACTATGAAATAATACAGTTTAGTGTCACATATTTATGGTTCTCCCACTTTTGATCAAACGAAACCCTCTTACTCGAGGCAAGGGAAAGGTCTATTAAACAGAGACACAGACACCAGATGACTCAAGATATTTGTCTTTTTCGAGGATAATGTTAGAGTGTGGAGCCAAAACTTGGTTCAGAGGCTGCCCTGAGGCCCCTTGGGGTTACATTTTTTTAAAAAGCAGCCAATAACCCTCGCCTCCAGAACGACAAAACTCATTTCACTGACTCATCTTTCCAATAACAGTCACATCATCATTTTGAAAACAAGTAAACCCAATGACCAAATCCAAACAATTTCCTTGAATGGAGTGGCCACGAGAGGCTGAGCTTTTATTTCACCTACCAGCTCTATATTGACAGTCAGATGTGCCTGGGGGAGCACCTCAGGGGGTAGGGGAATGCACCTGAAATAAAATTGTGGTAGGTGCTACCTTACGGAACGAATATCCCTGTACCCTTAAGCAAACCCTGCTGTTATCACAGGGAACTTTTGCACTGCATTACCCAATGCATACCATTTGCATTCCAAATACCCATTACATAAATATTTGTCATCCTCACTTGTTTTGCTACGAGCTGTGTAAGCTCTTTAGGGCTGTGCCTCGTGATCCGGACACTGGGTTCATTAAGTCATGTTCGGTTCCACTTCCCTGTGACTTCTCCCGTGACTTTTGACCGTTACCAGAGTTTCTCTGCACTTCAGTGCGCAACTCATAACACAGGAGCCAGAGCTCTTGCTGGCCAAAGAAAAAGCCATTAAATCTTATGAGGATCTTGCAAATCCAGGTAATGAAGCTGTATCCAGAGGATTTAGGAGGACCATGAGATTAAAAAGCTGATATATTGTGTGAGGCCAGACACAGCCCTGTCTGACCGGGGATGTCCCTTTTACCAGGCACACACATACCCACCAAGCAATGAGAAAAGGGGTCTTCGGTTTCTCCCTGTGAAAATACTTACATGCATTTAGCAGGCACTCAAAAAGTTACAGAAATAGCCACCTTCTCTGTCTCCTGTGGTCCAGTTAATACATTTCTGAACACTATAAAATGCTCACAATAGAGATATTGGAAGGTAGATACAGGGGGAGATAGTTATGAGATTGCGTGCAACATTTTGCATAGTCCAGTGTACTAAAAGATCATCTTTAACCAAAGAAAAAGATCAGATTTCCTACAGGCAGATCAGTAGATGTGCCGCTGGCATGTACACCTAAGGATGAGCCGCTACATCACAGGAAAGATTTAAGACTCTTTGTAATCTGGTCATGTTAGTATGATTTGCTCTTGGCCTTGTAGGAACTGAATAATAACCTGTCTTACAGAAAGGATGCTGTGAAGATACGCTGTTTTTTAACCACCTTCACTAATGCATGTAGAAGATAAGATATCTCACAGATAGTGAGAAATCAATGAGCTTACATTTCTTCACTATGGTAGCTGCTAGCACCAAAACACTGGACATAATTGTTACCTTCTTCTGAGTTGACATCAGTGTGCCCATTTTCGCAGGGATGTTCCTTGAGGAGCAGAGAGATGAGTCTCAGGGTATTGAGGTCTTTGTCATAATTTTTCTTTTCTTAGATTTTTCTTTGAATTTGGAGTTCACAAAGTGAGGGACAAGACGCACCACTGACACATGGAGAGAGCAAAGGCATTACTTTTTCAGTCTCAGGGTCTTTCTCAAGATATTTTAAGATCAAGATATTTTCAGTACATGGCAAGATAATTGGAGGTGACGTTTTTCCTTTTTAGAAATTTTCAATGGGACCTGGCTATTTCGATAGCACTTACATTAGAACAGAAGGAAATTTAAAAGAAAAGTTTGTCTCTTTTCTCAGTGCCTATTCTTTTCTAGGCTTCATGAGGTGTTGCTTGGAACATAATGATTTTGCAGACAGCAGGAGTATTATGTCAGTGTTGGCAAAAAGATATGATATCATTATTCCTTGGAAGGTGTTTTTTTAGGCTGTTTGTGTTCCCTTGCGGTGCACCTTCAGTCCCCACCCACACCTGCTGCCGTGTCTGCTCTGAGGGATGGAAAGATTGATTTTGTCTAATTTTACCACCCACTCTGAAGTAGTTGGTTCATAACCTCTGCTGAGACTCTTCACTTCGTGCCAGATTTTGTGAATGGCAAAGCTGCCTAAAAGCCAGCTTCTTAAATGTTGAGCCCCTTCTTTATAGAAAATTCCTTACAGAAAAGTAAACAGATCGCCCTCTGAACTCACTGTATGTATGGTGGTGGCCTCCATGGTTTATTTCATTTTCCTCTCTTTCTCTATCCCTGCACACACATTTGCACGCACGTGCACATGCACATGCACACACACTCGCGCGCTCACATTTTGAGGACTAGCAGAGCAATTCAATGTTATAATTCTTATCCCTTCTCTGAGCTGTGAAATTGTTAACAACACTGACAATGAAATCAATATCACAGGCGTCTGACTGGGAACCCACTGAAACTAAAACTCAAAGACCGTAGTTCCAGGTGCTTTGCAAACTCCAACTATTTCTGCATCAGGCACCCACATTTCATATTTTGAGGTCGTTCCAAAGCCACCACAAAGAGAGACTTCGCTTTTTAGAAAAGAAAATAATGCAAGAGTTTTTTGAAAGAATATTACGTTTATTTGCTAATGAAATAAGAAGTCAGAGCCTGGAGAATATCTATAGGATTTACCTGCATCCAAGTCCTGTTCTGTCTCCCTCCTGTTGTATTTCCCTAAAGGCATGCTCCACACTGAGCAAAATAATATTTCAGCCTGGTAGGAGCTGCCTATGTGTGTCTGTGCAGCCTAGAGAGATTCACAAGTCCAGCAGCCCTGCGCCCTGTGCCTTGGCTTGTAGGACCCCAGGGCACGCTGCCTCTGGCTCCCCACTGCTCTCCGCAGGAATCCCCCCTCCATCAGGTTTTGGGAGCTGCCACACCTAAATAACCCTAGAATTGAACAAGAAGGGAACCAAAGAAGTACTCAAGAGCTTTATGACGTGAGGGCTATTCAGGCTTGCCTTTCCCAAACTGGATTTGGTCAGTACCAGACAACTTTGTTAGAAGTGTTGCAGGAGGTTTAAAGGGCAAGCATTAGTCACGCTGGTGTGTTGAGACTAATGCGAGGCTTGATTCATAACCTGGATCAACAGAGGATACTTGTCAATGGGAAGGTAAAAGGGGCAGCTCTAACATGAAAGAGTACGCAACATTAAGCAACTGTTCCTCTCCTGCAAAGAAATCTATTTGTGGTATATGAAGCTGAATTACGATGACAGTGCCCATCATCATGTGAAATAACATGTGACTCGGTGTTGGCAGTTATCTCCATCATGGACAGAGTCTTCATACAGATGTTTTCTGCTTTATGGAAATCTTAAAGCACGTGAAGTTGGGAAAGATGAATAAAAGGCTCTGCAGCTCGATTTGCTTCGCGGAGGAAGACTTCATGCTAAAACTGCTGGCCTGAATGAGAGATGAAAAATAAAAATGGCTTGTTTCAAAGCTCTAGTGTGAAAAACGCAGCAGCTTTGCCCTGTGCTTTGACCAGTTCTACGATGAATGGTGACATTTGACTGGCTTCTCACTGTGAAGGGAAATTTAACACAACTGTGCTGGCATCTTAAAGGTCAACTGTCCCTCTCTGACATTCCCTTCTTTAGTAAGAGAGCTGGCATCACTGCATGTGGGAGCAGTCAGGGTCTTCTCAGGGTCTGCCCCTAAATAGCCCTCAGTATTGTGCACAGCTGCACGAGTCCATTAATATGTCCCTCTCAAATGTCCATCATTTTGATGTAAAGATCGTTTAAAGATCAAGTATACTTTCATCCCATGCAAATCTGCATGCCCTCTCATTGCTAGTGTGGAAAATTCTTTGCATCAGAAATACACCGAGGTTGCAGGAAGAGCTCACAGGATCATAGAAATGTTGGTTGCAAAGGGCTCCAGTCTGACCTCTGACTCGAAGTGGGAATATCATCAATGCTGGCTCACATCAGACGTAGCTTTGTACAGCCAAGTCTTGAAAACCTTCAAGGCTGGAGATGCCACCGTGTCTCTGGGTCCTTGTTCCAGTGCCGCGCTACCCTCCCAAAGAAGAAGCCCTTTATGCCAGAGGCAAGAAATCCCATAGCAATAGAAGTTTCCTGTGTTAATAGGATTTTTTCTTTGTCACATGTAAGGAGGCCGCCATTTGGGACACACTCAGCTGACTGGTATGACTTGGTGCTGCCTTTCAACAGTGTAAATTACAAACCTGGTATGAACTTAGATGGCAGATTTAAAGCCTGCAAGGATTTTTAGCTAACGAATTAGCTGTGTGGTGACATCATTAAACGATAGTGAGAACTTCTGTTTGCTTTTCATTGCATAAATAGGTGGGAATCCTTGAAAAGCAGCACCAAATGACTCATGAAGTCACTTTGTGCAGTGTGGAAAGCTTAGGGCTGTTCCAGTTTCTGTCGTGGGAGAGAGAGGCATCTAACTCCCTGCCTCTTCCTCAGACCTTTCACTGGGCCAGTGTTTCCCTACGGAGCAGAAAGGCGGCTCTTCAGACAGATATCTTACGCATATCAGCTGATCGGACATCATCTATGTGCATGGCTGTGTCCATGACCTTGTCATCTTCAGCTGTGACGTGATGTGACCTAGTTGTAGGTCATGCTGGGTGGCGTTACTTGCCATGGAGGTGGGCTGGGAGCACGCTGCGGTCTCGCAGCTCTCCGGCTGTGCAGTGGTGTGGGGAGATGCTGGTAGCTCTACTGGAGATGTTGGTAGCTCTACTGGAGATGCTGGTAGCTCTACTGGAGATGTTGGTAGCTCTACTGGAGATGCTGGTAGCTCTACTGGAGATGTTGGTAGCTCTACTGGAGATGCTGGTAGCTCTACTGGAGATGTTGGTAGCTCTACTGGAGATGTTGGTAGCTCTACCTGAAATGCCAGTAGCTCTACTGGTGGATTTAGAGAAGTGCGTTTCATTTCTTGTCCGAGGTCGTGGTGAAACGTTCCTTGCGCTCTTAAGCAGCTGAAATGCAAGAGGGCTGCGTTTCAGTGGTACGTGAAAGGATCTCTTTGTGCAGCTAATCTTGCAAAGCGCTGTGGAGTTTGTCACAGTGCATGACCGCTACCCAATGCAGACCAGTCACTCGGCACAGTCCATGGATGTTTAAATTCAAAAGTTCCATAAATACTTCACCTGGTCTCGGGGAAAAAACAAAAGAAAGTGCATAAAGCAATCTGCTGTCACTACATGAAATATAAATCCTCCCAGTCTGAGGTGCAAAATCTCAGCAAGCTTTATTTATTGCTTGCTTGCATCTCCATGGTTGCTTCTGTTTCTCCATTAGCGGAGGAAGTGCCAAACTGCTTCCTCCGCCTGGGACTGCCTGTGGGGTGTCTGCTGCACCTCTCCATGCAGGAAAAGGTGCAGAATTCCTCTGCATCTGAGATCTCAGGCTTGGGTTTTGCACACATAAGACCTGCAAGTCTTACTGTTTGTAAAAAGCAGCAAGGCCTGTGATTATTTAGTCATCGTAGAGTTCAAACCTTTTAATTTTCCCCATAGCTTGTGCTTTAATGCTCTGTTGATGGGCTGTGCCTGCTCCTGGAGCTGTGTGTGCAATTCCTGTTGACTTTAATAAAAACTGTACAGGGTATCTGAGACAGAAGTAATTTCATAATATTGTTTTCTTTTCTGCCCCATATTGCTCTATTCTGTAGCATCTGTTTAATAAGCTTCTTTTTCCCACTGGAGATTCTCCTCAAACCACAGTGGACTGATGACTGCAAGCCAACTAACTTTTTTCATTCGAAATATTTTAGCTGAATATTTGGGTCACAAAGAGTGAGATCCCAGCCATGACTTGCTATAGATGTCCGCCTGCCTCCGGTGAATTCTTCACAGGACCCAGCTTGCAGTGATGAACCTGGAAAATTCACGCCGTCCTTTTTCTTTTTGTTTTTTTTTAATGGCAGGAGACACACTTAAATCCACTTAAAGCTGAGACTTGGACACCTCTGGAGCAAAAGCTGCTGATCAGAAGAAATTCCTCCATGGTCCACACCATGACTGTCAGTGTGGGCTGTGTGGAAACCATCGATTTCCTTCCCCCGGGGCATGAGTTGGGGTCACACCGCTGCGGGAGCTGCTGTGACGGAGAGATGCTCGGAGATAGAAATGACAGCCCCTGTACTGTGACCTCTGTGTTAGGCAGGGAGCAACGGGGGTGTTGAAAAAGCAGGAGGTCCACGGTCGGGTGGACATGCGTCGTGAAGGTTAGTGCCTCGTTGCACTGCGTGGCCCCGGCTCTGCGGTTCCCTTTGGATGGGGTTTGTGCCTGAGGCGTGCCAGGAGCAATTATTCCAGTATTGAGTGGAAAGCTGGCAACTACTTCGGTCAAGACTTCATGTGGAACTTCTTGGTTTTTTTTTTTTATATTATTATTTCTTCCGTTTTTTGAGTACAGTGCTGCAGATGTCCATCTTCAGTCATGCATCAACCTGGGCATCAAGGTTTAAGGGGGTTTGTTTGTGTGTTCAGGCTTGTTTCTGTTTCCCTTCAGTCCTCCCATTCCTCCAAAAAGCCTGCTGTCCTTGGGAACCCCAGCGGGTTTTGCTGGGCTTCCTCTAGAGGATAAATCGTGGGGAGATAACCATTCCTTGGGACCGACCACCGCTAGCTCAGCTGTCGCTTCCCTGAGATGGCAGCTCTTTCTGGGTTACTGTCAGGAACCAAGCAGTTCCTTCCCTTTTGCCTCGCCTGGACAGACCCACTGGCAGCAGAAGATGGCCACAGGGAATCAGAAACCTTCTCCAAGACAGGTGCCTGCTGCCCTGGGCATGAAGCAGGCTGTTTTTCAGTGAAGGCTTTGCTGATGCTCACAATGAACAAAGTTCAGTTAGAAGGAGGCTTTCCTTCATATAGAAGAAATCAATTGCTTTAAAAATTGCATTTATTTTGTATGGAAATGTCATTTCTAAGGGTGAGTGGCTGACGAAGCCTTATCATCCTATGTGACTAATCCAAACTCTGCCCACATCTGTTGTGACTGAACATTTTGCCAAGCCACAGTTGCTCAGTGACTTACGTTAAAAGAGCGTAGGTGATTTAGTTGACCTCCAGTCAAGGTCTGCAGGTAGCCTGTCACGGTGTAGAGCCGTGGGAAACACAGACCTTTCTCAGCTTCTGTACCAACTGCGTGCTAGATTACTCAGAATACAGCAGGATTTATTTTGCTGTGTAAGTTTGGAGTTTATCTTTGCTTAAAAAAATAATCAACTTAAAAATGACAGATTTTGCTTTAACCTATGGGACAGCTGAGATCTTTACTGAATGCTCCATGATTTGCTCTACTTTGTCATGGATGCTTCTTCAGGTGCTTCACAGAGGCTCTGTCTGCAGCAAGTAGTTTCCAGAGCTTCATCTAGGCTTAACTCATCACCTTCACTCTCACAATGCTTTGATGCTGAGAAGTATTACTCAGTAGTTCTCCTGGACCTCTTTCTTAAAGGTATTTAAGCCCTAGGGTAGGTTACCCTGCACCGTTTATCTACTTTTATTTTGTATGCATAGCAAAGGTGTGACTGTGCAGCTGAGCATGTGTGACTCTGTATATGGGTAAGGAGAGAAGGGAATTAGGGTCTCCTTTGTTATACGCCAGCTCCTATGGATTTCGGGCCCATCTACTCGGCAAGGAAAGGCAATCCCATGCATCAGGAGTGTCTGGAGTTGCTGGGCTTGCACGTGGAGTCTCCTCTCCTCTGTTGCACCAGTTTTATGCTGGTTTAAGCGCTCTCACACGTACACTTGTGCAGACCTGTCCCAAGAAGAGTCAAAGGAGGCAGTGGCTCTTGTTCTGAGCTGTGTGACCTTCACTCTGTGCCCAGTATTTTCCTCCAGGTTGCATATAGTATGAGGTGATTTTGACTCGCAGTCTAAACTCAGAGAGAATGGAGAAAACCTCTCGTGAACAATATATGTAATCAATGTGTACGGAGGAAGTAGAACAACTTCCTAGCACCATTTAATCCCAAAGAGAGGGCAGGAGGCAGAGGCAACCCACCAGGCTTTGCTGTTGCTAGCAGTGTGACAAAACCAAACGCTAGCAGGGTCCTACTACAGAGAGGAGAAGGTGTGTTGCAGATATGTTCTTGTGGTACATTGGCAGTTGAAATCAAAGTGAGGAGGAGGAGGATAGGGAGTGCTGCTGCATTGCCACCACCATGCTGTGACACCCCCAAAAACAAAGCATGGGAGTCCCTGACCTGGGAAACCCAGAATTACTGGATGTGCTGCTCAAGGTCAATGTCTATGGGCGGGACTGAACTCTGCTTCAGCCTAAAAAATTATCAACACCCACATTCAACTCTGTAGATGACTGCAAGCATTTTGGAAGTTAATGGCATCATTCTATCAAGATCATCTGGCCTTAAGATCTAGGCCAGTCCTAGCTACAGCCCTGGATTAGGGTGCTTATGGCAAGGGTGCATGGGGCTCTCTTATTGACCCAAGGGAAGTGCCTGATGTGTTTGGTCATAATATTTTAGTGACGAAGTAACAACTATAGGACTTTGCCTAAGATTTGCTGTTGCTGAGAAACATTTATCTAATTGCTGTCAGGTGAAGTCTTGGTATGAAACGGCAGTGGACTGAAACATCCCTCTGCTGGCATTCCAACTGTTTCGCTCTTACCCTGTTATTTTTAAAATTTATTTTGTAAGCAAAGCAAAGCCATTGATTTTCTTAAATCATTTTCCTGACTAAGCAAGGGGGTCTGCTATCTCTGAGCTAGGGAAGCATTCCGTCGGTATTCATTCTGGACAGCGCAATGATTCATAGATGTTACAGAAAAGAAAAAAAGCTCAAAGTGAGCAAATTAAGTTAAATTCACAAGAATCAGGCTGAGCTAGCTGCCTCGGATCACTAAGATGTTGATGTGTTGCTCTGTGTTACTGAATTGATGGATCCCAGCTTTAAACCTTCCACACACTCCTAATTTTGTTGTTCCTCCATACCAGAACCACAGGTGCCTTCTTCGTAATCGTTTCTGGTAGAGTTGCTGGGGAGGAGATGGTCAAAGTGCAGAACTGACTGTATGGTTCAATTCTGTATTGAACAGAAAATGGAGTCTATTTATCTACAGACCCTAAAGGCTCGGAATCCACCTTAAAACAAATATCTCAGTTTTGTGGTTCAGGCTACTTCCTGACATGGAGATCTCAAGAATCTCTATTTAGTAATTATATCGCATGAGTAACATAATGGGATTTCTTTATTATCATGAACATCTAGGACCAGATGTGTTCCTTGCATTACTTGATTTTAATTGACTTCACATTAGGAACAGGGCTCATGTGAATTTGCTCCAGGCGCTCCTAATCTAACTTGGATGTCACCGCTGTGACACTTAAAGGATGTGGCAGGAGCATAACACTGATTTACGCGTAACACTCCAGGGGAAAGAAGTGGAGGCGGTGAAGGGAGACCTTCATGATGTCCGGCGGGGAAAGGCAGCATCTTCACGTTATCTCCTGCTCCATGGGCAGCACAGAGTCCTCTCCTCAAGTCATCCCTGACCGGGTGCTGGCAGGACGTGCTCACCGCCTTTTGCGGCAGAAATTAATTCCCACGTTGCTTCAGCTGAGCCAGCCACAACTCCCCTCTCTGTCTTAAAGGTCACCAGGATGCTGAAAGCCGGCTGTAATTCTCAGAGAAGTGCGTGGCAGCCTCGCGTCTTTGAATGCCCACTTGTTTCCTGCATTTCCCTCGGCAGAGGCCGTATCCTGAGATCTGTATCCACTTAGGACGCCCACAGGCTAGGTGTCAAACCTCTGCCTGCTTCTGCTCCCCCTCTACAGCTGAATCATTACAGGGCATGTAAACGGAGGTTTGTAATAGGTCACAGCAGTAACCAGAGATTTCTTCCACTTCTAACACACTTGCTGTTTTCATTTGAGGATGGGTAAAACAGGGATTTCAGCTTCCAGGGGAGCAGATATACAGTGATACCCAGATTTTCCTCCTGTTTTCCAGGAGCAGCTTCAGCTGCAGGTAGTTCTCAGGGCTGTTCTCAGGAGCCCACCTAGAGTGAGGAGCCAGCCGGACCAGTAAAACAGAAAATCTTTGTTCCAGCTGACCTGTTGTCCCCTTTCTTGTGATCACGGGTCAAATATGTCTCCGCTCGCCAGACCGAGCCTTGTATTCCAGTGCCCTGTGCCCTGCCTAGTAATGGCAGAGAGGAGCATCTTTGAGTCTCCCTGCCCTCCGCATGCAGCTCATCATGACATGCCGTGCTTTGTGTACAGTTCAGTGAATATTGTGGTTTATCTAGAGAGCTGAGCAGAGGCAGCGCTTTTCAAGGTTAGTAGGCTTACAGTGTTCAGCATTGCCAAGAAAGTTGTTTAATGCAGATTTGGAAGAACTAACTTTAAATCTGGAATGTATTTTCTCACTGCCTCTATACGTTGTTATTGTACTGTTGGACGATAATAATTTGATTCACTGTAGTTTGCTGAATAGCTTTTTACACAGGAAGAATCTCAGTAACGTAGCTGAAAAACGTGGACAGAACTTGCCCAGGTTTGTGTAAGCCCGAGGGGGAATGAGTCCCCTCTTGGAGTCTTCCCTCTTAGGGAAGAGCCGAGGTGGGATGGAGTCCCAGCTGCAGAGCCCTGGGGAGTTGGACTTGTTCCTCCTGCTGCCACCAGGTGTATGGGAGACGAGGTAACAGGGATAGCTTTATAGGACTCCCATCTTCCCTAGCAATAGCCATACATCCACACATACGTATATGCCCCAAACTTCAGCAGCAGTGAGCCTGGGTTTCCAAAGCTTTTCTGGCACAAGCAAAATGGGCAGCAGGATCGTGGCCGTTTGCTACTCCCTGCAGCCTGCTGTCCTGGACAACTGCTTGTCTTGACTGCCAAAAGCTTGCTCTGACTATGGACCACCTCTGACCCATGCAATAGGTATATTGATTAGCATGGATTTATCCCTGATGGTTTTGCACCCGGGAGAGAAAACCCCATATCACTGTTCAAGCTGAGGGCTGACTGGCTAGGCAGCAGCTCTTCAGAAGAGGACCTGGGGTCCTAGGGGACCCCAAGTTGAGTATGTCCTTGCAGGGATGAATGCATACAGGACAACATAGCAAGAGAAGAGCATAGCCAACAGACCAAGGGAAGAGACTATTCCCCTCTGCTTGGCAGGGTAAGATTGCTTATCGATTACTGTGTCCAGTTTAGGGACCCCAGGGCAAGAAAGATACTGAAAAGCTGGAGCAATTCCAGCTAATGGCCCCTAAAATAGCCAGGGGGCTGGGATTAGACTGGAGAAGACAAAGCTAAGGGCTGTTTTCGTAACCTAAAAGAGAATTACGCAGAAGATGGAGCCAGACAGTTCTCTGGGTACACAGAGGAAGATGAGAACTGAGTTGCAGCAAAGGAAATCCTAATTAGACATAAGGAAAAAATATTCAGTAAGAGTAGTCAAACACTAAAGCAGGTTGCGCAAAAAGCCCACTAAATCTTTGTCTTTGGAGATATTCAAACCTTGACTAGACGAGGCCCTGAGCCAGCTGATTGAACTTTGAAGATAGCCCTGGGGGGTGAGGAGAGAAGAGTTCAGCCTGGGTGACTTCCAGAGGCAACTTCAGCCTCCGTTCTTGCATGATTCTATGGGTTTTTCTGTTTCCGATGTCCCAGACGCACTTGTGTGCTCTGTGTTATGGACCAGTGTATATTTAGGCAAGCTGAGCACAAGCCCCTTGGAAAGCAGCATTCCCACAGCGGGAAAGAGAAAAAGCCCCATTCATTTCTGCAAGAAGCTCCCCAGTGTGCTGAGGAAGGGGGAGCTTATGTCATCCTCTCCCCCATCCTCTTCACTGTAGCTCTCTAGCACAGTCTAACACTTGCATGCTGAGTTTAAAGGCAAACTTATACTTATTTATTCTAGAAAGGTCACTTCAGACGTATCGGGATTCTGGGAGGTCCAGCCATGACTCAATCTTCCAGCTTAGCTGACTGAGTTAGCAAGAAGCCAACTGCATTGCTCATGTTCACACATCCAGCGTGAGTCAGTAGCTTGGCTTAAAGTTCTATCTGCAAACCCCTGGCTGCCAGAGCTTTATTCCGTCACCTAATGCCTTGTTTTTGGTGTGACTTGGCCCCAGTCTTAACTTGGTGCTTTCAGAAACCAGCTGTAGCGGTGTGACCTCTAATACCTTAAACCTGCACGATCCCAGCGCCTGAAGAACCTACCGATCTGCAGCAGAATTCCCGGGCGCAGGGGTTTGGCGTGGACAGGGTGTCCGTCCAGCGTGCACCGAAAGCCCGTTCTCCATCATGCCCTTCCATTTGGGAGTGGGTGCAGGCAGGTCTGGCAAGGTCAGTCCCAACGGCTGGAAGAGAGCAGTCACATCCCAGATGTGACGCCGCTGAAATTTCTGGATAAAGAGTTTATTTGTTTGTCATGTACAGTCCTTCGAGTGTGCTTCGTAACAGACCACGTACACCCTGAGCACAGCCCTTCAAGACATGCTGCTTGCTTGCACAGCCCTGCAGAATGACTTGGGCATGTTGCTTTGGGCCATTATCTGAGGGCATTTCATTTGTCTAGTCAGGAACAGTTTCAGCATGAATTAATATTTGTATCTGTGAAACACAACCCAAAACCTTACGTTTTCATCAAGGCAGTCTGCCCTTCTCCTAAAGTAGAAGATCGTTGTGATTTCATCTGTCCAACCTTGGAGCTTTTGAAATCAGATTTTATATATTTAACATTTGTTAAAACGAACATTGTGTGGCCAAACTTTCCTATGTCCCTTTCTGTTTCTGTTCGAGCGCTCGGGAAGGAGGGATTGCCCTGCAGTGCTAACGAGGGATAAGTTCAGGGTTGTGTTTCTGGGGAAGCATAGCTGCTGCAGACCCACACTGGCGTGGATGAGGTTGCGAAGTTATTTGACTGAATCATCCCTGCGTTTAGCCACTGGTATTGCTCCAGGCACAATGGGCAAATAAGACAATATGTGTTTAGGAAAGCCTTGCTCTGAGTTTTGTTTTACAATCCAAACCCACAGCAATGGTCACATGCAGTTTCTGTTTCTTCTAGATTAGCAAAGTTTTGGAAAATAAAAAGTTTGCAGGTTGGCACGATGAACATGAAACCAGCAGCTGTATTCTTCCTTTACATTTATTTTTTTTAAAACAGACTGACGGAAGAGATGACCTTCCACCACAGCTTCCAAATCTTCCATTTACTAAGTTTATTTGACTTTTAACCAGATCACATGCTGCAATCCTCCCTTAAATCATCCTCTTTCTGCACAGGCTGCTGTGTCCTTCTCTTATGAATGGCTGGTCCCCCGAATGATTAAAAAACAAATATAATTTTCTCATAGACTGTGTAATTGTTGTGCAGCAATGGAAAGAATAGAATAAAATGGAGCCATGACTCAGTGCTTGGCAGGCTGTGGAGAAGAGGGGTATATGAGAAGTGGTGAATATGTTGGGGATTTCTGCGCAGAAATTCAGTTTCTAAATACACACTTAGCTGATACAATTAATTAAAAGATAAAGTGCTTAAGTACTTGACTAATCTAACTGGGACAAGGGAATAAAGCAGTTTATATTTCTCTAACAGTTTGCAAGTCAAAATAGCAGTATCTACCACTATAGATAAATGCCTTGGCAGAATTCCTGTGATTACCCTGATTCCTAAGGCTTTCTAAGTCAGCTCTTTTCCTTTCCGTAGCACATAGTCAGCTGATCCCTCTGATATTTTTAATCCAAAATCCATTTTTAATTCATTCCTCTCTCATTTCTAAGAACTACCAGTCACATTTTTTCCTCAGGTATATATGCATAGTTCCCGGTGATTTTAATGGCAGCTGGCAATTATGGAACTGAGAACAATTTGGTCCTTTTTATTTAAAAAAACCCAACCAAAACAACGAAGCTTTACTCTGAGAAGACTGTGTGTAGATGAGGCTTCCAAAAAAGTGCTTTGTTCATGGAATTTCATTGTCAAAGCTAAAATCCTTCTTTTCTGAAATAAGGAGACAGCTACTGGCAGAAGCACTTAACTTACTGGCTGGCTTTATTACTAAAGAAATGAGTGCTTGTCTCAGAAAATTTTCCGCAGCCTGCATAAAACAAAAATGCCTCTGAGGAAGCAGCTGTCGGTCATTTTCCTTTCCATAGAGCCATGTAGAGTTGGTGCCTTTGTAGCATCAGATGAGAGCTAAGCCAGTGATGGAGTCCCAGGGCAACAATAACCGAGAAGATGAGAACAACGGGTTCAAACCAAGAAAAAACGCGCCGCTGACAAACTCAGAATGAATCAAGTTAAAGCAGAGATGCTGTGTGAGTCTGTGAGGAGACAGATTAAATATCATTAAAGATTCACCTAGAAAAAAACTAGAATGGTAGACTTCGTTTGTTGTCTGAAAGTCATCCACCCATGAAAAACTACTTGCTGTTTGCGTAGCTGGAGCTCTGGGAGATCTCCTCCTCCCCCGTCATTCCCTGGGACGCTGTGAGCATGAGCTTGGAAACTGCTGGGAGTGTCTTCTTGGCTCATCCAAATGCCTTACATGCGCCCATAGGCAAGTCCTTGCGTACCAAGCCGATGGTCTGCAGTGTGGAGATGAGCACATTGCCCTTCTGGCTTCTCTGTGAATCCCAGGCTAAGCTTCGTGCGGCCGCGGTAGAGGAAGAATATTATCAGTGAAGGGCATGGAGGAGAGATTGTTTCAAACGGCAGCTCTTCTGGGATGAAGGACTTGTCTCTCCTGGTGACCTTGTGTGTTGGGTCTGCGCCTTCACCCCGGGGGCAGGTGGGTGCACTGGGTCACCACTCTGGTGGTGACCGCAGTCATATTAAATGACATAATCTGTATGGGCTGCTCCTGAAGTCCCCATACACTCAATGTACTGCGCTCATCTCTCTTCTATTATATCACTTTCAGATAGTATAGTGACTTCTGTGGGGACCCGATGCCCTGAATTACCCTTGGAGCCTGTGGTCCCCCCAGGCAGTTTGGGAAACATCTGCAACTTGTATTTTCTGTGAGACTAAGAATGAAAGGGAGGCTCCCGTGCCAAGCGGCTCCTGTTCTTCCACTGCTGCGGAGCTGGAATTAGGATGGGAAGAACAATAAGTGAAATGTAAATAGTCAGGAATGTAAGTAGAGTCTTTGCCTGACCCATATCCCTCAGGACTGCGAACTCCACCAGTGCATGATCACTGCAGCCCAGGCTGCCTCCAGTCTTGATGTCACCCATTACCTCGCTTGCACTGGTGACCAACAGGTCCACTATCGCATCCCCTCTGGTAGGGCTGTCTATTACGTGGCTTAAAAAGTTATCATCAATGCATTCCAGGAGTCTCCTGGATTGCCTACAGCTCATGGTGCCACTTCTCCAGCAGATGTTGGGGTGGTTGAAGTCCCCCAGCAGGACGAGAGCCCGCAAGCGCGATGTCTCCTGTAGCTGGAGTAAGAAGGGCTTCGTCAATAGGCTCCCCTTGATCGGGCAGCCTGTAGTAGACACCAACCACAAGGTTCCCTTTGTTGCCTTGGTCTCTATTTCTTACCCATAAGCTTTCAACCTGCTCGTGGCTATTCTTCAGAGACAGCTCTTCACACCTTCCTCACCTGTCCCTTCTGAACAGCCGTTAGCCATCAATAGCCACACTGCAGTCATCGGATTTGTCCCACCGAGTTTCAGTAATGGCAACTAGGTCGTAGCTTTCTAGTGGCATGGTGGCTTCCAGCTCCTCCTGTTTGTGGCCCACGCTGTGTGCATTGGTGTAGAGGCACTTCAGCTGGGCTGTTGGCCATGTCACCTTCTTAGAGGAACACCTCCTTTGGGGTATTTCACGGGTGTTTCCCTCTTGGCTCCTATTACCTCAGGAGCCCTTGGCTCATCTTTGTAAGACTTCAGGTGCGCTCCAGTGTAGACAGCACATCTCAGAGCTAAGGGCCCTCCCTAGCACCCCGTCCCTCTAACCTTGGCGTGTTGTCCCACAGCTTGCCATGGGCAAGCCTGATATTGTCTCCCGCCCCCTTCAAGTCTAGTTTAAAGCTCTGTCAATAAGCCCCGCTAGCTCATGAGCAAAGACCCGCTTCCCCCTTTGAGAAAGGTGAATCCCATCAGACGCCTGCAGTCCTGGTGCCATGTAAGCCATCCCACTCTCAAAAAAACCCGAACCGTGGTGGTGACACCAGCCACGGAGCCCAGTATTAATAGACTGGGTCCGTCTGTTTCTTCCAGTGTCGCTGCCTGCAACTGGAAGGGCAGAAGAAAAAATAACCTGTGCTCCAGATTCCCTTACTAACCGTCCTAAGGCCCTGAAGTCTCTTTTGATCGCCCTTGGACTACGTGCTGCAGCTTCATCGCCACCCATGTGAAAGAGAAGTAATGGGTAATAGTCCAAGGTCCGTACCAGGCTAGGAAGTTTCTTAGTGATGTCCTTAACCGGGGCCCCAGGGAGGCAGCAGACAAACGTGTTTAGATCTTTTTGCTGGGATGGGATGTCTACTTCAAACCCACTTATGTAGTAGAAGGTAGTGTGAAAATGTATTTTTCATTGTTTATACTGAGGTTTAGTGCTTGCAAAAGGGTTGGTAGTGTGTTTGCCAACCACTGAATCTATTTGAAGGAGGCAGCCTTTATTGATCTTCCAGCTGTGAGAACACTTCTGTAATCTTTTGGCACTGGGTTGGCATTGCTGTTGCTGTAGTATTTGCAAGCACTCTGAATAATATTGAAACACCGGTGGGGCATGTGAACTCCTTACAGTGACTTCAGTGAGACATTCTGCATACTGTATTTGTATTTGTTGTGCATCTCTCTTATACTGAGAACTGGGAGTGTTCCTCCGTAATGATGGAGGAAGGCATTTAACTCTCTGACATTGAGAACAGCCTGCTACATACCTTTGTCCTAGGAAACCAGTTAGAAGAAAAGAGTTCTGGTTTAGGGGAATTGTATGATTTATAGTCATAGCTGTTTACTTTTTCTTTGCACAAGCCCCTGTGATGTGCACTGTAATAAGCACAGGGAAAGTCAATTTTTACTGGAGAGTGCTTGGAACAGGACTGCCTGTATGGAAGGAGCAGTTACTAGCATCTGTATGGGCATTGCCAAAGTTTTCTAGGATGTTATGAATTGCCAGTCGTTTCCATCTGGGATAAAGGAATAGGAAGGGTGGGTGAGACTGAAATAGAATTGCTGCTCTTGACTACAAAGTCCCACCAAAACACATGCTTAAGGAAGTGGCCAAGGCTGCACAGACATCAAAGGGGCAGGAGACTTTCCTTCTCTGTAGTTTTCAATGTTTCCACACTGGCTCATATAAATGTTGGCAAAACTGCAGTCTTTGACAGTGCTACAAGTGGCATCTTTTATTTTTTCATTACAAGCATGAACGTTACCAGCAAGTGTATAGTGACTGGAGAACTTCTCAATATAGAAAGAGGTTTATCTGTCATCTTACTGAATAATGCACATTTAGCTTTTAATTTCGCTATAGTGTATTACAAACTCTGTTTTAATGGTACTGATGTGCTGATCAATCCAGATTGGTCTCTTATGGCAAGCTTTGTCTTCCTCATTACTTACTTGTTTTCCTCATTTTTTACGTTTTAGTCAGTGCTTAGCTTAGTCACAGTTTTTGCCAACAGTGACTTTAGATACCTCCAAATCACCGATAAAGATTCTGCACACCCGACCCCCCTCCTTTGCACTGAAACGTGTATCTGTGTTCTCTCTCTAAGACTCTTTCTTTTCCATCTTTCTGGAGGAAGATCCTAAGAAGCTTTAAAATGGGATAAAAACATACTTATTAATCCTGGCCCTAAATTAATTTTCCAGGATCTGATTCTGAAAACATCAAAAGGAAATAGAGAAGCTTCATGACGTAGCCTAGAATTTTGCTCTAGGGACCTAGACAAATTAGTATGGACATCTTTAAGTTTGTATGTTAGGAAAAAGGGAAAAGCCAAAAGCACTGTTTTTCTTCCCCATGAAAGAGTTTGATCTCTGAGCTAATGTACAACCAATCCAGTCCTCAGGAGGCTCTCACAGAACATTTTTCAAACCTCTGTGAGACAAAAAAAAAAAAAAAAAAGAAAAGAAAAACATAGATAGTAAAAATGCAAAGAAAATTATTTCCTAGGCTGATATCTTCTGAGATAATACGGGGAATGATACTTACTAATATTAACACCTACAATTTGGTAATTTCATTTGTTAATCTTGTTAACATGCTATTTTCCCTCTATTTCAGTTAATTAAAAAAGACAGATCTGACCTGACAATGGTCTCCATGGTGGTTGTAATCACACTTTCCTAAACCCTGACACACTGCTGTTTGTTATCACATTTTCTTGGGTTTCCTGTTGTTTTTCAAGCCATTTTTCACAATTGAGTAAGAGCTGATAGGAGATAACATGCCAAACAAGGTTGTGTGAGTTTTTGCTTTAAAAGCAACAGTAGTGAGAGAGCCATCATTTGGTAAGATTGCTGGGCAAGGGTTTCAGATAAACATTTAACTGACAAAATACAGGCTAATGGAGAGCTAAGCTGCCTGCAAATGTATAGAGCAAGCCAGAGCTGTCATATCTTTCAAAATGCAAGCAAAATCCTTCCACTGATCTTCTATTCCTTTAATCCAACATAGTAAGAAGTCATTTTCCAATTTGCGTCCTGGTGTATTTGCTTGCGTCACTGTTTATAAAACAAATCAAGCAAAAAGTAAGGGAAAAGACCTCTCTGTTAACCCTCACAGCCTTGCAGTTTTTCCTTGACTGATTACAAAGTTCTTTCCAAACACTAATTAATCATGTTAAAAGGCCACATGTACTGATATTCTTCCAATTTTCAATGCCGAATATCTTTGCTGCCAACAGGCAAGAAGAAGTTAATGAATGGAAGAGATTATATACAGAAATAATTCAGCTGGTAAAATGATGAGCAAGGAAAAAAATGAGACCCACTAAGTGGAGCTAAGAAGAAAGAAAGAAATGAGTATTTTTAGACAATGTCCAAAACATTTCAGGTAGCATTATGGCTAAAGTACTTTTATCATACAATAAATAGGTCCCTACCTGAAACAAAATTAAAGTTCAATGAACTAGTCAGAATAGAGAAGAATTCATTATTAGTGGTGGAAATTACCAGTGTAAAATTTTGTAAACTACACAGTGGAAGGCAACTTAATAGGGTGGCTTTGACTCTTGATCAATATCTGAGATGTCCTGCAAGCCCACGGAACTGTTAAGCCATAGGAAAATTTGGATTGGAAAGGGCCTCTGGAGGTCCTTTTGTCCAATCCCCCACTCAGAGCACATCCAGTTACAGCATGTTGTTGAGGACCTTCTCTGGCTGAGTTTTGAATACCTCCAAAAATGGAGATGCCGCTACCTCTCCAATACCTGCTCCAATATTTTACCATTCTCATGGTGAAAAAACGTTTCCTAAAATCGGATTGGAATTCTGTTTTGCAGTTTGTGTCTCTTGCCTCTTGTCCAATTGCTGTACATCTCTGAGAAGAGTTTGTCTCTGTCTGCTCTGCATCATACCATTATGTAGCTGGGGTCAGCAGTGAGATCCTCCAACCTTTCTCTTCTTCAGGTTGAACAAGTCCAACTCCCTCTCCTGCTCCTTGTATATCCACATCCTTCTTCTGGATATCTGCTTTCTCAGTTGGCTAGAGCAGAACTTGGATTCCTGAATTAGGTGTCTAAACACCAATGGAATGAATCTGGGTCAGCCAAGAGAGAGGAAAACCTCAACAGTGACCATAATTTGAGACTTGTGATCAAAAACTGTTTCAGAAGCCCCAGGGTAAAAGAAAGAATGACTGACCCAGAAGGATGCTGTGTTTCATGGTGGCAACAGAAGAGGCTCTAGACAAGCTGAAGGGACTCAGTTTTTCTGGTAGTGAAGGCTTCTGCTTAATTAGCAGAGTTCCTCACTCTTGGATCATTTTGTTGGCTCCGGATGGTTACGGTGGCCAGCAATAAAATGGTTAACTCTGAAAGAGAAATTCTAGCAAACAGACTTTGTGTTAACAGTATTAAGAGTTCCTGACTCTTGGACTGCTGTTACTTCTGTCTGTATGAAGGTGTTGTATCCCGAAGGCTGCACCTACAGCCCTGAGGACTGGAACCTTTCTTTTTCAATGACAGCACAAGCTCCTCAGACACCGGTGAAGCACGAAGCAGCTTTGGGTGGGAGGGACCACTAGGTATCTGCTCCATTGAAGATCATCAGTGTCAAAGAGAATTAACCTCAAATAACTTCTGAAAAAGCTGAATTAAAAATGTGTAATGGGAAGAATGGCTTAGGGAAACAAATCACAGTAATTCCTTCTGAACTTGGTAACTTTCTCATAAATGGGAAAAAACCTGCAGAACTGAAACCAGTGGCTCGCCTTACTGAGATCTGCTCTAACAAATGACCTCGTACACTTCTTTTCATTATGTGACCAGAGGGTCAGACTGGTCTTACGGCGGAAGGGTTTTGAGAAGAGGAAATGATCACTGTCCAAAATACCCCATGGTCATTGCAACAGAGCTGGGATCCAGAGAACAAGCAGCTGGTGATGAGCCTAGGGGTGAGGTAATGGGGTTAGGCAATAGCCAGATTATGCAGCATATTTTTTTCAAGTGACAACTAATATACAGACCAGCATGATTTCTCCCTCTCCATCTTTCAGTCCCTGGAAAATGACTCATGTGATGCATGAAGTGATGAGACAGTGGGAACGTGACACCAAAGACAGATTTGCCTGTGACTCCGAAGAGCTGCTCAGAGCTCTGCAGAGGGACCCTGGGTTCAGGCATGAGGCCAGCAATCACTACAGATGGGGATGTCTGTGTTGTTCTGATGGAAATACCTAGTACAAATTAAAATGGACCCTCTCAGCAGCAATTTATCCCATTTAAACTAAGCAGGGACTACTAAATTGTAAAACCGTACAAGTCTCCAGGGACTGAGGTGTTTCAAGGTGCACAACTGACTGAATTCAAAACTTGCACCCAAATAAATGATTGGCTAAAATTTCCAAGACCCCAGAATCTGAGCTTTGCTGCACAGGAAAATTCCATAGAGGACATTTGGGTCCAACATGTTTAAAAGTGCAGTGTCCTTGCTCTTCCAAGAGCTTCAGAGGAGCTCAGCAAAGCAACTAGTTTATGTACGTTTTTGCTTCTTAAAAATGGTTAACTGAGTTCACTTTAATGCATCATATCCTGTGCTTTTTTCAGTCACAGTGAGCACTGACCATCCTTGTGCACGATGTTTTATCTGGGCTTGCATGGGGATGGCGGAAGGAAGTAATAGGGAAAGAGATTCTCCTTTTTTTGAAGTGGGTGAGATACAGCAAGGATGATTTAAAAGGAGAAAATCTGGCACAAAGAGAGAACTGCTTGTGCCTCCGTTCTCGGTGGAGTTTTGAGTCATTCATGCAGTGCAGTAGCTAGGGAGCCTGAGTGACTCATACATTGCTAACTATGGAGAAAAAATATTTTTTCTGAAACATTCAAGCATTACTCACATTTTCACTTAGAATCAGCTGATTCTAGTAGCCTTATTCCACCTTTCGGGATTTAGTACAATGGGTTATATAAAAGACAGATTGGGCTCAAGCTCCCTTTAAAGTGATGTGCTAAATATGGCATCAGGCACCTTGCCTAGATTATGAAGTATTTTGAGTGCCCCTCAGTTCAGCACGGAAGTTATTATCTTTAACGGGGAGGAGCTGGGAAAATCACAAAACTCACATTACAGCTGATTTCAGAAGCTCTTGATAACTGTCTTAACTTCTGTGTTGTGACTTTCATCCCAAAGGCTTCTCAGATGTTTGACCAACTGGTAAACAGAGCATTTCCAGGGATTTATTACCCACTGCAGAAATGGTACAATTTCTAGGGTCTTCAGTACTCAAAATTATGGAACCATAGGAAAAAAATGAGTCTTTTCCAGGCTGAACAAGCCCGGATCTCTCAGCCTCCCCTCGTACACCATGCGGTCTGGCCACCTGGACAGTTTGGTGGCCCTGCTCTGGGATTGCTCCACTATGCCCATGCCTTTCAGTATGGGAGAGCCCAAAATCAGACATAGTGTGTGGTCCAGATGTGGTCCCACAGGTGCTGAGTGAAGGGCAATGATCCCTTCCCTTGACCTCTACGGGCTACGCTCTTGGTCACTTGGTCTTTGCTACAAGGGCCCATGCTGCGTAAGAGTACTCAGCAGTGACACGGCGAGGGTCGGTGCAGATGCATTGTACGTATGTTAGGAGACCTACATATGGTCACATTGCCCATAATTTCATCCACTTTGTGGAAGACTGCATAGACTATTTGGTAGATCCCTGGAGTAAGACCAGAGGTCTGACATCATTAAGTTCCTGATTTATTAGATAAAAATTAGCCATTTCAGTTTTAAAATGAAATGATGTAGACCCTTTTTGCAAATAGTTTTGCGGTCTATGGAAAAGTGCTGTGTAAGAGCTAGACATAATTTTGCATAGGCTTTTTGTAAATACTTGTGTGAGGTAAGTCCCTGCTACAGAATTCTACCCCAAAGCTAATTTCAACATTTGTGCTACGTTGTTCTAGGAACTTTAATATATCACTGTGGCCAGGAGTTTAGAAGAAATCAAAAGAAAACTGAATATTTTTCTGGATAATGGGAATACGCAGTTTTATTAGCAAAGATTGCAAAATAAATAAAACCTCTGTGAGTCCTGGAAAGGTGGAGGATCCTCAGTACAAGGTGTGTTCATGCTCCAAAAAAATAGGAGCAAAGCGGACGTTTCTGTTAGAGAGATTATTTCCATAACGGTCTCATGTGATTTCATGCTGCTTCCTCTAAAGTCCCTGACAGCTCTTCTCAGAGGCAGGACATTGATTTCAGTCTGGGAAGGCCCAAGATTTCCAGTGCTGAGAGACTGAAACATTTCACCAGAGACCACTGAGAGCCTTCCAGTGCCTCCCCATGACTCCCTCCTCTACCCAGGAAGGCAAAAGCATTTTCCTGCAGTTGGATGGGGAAGAACCAGAGGTGCTCAGCTGCTGAAGCCCAGAAAAAACATAGATTTATCTCTTTTGATGGCCTAGCAGAGCACACAAGGAAACACAGGCATGGATGTGGACACAGCAAGCTCGATCTGGCTCTCCCACGTGCTAGGATAAGTCAGATGTCAATCACCAAGGCTAACACTACAATTAAGCCTAATTCCAGCGCGTGATGCATTTTCTTACATGTCATTCCCTTTCCTAATGGATGAATAAATACATTTATTGAATTTAATTAATAATTTCTAATATATTGGACTCCTTTTAAAGTCCGGCTAACATTTATTGAAGCCAACAGGTATCTGTGGGGTAAAATAGTGCTCTGTCCTCAGTGCGGCAATATCCAGTGCTCAGGACCATCACAGGGGAGATGTGGGCAACCCTGGGGCTTAGTCAGGCGTGTTCTGGAGTGTACATATCTCAGATGGAGACAGATGGTTGTTTGCTCACTAGAAATATGTAGGTTAATTCCCCAGAGGAAGGTATGTATCTTTATCTGATTGCACTTCAGGGGAAATTTGGGTAGAACAACTTCAATGGGAATTGTGGGAAGCACTGAAAAGTCAGGTCACAGTTTCCTGTGGACTGAGATGTTTAATGTTAGGCAACATGGTTTGAAACTGTTAGCCAAGAGGTAAGGCAGTGCTATTGCAAAAGGGCTTGAAGATTTTGTAAGGTAATTGTTAGGAAATGAATCAAGAATAGGGCAGAAAATGTCATTATGTCACCAAGTAATGAGTAGTGTGTCTGAATGCAGGGTGCAGTTCTGTTCCCCCCATCTCAGAGCTAGAAAATGTTCAGAGAAGGACAATCATGAGTGTAAAATGGTTTCCTGACTAAAAGAAGCGAAGTGGACCAGGAGTCTCTACCTTGAGATACAGGCAGCTGAGGGTCTATAGAGACCTATATATCCCACCGGGGTCCGTTGAATTTGGGATGCCACAGGGGACGTGAAAGAAGTAGATGTTCTTCAGTATTTCTCACACTGTAAGAACTAGAGGGGCTCCAGCCATGAGCAGGTTTGGCACAAACAGAAGGAAGTATGTTTTTGCAGAGTACCTATAAAATGATGGAACTGATTGCTGCAGTAATTGTGAAGGTGGAAACCATACAGATATTCAAGACAGACTGAACAGATTACCTCTGACTGTGGTTATTAAGCATGGTATCGCAGATACAACCTCCTGCTCAGGTCTCCCAACCCCTCCTTTGGCAGAAGTCACTGAGAAGACAGGTCACTTGTACGTGGTCCCATTTCTGCTGTTCTTCACATATTTTCCCCAATTCCCACCATCATTTATGGGGGACCTGCCTTTGAGGAAGGCGGTTATGCATTTTTTATGGACATCCTTGTGTTTCTCCTCATTCTGATCCCTTTGTTGCAGATTTCTGTGCTCACAGGACAGCTGTAGAGAGCTCCTACTTCTGGCTGCACGAGTCTGCCTTTGTGCACGGGGCAAGGAACGGTGTCTTTCGTAGGAAATGAAAGAAATGAGAGGTACAGTGTCATTCAGGTAGCTCAGACCAGGTGGTCACATGAAACCTTGATTTTGGCTTGTGAAAAGGGAAATGCTGTCTGGGCAATCTCACCAGGATTATTTTCTTAGTGAACCACATCCTTTTCTTCAGGAAAGGAGGTGGAGCCATGTTTGGGATCCTTGCTGCCCATAGCGATGGACTCCTTTCACCCACAACGTACACGACCTCTGTGTGTGCGCGCTCTTCTGCCTCGGGTGGATGCTCCGAAGCTATAAGCGAAGGCAAAGCCGGGTGTCTCTGCTGGGGCCAGAATTGGGAGTGCTGGGATGTGAAGAGCCAGGGCAGTGCGGTCCCTGGAGAGAACCAGCCTTGCAGGAGACCCCAGCCACCCGCCCGTACTGGCCCTTGTCTCCCGTAAAGGGAGCTCATATCTCTCTGCATGCCACTGGGGAAAATCAAGTTATCTGCGTCTGAGGACATTCAACACCCCATTCCCGTTCAGACAACCAGCGTTGGTGTAGTCTGCGGTGTCTCACCATGCAGGTCTCCATCAGAGGACACCAGTAGTGCCAGCACCCACGCTGTCCTCCCAGTCCCACCTCTTCTGGAAGACCCACTCGATGGCAACGGCGCAAGGTGTTGTGCTGTGCCGGTGATGAGACGCTTCCCAGGCTCTCACGGCTGCAGCCGGCAGAGCTACCACCCTCAAAACGCCACGTCTGACCTCTTTATCCATCTCCTCCACCTTCCTCCTGCCTCTGCCCTGCCTCATCCCGCTGCTAAGCAGGGGCGATGGGAGAAGGAGGGCATCCCCTCGTCGCTCCCAGCCTCTCCATCACATAAAGGCTCTGCTTTAGAGTGGAAACTCTGGAGCGCACGCTGCCATTCCCTATTACTCCGTGCACGACTTGGCACAATAGGGCCCTCCGTGGCAGTTCTCCAGGAGCTACTGTAACTCTCTGTATGCACCCTATACGTTCAGGAGGAATCACTGGGGAATTAACACTGCTGGTTTCAGCCTGCCGCTGCGCTGCATGAATAATCGCGGAAAAAAATCGCATTCATTCAACAGTGTGTGGGAATGTTTAAATTATAAAACCCACTTTCATTTAATTAAGGGGCAAAAAAACAACAAAAAAAATCATCATTCATGTTAGATAGTCTGAGATCCTTAATTTGCTTTAAATGAAAAGGTTGCTGTCAGTTTAGATTCAGTCTAGAAAGATGAATAATTTGTTTGATCACTTGAGAAACAGGAGATCATGTTGCCCAGTAGTTTGTTATTATATTTCAGCAATCGCGTCCTTCTCATCCGAGGTTAACTAGAGTTACAGAACTGACAAAGCACTGTGCTGCTGTATCTCTGGCTTTATGTCCTTTGATAGCTACTGCTGAAGCAGAAGACGTCCTCACAATGAGATATAAAAATATGCAGGAACCATTAAGAAAAAACTTTCTTTTGCACCTCTGTAAATCCAAAATTACATCTAAGTGAATCAGCTGTATTTTTTATTAAAAAAAAAAAAGAGAAACTTAGGAACTCAGAGTGGCTAATTATTTTTTGGAATCACAGCATTTTGACCAAAGAAAGGCCTTCAGGGGTATTTTCATTTTTCTGTTTGCAGAAGAAGAGAATCTCGCTAATATGGAGACTGTTTCTTCCCCTTGCCTTACTAAACTGTACAGCGTAGGTCAGTGACATTCCCATCCCTCAGGTGGACACTGACATCATTAGAAGAAGATCCCAGGTGAAGGGTTTCGGGGTTCCTCAGCTGTAAGGGTCTGCGGCGAAGCGACGGACGTGCAGGTCCGCTGGTGGAGGAAGAAGTGTCGGAGCTGTGGGACGTCGGTGGGGATTACACCGCAGGGGTGGATGGTCGTGGGGGTCACCGGTGAGACCCACATCTGAGCATCTGAGACCCACCTCTCTCCTTGCACCTGCCCCCAGCAGGGTTTGCCCATCAGGTCCCTTCACATTAGGCATAAATGCAATATTAGGCTGCAGGTCCTCTCCTCCTAAGGTAACCTTCTAAACGCATTTGTGCCTGTTCCACCCCAAAAGCACTCTCTGACTCCCAAAAGAGCTGGCGGTAACCACCCCATGCCCTGTCTGCAAGCAAGGAGTCCAGTGCCCGGTCCTCCTTGGCAGGTTGTGTGCCAGAGGCAGATGCAACATGCCCTGATTTGGGGTGAAATGGCCTTTTTGCTGCATATTCCCTGGCCAGCTCGGCACTTACAGCTGGGGAGGGGCAACGATGCCAATGGGTTACAAAACGAGGGCAAACACAGGCATTGACCTAGCTTTGCTGGCAAAGCACCTCGTTGGCCTCAACGAGGGCTCTTCACACCCAGGTGACAATAAACCCACACGTCACCGCAGCCTCTCCCCGTCTCCTCCGTCCCATCACGCGAACAAAAGTCAGACTGGGAAAGGTCACGGGTTTCTCGTGTTTCTCCCCGGGATCCGTGCCCGGCTGCTCCCTCCAGCCCACCTCCTGCTGCCGGCGCTGCTGCTGGTCCCCATCCACATCCACGAAAAAAGCGGATCTTTTGTTTCCAACGGGAACCGCCGGTTTCTCGGAAGCGCGTGCGATGCCCTTCCTGATCACAGACAGTCATCGTGGCTTGGGGAACTTTATGAACTAGAAGAGAATTGCTATGAAAACCTCAGACTCTGGGCAAATCTGGGTTTGTATCCACTGTCAGATATATCCGCTGTGTCCACTGTAGACCGGTGTTGCTGACGTGGACATGGGCTCAAGAGGACCCTTCAGGGCTTTCCCCCACCATGTTCTCCTTCATGGCACGTCCTCTTCGGTCTCCTCAGGTGGCTCTGCTCCACCTGGGAAAGTCCTCGACTCACACAGCACCCACTTGTCATACCTAAACACTGGACCAGGAATTTGTCATGGGACCATGAAATCCTTTGTTTATACTTTTTTTTTTTTTTTAAATAATCCACCCCAAATCCCACATGACTGAAACCACCACACCGTGCCCTCAACTAAAACATTTGATTTCTCAGGTGTAATTCATCACACCTAATTCAGGCAGATGTCTGGCATCCTGACCTCCTTTTAGAGGTGGCTGATATCGACAGGGCTGCCCAGAGAGTGTTTCATGTGACATGTATGTTGTACCTTAGGATGTGAGGACTACTCTGGACATATCTGTTTCTCCTCATCCAAATGCTTTAATGAGAGTAAATTAATCCCTCTGCTCCTGCTCCTATAGTGTCTTTCCAGCATTTTCTTTTCCTTTTCATTGTATTTCATCCATCTGTGGTTGGATCCATCACATGTTAACTGGTGAGCTTTTCGCAGCACAGACTTTATTTGGGTTTTTACAGCACCCGATAGACAAGGTCCTTCAACCTGACCCTTTCCTCTGGAGGCTGCTACAAAACAAACTGCTGCAGAGTCTAAGGGAGAAAGCAAGGTCCAGCTGCTGCTCTATGTGGCCCAAAGGTGCCTCACTTGATGCACACCAAAATACAGGCTGGTGCAACTTGTGCGTTCACTACACTTTCATTTAAGCCATCTTGCAACAGCCAAGGATTTTTGACCAGTGAAGTGTTTTTTCTCTTTTCCTAACCCCAGCACCATGCAGAACAGGAGCTCGCTGCAGAGCAAGGGGTTTGTGAACTGTTACACTAGAAATAGCATCAGTACCAGGGATAATGAAACCCCAGAACCAATGTTCATGAGACTGGGCTTCAGAAACATGGGCGGTAGTCCAGCCTTGGCTTCCTGAGCACATTGTCTGAGAGGCATTACACAAACACAAAGCAGCATCATTCACACACATTCAGACCAACAGGCCTTTTGCAGTCTTGTGTTTCCCAAACATTAGTCTTGGTTCTTCTATATCTGGCATCATTTTTCCTGACTTCATGCTTTTCCTTTTAACTTAAAATTCATTGGGCGCAGCCTAAGTTTTTGTTTCAATGAAATTGTCCAAGGAAGTAACACAGATTCAGGCTGGAAGTTAGGAGGACGTGTTCAGTGACCAGATGAATAAAGGGTAACTCAAGCTTTCCATTGAGTAGGTGGAGTGAAAGAGCAAACCATCCTTGAGGATGGTGTGTGAAAGGAATAGCACAATGCAGTTGCCTGAGATAGCCCAGGCATCCTTTTAGGCCCTATGATTCACATGACATTTGTGCCTTATTCTCAGCTTCTCAAACGTCTGTCTCCTACTGTTATTATTTTTAGCTTGGTTTGTTACAGAATCAAGGCTGATGTGATGAGGCTGCCCATCTGCCTGGCTGTCTATTGATCCCATCTGTCTCTTCTCCCCAAACCCCTGGGAACCTGCTGGCCTGTTTCAGTCCAGTCTGATGGTGGGACGGAGGTCTCGGGGTGAATTATCCTACACGTGCCATGAAAACGGGCTGCTCCCCAGGGAAGGACCAACGCAGCTCTTGGTGGAGGGAAGGGCAGGGTGAATCCAGATGTTGGTACCCCGTCCGTGGCGGCAGCCGGGCGGGTGGTGGACATCCACTTACTCATCAGGCAATCGGGACACAGGACACCTGAAACCTGAAATAACACGTCCTAAAGGACAGAGGGCAGCTGGTCTATTGCCATGCAAAGGCAAGGGGATGAAGGACACATCTCTCTGAATAAACCGGCCTTCCCCATGTCTGCAGTTCACTGAGCAACATCTGCATCTGTAATGCTGGGTAGTTCTCCAGGTAAAGGATTCAGCTCTCACTATGTGGCTGATTTTGCGTGTTAGCTACCTCCTGATGTGAGTAACTTCAGACACGGATTTGATGTGACTCCTGAAGCTGTGCGTGCCTCTGTTTATACTGCGCACCTACCCGAGTGTGAGAGGAGAGCAAGAACTCTTCGGGGAGCTTTGCCATCCAGGCAGGAGCACAGAGTTATCAGTCCCAGCCCCAGATTTCCCGAGATGCTGACTCGATCCGTTGTCCATCTTCCCACACTGCCGAGGCAGCATTTAAGCATGCAAACAGATGCTGTAGTCTGGCAGGGAATATAAATGCATGTGTGTCTGCTGGGGCTGCTCAACCTCTAACGTTAACTGCGTGTCTTTGCAGGAGTGAGACTGCTCTGTGCAACAGTCTCATAGCTCTGAAAGCTTTCAAGACTGTTTGTGTGTTCTCCCTCTAGCAGGCTCTCTTACTCTTCATTTTTTTATAAGCTGAATAATCAGGACAAAGCTACGTTTCCTTTCCTGCAGGGCATTTTCCTTCCTTCTCAGGTCTTTCTGTAGTGCATCACGCATGCCTTGCCTTTTCGCAGGTGTGAAGGATGTAATCCCGCTCAGGTGCTCCCAGGATCCCTGTGTGACTGGCAGCCGATGAAAGATCCTGTCTTTTCATTTTCATGCTTCCTTTCTTCAAACAAAGTGACTCAACAGCCTCCGCAGATCCTCAGCTTCCCTCCCAAATGGAGTGTGTCTCATTTCCATGCCTTTTTAAACTTACCCAAGTAAAGTCCACATGTTTAAGAAGGAAAACGGTGCAGGGTTACATCCTGGCAAGGACACTAATGGCAAAGGCAGGGCCCGAGCAGGGAGCTGCCAGAGGGGGACAGCTCGTGCCCCGCTCCTTTTTCGCCACTTCTATTAGGATCCCGCTCTGCAAATGTCACGCTTAGTGTTTTGATGCCTAAATTTCAATTGCAACCACATGATCTGCTTGTCTAGAAGCAAAAGACTTGCCCTGTTTCAGAATAGGAATTACAGTCATGAATTCACCCTTGGCTAAATTGCATGTTTATTCCTAGTATGAAGCTGTGAACTCTGCTCCTGCAGAGAGGAAATCATTACCCACGTCAATGCCCTGAAAGGGGAGGGCCTGAGGAGGGAGAAGCACAAACATCACAGAAAAAGCCTAACGTGCTTGTTATGAATAAAATATCCAGCCCAGCTTTTATCATGGTGCAGAATGGCTCCAAACAGCACTGGAGGCCTGGTTTATGAGGCATAGGACTGATAAAGTGTCCCCCCCCGCCACGAGAGTTTTATTTTAGGTGACAAAAACGAGCAGAAAGCACTGAAAAGTCAGGGGAAAGTGGAAGGATCCTTCGCAGCGCGAGTGTCAGTTTGCATCTCTGCGGTGTGGAGCAGAAAAGCAGTCTCGCCGCGTCCTGACCTCGTTAAAGCTTTACTTCCATTCCCAAATGTGGGCTTCGCCGGTTGTCAGAAATGAGCTGCTCGGAGGGGCCCGGAGAGCCTGCTGTGCCGAGGCGAGGGCTGCTCCCCCCCTTGGATGCTCCCTTGCAAGAAAGGTGGGGGGGGCAGGCATCCCAAGGCGCCTGCCTGCCGCCCTGCTGAGGTTTCCCCTCGGCTGGGGAAACCTTCAGCGGTTTTTCTTCCCGGCGCTGCTAGAGGCTTCTCCTTTACGTGGAAGGCTGAAGGGGAACGCGTAAGCTGTTGGGGAGCAGCCCCGTAGAGGTGAGGCTGCCGCAGCTCCAAACCCCCAGGTCTACCCAGTAACGAGGTTGAGTGCGTGTTCCCCACAGGCGCCCACACAAGCACACGTATACAACGCACACGTATGTAGCACACACGTATGCAACACACACGTACACGTGGCCGGACACACCGATCTACGCAGACCGATGTGGCCGGCACTCACGTAAACACCAACAGCACTGGTGGCCTCATCCTGTTGCCCTCTCTGGCTGAGCAGGATGGCAGTCCATCGGTGGAAATTATACATATACGTACGCAGGGTGTGCATCCCTGCAGCAGCCCGGCTCAGACGCTCAGCTAGCCCAGTGGCCACCCCTGGATCCCAGTCTGCCCAGTGGCCAGTGTGAGTCCCCAAGGCTCCACCTCGGGTCTCTCCCATGGTGGCACCCCAGGGACGCGTCCCTCTGACCCCGCTCCCGCTCCAGCTGCTGCGTTCCGACCCCACGGACCCCGAATGTCTCCGAGCACTGTCCCAGCAGCGTCCGTGCTCTGCCTCGGAGCTGCGCTGTTTGTGGTGTCTTTCCCCAAAAGCAACTGCCTCTGGGTGATGGTGAAGGCTTGGGGCACCTCCAGATACCCAATTCACCCCAGCCATTCCTCAAAGGACGACCAAGAGGCAGCCATCCCTTCCTGGTTTTTCTTCCAAATTGGCATTTGTTTTACGGTAATCTCCTTTATTGTATATGAAACAATAACAGGCTTTGGTAAATTACTTTAGTAATGAAGCTCTTGTTTTATTTTCTGGTTTAATGTAGCAACTATTAATTCCCTTGTGCATAAAATGAGGGTTTTTTCCCCTAATTATTTAATAGCATGAAGGACAAACACTTTCACGTTTCCCGTGCATGATTCGGTAGGTCTCTGGTGAGCAGGATTTTCCTCAGAGTCACCACTGGGTTGTGGTGAGATAACAGAGAGCTGGAGCAGGGCCTTGGGTCAGTGGCGGTCAAATAACAATGTCCTTCAGTCTTCACTTGGCAGCGCTGGCTGGCCCCGAGTCCTCTCTTATCAACAGAGCGAGCTGTAGCAACACATTGAGAAGTGTCCGAAATAAAAAGCTGGAGGTTAATTGAATAAATAATTAAGTAAAAGCCAGCGCTACTGGCCTTTCTGTAGCGACGTTAATTTGGCTGGTTTCTGTCAGTAAAGCATGGCGACAGCTTTCACCCAAGCCCGAGGAAATCTATTGCTGTTTTGTTCTTTGTGCTGTCCTCGGGTTAAGACCAGTCAAACACAGCTTTTGGATGGAGCGGAAAGCCCATAAGGGCTTTTGTACCTGGGACACCTCTGCCTTGGCTATCCGATGCCGGTGCTGCCCTTGGGCAGACAGCTCTGTCTTTCTCCTGGACAATCTCTGGGGGCTTTTGCCAAGCTCAGATTTCTGATACCTGCATGATCTCACAGGTGGGTTATTTTGGGAGCGAGGGGTAAGGCAGAAAAGCTTTCCTTGGAGCATACCACACAGCTTGCTGCTGGAGCGGCGTCAGTGGCACGCTTCTCCCTGAAGATCTAGGAGGAAAAAAAGAACTTTTGCTCCCTCCACGCCTGCCTGGCCCCAGACCTCGCACCCAGCTGCTGGCTGGAAGGGCACCGTCTCAGCTGTTAGTTCAAACGTGCGCGGTTATGCTAGCATCTTTCCTCATGGATTTAGCACGTCCACAAATCCTATGGCCCGTTTGGATGAACACATCACCCATGGCTGTAAGCAGGCTAGAAGCGTATCACCTCACCGGTTTAATATCCGTCACTGGTGTTGGCAATAGCAGTGGTGGGACCTGGTCAAAACCCAACTGAATTTCTCAGTCGTCAGCTCTGGTAGACCTCAGATCAAGGGGGCAGGGACCCAGTGATCCACAGCCAGCTTTGCCACTAAGGGAAATCATTTTGCTGGCCCAACGGTGCCACGAAGCACCCTGAATCTGTACAAAGGCTCAGATTTATTAAAGGTGCTTAATACGGAGAGGCGCGACGGGGATTAGTGAGTAGTGAGCACCTCTGGCAGTAAGAAAACTCTTAATCAGATGTCTAAATCTGAATGTCGGCAACTGTGGAGACAGGGTCCTCTTTCGCTGTGCCTCCCCTACCAGGTGGGAAGGTCGGGTACCTGCAGGGCTCTCTGCCACCGTGCAGTGGCCACAGGGATGATGCTACAGCGCAGGCAGGGAGCTCTGGCTCTCCCATAGGAATTGCTATAAAGAGCTCGTCGGTCCTCGCCTCGCTGCCGGTATGGCTCTTCATCAGACTTCTTGCAGGTGCTCCCACCTGCGTGCCAGCTCCCTGCCTCCCCTTCCCAGTGTCGTGCCTTGCCGTCACGGAGGAAAACAGAGAGCTGGCGCTTTTTGCCTCTCAAATTAGCTGTGAAAATTCATATGAATATTAAGGTCTTTAAACATCCAGTACTAATATTCCCTTTGTTTACACTCGAATCTATTTCTGGCCTTATTTCAGAAATTAATTGTTGCATGTATAGCATCCTCCTTCAGCTTAATATGCAGGGAAATGCTGACCCGTACCATCAAGGTTTCCTGCATTTGCACTTTGTCTTTTTTATTTGGCAAGTTTGTGCCTGGATTACTGAAATGATTTCTTAGAATCTCCAACACTGGGAGATGAAATAGGTGAGTAGGTTCAGGACTCTGCTTCCCACCTTCGCCCTTGTGTAAGGCGACTTCCCCGCCTACATGCCTGAGTTACCAAAGCAACTCCCGAGGATGATGATTCCTGCCACTTCCCACGGAGTATTTGTTGAAGCCGTTCTTAACAACACGTAAAGAAAACTCACTCCTGTCTGGCATGGTGTGAAAAGAAAAGTGCTGCTGTGAGAGGGGGCTGCATGTTCGAGCGGAGGGTACTGGTGCCCACCAAAGGCAGCGTGCTCTGCCAGAGCGAGCAAGGGGCAGGGATATGCCCTTGGCTCCCACAGCTGTGCCCAAAAGACCCAGTAACGTTTTCCCCAGTATTTTCATTCTCTGGAAGTCCCTGAGGATAGCCCAGGGCCTTGCTCGTGATCTCAGCACCCAGCTCTCCCAGCAAGACCTTCATCTCTGACTTAGTGTGACCGTCTGTGACTCAGCTCTGAAATACAGTGTTTTTCCACTGAAGCTCTGAAATACAGTGTTTTTCCACTGATAATTTTGATAAGTACAACCTTAAACTGGGCTACATCACAGATGAGAACCCAAGAACATTTTTAATCTCCTGTTATTTACTTGTAACATCATGAATCACAGCGTCGCACAGTGTACATGATATCCCCGGTGATGTAATTACAGTGCTCTCTGTATACTGCGCTTTCTTAATTCATTGTATTCAACATTCACCTTTTAGCAAGGCACGCTTTAATTCTCATGTGCACGTTACTCAGTTGGAGACTAAACACGGGAATGGAAAACAAGACTCCTGATATAACAGCCACATCGCACCGCGTATCTGCTGTGTTTGCCGACCTCCCGCTGCCGCCTCTGCTCTGAGCAGCGCTGGGTGGCTACGGGATGGCTGCAGCGAGATGGCTTCTTCGAGCTGGACTTTATAATGCGCGACTGGGGCTCGTTCTCAGCCCCATCGACCGGGGAGTGTTCACACAACGAGAAATACCTCTGTGGTTGTTGCGAGCTGCTCGTTCTCGATGGGGGAGATCTCTAAGTGCTGGCAGCGCTGGGAGAGGTGGGGAGGCTGGCCAGTTCGGCCCCCTCACTGGTGCCCTTACCTCCTTCCTCAAAGGCAGAGGAGGCCAAAAATTGTGAAGAGTACTAAAAAAAAACATTCCCCCCCACCCTGTGCCTCCACCCAGTGTGTCCCCTAAGGCCAAGCAGGGGAGGGGAGTGCAGGGGCTCCGCAGACCCAAGGGGCTGGAGCTGTGGGTGTCCAGGGCAGGGAGAAACCTGGCATCCCACCTCCAGGAATGGCACGGGCTCCAGCAGGATCAGCAGGGCTCGTGCCCACGGGAACGAGCTCCCATCCTTCCCCAAGGACGGCTGCTCTCAGGCCATTACAACTGGCCCCGACGCTGGTATTGTGCGCAGCCAGTGCTGACCCCGGGCACCTTCATCCTCTCCCCCACCGTTATCTCCAGGTCAGCCCCAATTTCTGCCCTGAATTTTGCCAGGAAGGAGAAGGAAAGCAGCCTTTCCAGGTCTGGGACAGTCCCTCATCTGCTGCTACTCTCAAGAAAGGCTGAAGCTGCTTGTTGAGGCTCAGTGTTAGATTCGAGAGGCTGCTGGTTACTGGGCTGCAGTGGGTCTGCCTGGAGAAAAGCCCTCGAAATGGCAAACAGCATCACCGCCAGAGCCTCCTCGGAGCGTGCAAGCAGGGCCACCTGAGTCTGGGCTGAGCAGGGAGCTGATCTGGAAAGCTTGCTGCAAATTCCAGGGAAACGACCTCTACTGAGGCAACCTTTGCTGAATCGAGCATCGCTGAATAAAGCAGCACTCCAACACCCAAGCTGTTTACCTCAAGCTTTCTTAAAATTGTAATTTCACGATCTCCTGGGTTCCCAGCCCTGCCTTAGCTCTCCCTTGATAGTTACCAATACAAAGATTTGTTCATCATCTACTTCTCTCTGTGCCACCAAACCTTGCAGGGAGGGTGCTGGTAATTTTCCAGGCTTGCCCGCTCTGTTCAGCTGACACCAGCTGCTGCTGCGTCACTTTTGGGGGGGGCACAGACATGACAAAGGTGAGTAAACAAAGCGCAGGCCGATCAGCAAGCAGCCCTACAGGTGCCTTCCCGTCACCGAGCACATCCTACAAAGCCTTGGATTTTCTTTTGTTTCCTTTCCTTCTCCCACGTCTGATTTTCATACTTATGAACATGCAAATGCAACAGGGGAATTTAGGAAATCTGTTACTAAGGCAACTGATTAGGTGATGATGCAATTACCTTATTATTTGAAAGCCAGGGTGCCCTGCGTTGCAGTAAGTTCCTACCAAAGGGGAGAATGAAAGTTTTCATAATTCTTACCCACTCAAAGGCAACACGGTCCTAAAAATGACTTGCCTTGAGAATACACCAAGAGTGCCAGAAGCCAACAAAATCCAGCTGCCTTAGCTGTCAAGTGAGCGGAGGCAAAATCTCCTCCTCGCTCCCATGCCAGCAGGATCGGGGAGGGGGCAGCTCACTGTCGGCAGTAGATGTCATGCAGTCCGTGGGAAAAAGCACTCGTGTAACGTGAGTAACTAACCAGACATCCACCTATATTTACATCTAATTATAAAGAAGAGAAATCAGAGCAGGAAAGATGCGGCTCCTTGGACCCAAGTGTTGTCCCTAAACGCAGTGATACAGATGACACTGGACCGAGGACTGTGGTTCCCCAAAGCAGATAACTTTGTTTTTGGGAGATCATTTTTCTGCAGTTGAGCCTGGGCCAGTTCTGCTGTTACAGACCCTGTCTTTCCCCAGTTTGACCTCCCGCAGCTCTACCACAGGCTTTTCCCCTGCATTTTCCTTCCCTCTTCGTGGTGTATCTTCACACATGTTGCCCCCCACCCTTCTATACAAGCCGGGGCCCGTGCAGCACTTCTGTCACTTGAATGGTGCCCAAAGACTGGGTCTCTGCATCACACCTTTGCCTTTGACCTCAGCACCCATGAACTGGGGAAGGATGGGGCAGGAGCCAGCACTGATGATGGGGACCCAGTCCGCCTCGTCCTCCCTGCCCATCCTCAGCACATTCAGGTTCTTCACAGCCTGCAGTCCCAGTCTTTGCAGCCCCAGCCTTTTTTTGTTTTTTTTTCCCCTCTGTTTTCAATGTTTTTCTTTGTAAGTCCTCGCACCGCTCCTTTGCTCACAGGCAAGTCACTATTATTATTTCTGGGGCCTCAGAAACGGTGCTGGAAGAATCAATAAAAGTCAGCAGATATGGATCTGGAGTGTTAGGTGTTGTCAGGAGATGCCAGCTGTGGCTGGTGGGGATTCCTGGGTAGCCAGAGGCAGGGAGCCCGTGCCATCGGAGAGTGCACGCTAAAGGAAAAAGAAACAGGGGAGAAAGCACTAGCCTGCTGCTTTTGGTCCAAGATAGCAGGAGCAATGTGAAGGAGCAGGACCTGCTGTCCTGGACGTCACATTGCCTCTTTTGTCCCGTGTTATTTCCCTTCTGCAGCTGCACGGGTGGCATTTGAAGCGATCATTTTGAATAGCTTCAAAAGCAAAACCGCACCTGAGTCAGGGCTTGGGCAGCGAGTCTGGTTTTGCGCAGCACCCCGTAGGTCCTGAGCTGCGTGCACGGCGTAAGTTAGGCTGGGCAACACGGGCATGGCGTGCCTTGCCAGAAAAGTAGGAGGTGGTGGTGTCCAAAAACACTGTGGAGAAATAGCTTCTGAGGGACGAGGCTGGGAGAAGACTGTGTGCCATTGATCCCCACAGATGTCACCTTCACCATTCTGTGGACCTCCGTCTCTTCTCTCTCCTCGCCCACGTAGTCTTGGTCACCTCCTGTCTTCGAGGTTTGGTGCTGAGAGGGTGCCAGAGCTGCCCGGCAAAACTGGCACGTCCTTCTGCGGGATGGTTAATCTTGCAAGTGGTGCCACGGTCCAGGACAAGCTGCTTCTCCTAGGGACAGCGGCCGACCTGAGAAGCCAAAAGACACCGCTCCTCCTTCTCCGTTGGGAAGATGCTCCGCAAAACTCCCCCAAAAGAAACCTGCTGCACGATCTTCTTGCGGCCATTTGAAATGGGGCCGGTATTTGGCTAAATCTGCCATCTCCGGAATTTAATTTGCCACTGAACCTTCTTCTCAGCGGTGAAGCCTCTGGCGTGAATCCCCCTGCACGCAGACTCCTCGCGGGATGCAGCGGGTGCCTGGTTCAGGGATGTCCCCGCTGCCCGTCCCCGGGGCAGGGCTGGCGTCGGCCGCCTGCCATGCACGGCGTGCAGCTGCGTGCCTGCTGCAGTGATTTCCCAGCGGGCCGGGGAGGAAAAATGAAAAGTCAAACGAAATTGCAAAACCGCGTCTGCTCTGTGGGAAATGCTCGGGTAATATGAATAGCAACGCGGATGAGGCAACCCCCTACCACTTTCTAAATAGAGCCAGCAAGCATATGCAACACTAGTAAAGCTGAAATGATCATCACCTTCCTCTTGAGGAATTCATACGCTTCTGAATTTATTTTCCTGATTGTGATATTCTCTGCTCCTTTCTCCTTTTCTTTTTTTTTTTTTTTTTAATAAATACAGTATCTTGTAACACCGTTTTACAGCAGGGCTTAGGGACCACAGTTTTACAAGAGATGGCAGCTTGACACAGCCAGTCAGTGCCTAGATGGTGAAATTCGGTACAGCGGGCAGGGCCACAGGAAGGTCCCGTGGTGAGAAGCAGAAGTGAAAAAGTCAGTGAAAAGTGAAAAGGTGGTGAAAAAGTGGCTTGGAAAGGGACGAGAGGGGCAAGTGGTCTGATGTGGGCAGCATCCTTTATGGTTGTTTTTGCCCAGGCAGCCCCTGGGCTCATGTAGGAGGCATTCGGACGTGGTCCCCTCCAAGCCTCTGCTTCTCCAAGCCCCTGCACCTCTAAACCCCTGCCCAGGGTTTACTTGGGCTGTGTTTCTGTTTCCTTTCCTCTGGTGACATCCTTGTTGAATAGTATGGACTTTGCAATTCGTGAGATGAGAGCGCCTGAGTCACATCTTTCCTCCGCGCTCCTCGAAATGGGAAGCAGCCCAGGCCTGGAGGCAAAAGCAAGGTTTGCTTTCAGCTACCTGAAATAAGTCTGTTGACTTCATGCATTGCCTGTGGTGTTTTACCGAAGGCTTTATGCCCTCACATAACCCTCCTTAGCAAGTTGTTCCCTTTAGCTTTAGCTTCAGTGAAAAGTTCACTCCTAAAGCCACTGTTTTTTTCTTCCTGGAGGCAAACGTGACTGGACTTTTTTTGCTTGCTTTCTGGGAAACATTGGCTTCGATTCAGCTCAGAAGGGCTCTGCCTCAGCAGAGCATCCCAAGGAGATGGAGCTCCCTGTAAGGTCCAATTAGGTTTTCTGCCTTTACGTATTTATTTTCCTGATTGTAATATACTTTTATGGCCAAAAGGAATTGGAGGATGCTTTTAGATAGAAACCACTCTTTATTTTTATTGTAATATTTATTTATTCATGGCAATAATTAGGGGTTAATTACGATGGTCTGTCTGGTTCCAACTTTTCGTGCTCCTGTAACAACTTCCTTATACAGATGGAGCTGTGTTAAAGCTCACTCTGAAGGTTACTGCAAAACTGTACAGTTACAGGATTTTTGATGTGCATTTTTATATTGCTAGGGTGCCAGACCTGAACTGAGAATGAGCAATAGAAATTCACTGTCATTGAAACATCTGCCAGTGCTGAGCTCTTTACAAACTGTCTTGCCCACCTCTTTCTCTTCTATTGTTTCATTTGTTCCTCTGGGTTTTAATCCAGGAGTTGGTATTTGCATTGGGCTTTTGTAGCAGAGTATTGTACAATATCATGAGTGCTTTCTGGGAGAAGGTGCTAAATAAATACAGTTGGGGAATCACAGAATGGTTGAGGATGGAAGAGACCTCTGGAAGTCATCTGGTCCCGATGTAGTCCATGAAGCCTGGCTGAAAGAACAAAAGTGTGATCCTGTTCTTGCTCATGGCAATGTAAATCAGGAGTTAACATTTTGTGTCAACTTTAGGATGCAGACCTGTGGTTAAGCCTGAGTTGATTTGTTTTGGCGGTGTGCTTGGAATGGGAGGCAAACCTCAGAATTTCCCAGAGGATCTCAGAAGTAAAGCTTCACCTATTCCCTGGTGATCTGGACTTCCAATTAGGATAGGGCTGATCTGCCTTGTAAAATAGAAGCTCTCATTTTGCACAGCAAGTGTGGTGTTACGGACTCAAAGAGCCAGAGAAGTGCTCAGGCTGGGAGGGACCTCCAAAGCACATCCCTCCACCAAGTTCCTCACCATCTGCAAACCTGATGTGGGTGCAGCCCATTCCCTTCTCCAGGCCACTGAGAGGTATCCAACAGGATGCTTACAGAAAGTGGGAAAACACCCGAGCACGGACAGGAGGTCAGTCTGAAGTCAGGAGGTACGTCAGCGTAGGGAAGGAGCAAACCCAAGCCAGGACCTGAGGTAGACACAGCCTGGCCGAGAGACCCCCATCACCTGCCCACAGCGGTGGCACGCTCATCAGTTGCCGGCAGCAGTGCCAAATCCTATTTTCCAGGTCATCAATCTTACCAGCCACTGTAAAACATTATATAACTCAGCTCTACTTGATATTCAGCCGGCATCACATCTCTGCAAGGCTTAAGCCAAAGATCTGGGCAGATTTTGCAAAATCGGATCCAGCCTGTTAACGGCTGCCTCATGGTTCTGTTGTTGGGGCTTGGCGTGCGCGGGTCCCCAGCCCCTCGTTCACGTGTGCTGCGCGAGGACCGCCGGGCATCCCCCCCAAATCCTACTAAAGCGTGCTACCAAGCTTAATGTCGCAGGTTATCCTGTTGCGTGTCTGAAAGAAGGACATATATCCAGGTGAAGGAATGAGTTGCTCAGCTTTGCTGGAGGAGCTTTCTGTAGCAGGACTGGCACTCGCCTGCGGTACCCCAGCCCTCCCCTCCATCCTCTGCTGACGGGAGGAATACACAGACCAGGGTGAAGGATAAACAGGGAGGATATGCTCGAAGGAGGAGCTTTTCACTTTGAAACCCACACATTAGGCGGTGTGCCGTGACAGTGCGTTTCCCAGCGCATCCCTCAGGGCTGCCGCGCAGCCCGTGAGGTCGCTTTTTTGCTTTCTGCGCCAGCTTTGCCTAAAATATCAACTCACATCCATCCCTGGTCCTTCCTGCGACCCACGGTCCTCAGCCCAATGTCACCCAACCACGCAGAGCTCTACAGTTCCCTGTATCCCTTCTCCATGTTTTCCTAGTTGGAAATTTTCTAAGAGGCAGAGGACGGTTTTAAGATGGGACAGTTCAAGAGGTAAGAAAATGAGGACAGCCTTACTGGGCCAGGCCAAAGGTCCATCTAAGCAGGAATTCTGATGGTCTCTGGATGGAGGAGGAAGTCAACACATAGGAAAAAGCACAAAAACGGGGTGGGAGGACGGCGCGCCGGCCCCTCGTGCCCCTTCCCAAAGGCAGGTTTGCCCTGCTGCAGACCATAGTGAGCCTACTGCAGCTAATAACCATCTAAGACCATAAAAGTAGGAATAATCACAAATCCCTGCATGCAGACTGCATTGCTGCCTTTTTTTCCAACATGCCGTCTCGGGTGTAACACCTAAAAACCGACAAAAATGCTGAGAGTAAACCCTCCCCAAAAATCACCGTGGGGCCGCTAATGCAATTTTCTCCATGGGACCAGCTGGGTGAGGGACCAGCCACACCTGACAGATGCGGGTCGCTTTGCCAAGGCACCGATAGACGGCAGGCACTCAGGTCTGGCGGAGATGAGGGTCTCGGCCAGCCCTGCCTGGAATTTAGATGTGACTCCTGTTTGCAAAATCTTCCCTGCCTGCTCTCTGCTAACATTTAGTATCTGTGCAGTTCATGTTCACAAACACTCTAAAGCCCTAGCCAGTCACCACGGGCTAACTCTGCCTTTAAATATTTGGGGAGAACAAATATCACATTATGTGTTTGGGATAAGAAAAATCGCTCTTTGCCTTGAGTTGGTTAGACGGATGACTAGCCGGTATGAATCACAAATGTTACAGTCCAATACATAATTCCAGATTGCGCGCGGTGTTACGGCACATGGTTATATCCCCTGATTTGATGGCTTATTTAACTAATCAGCACAGCAGGAGCAGTTCATTTCAACTACTCCGATAAATGAGAGCTCTGTAATTTGCACATGCAGCTGTAATAGTTGTAATGCTTCATTCCTGCTGCGCTGCTTAGTTACATAAACCATCTAGTCAGAATCAATACTTATTTACTGTACCTAATCAACACAGTTTGAATTACAAACATGCAGAATTTGCATATAAGCTGAGCCGCTGAGTTTTCCCTCAGGTACCGGTATCGGAAGGTTTCTTAATCCGTTCAAAAGGGCAGGAGAAAAGGATGTAAAAAGCAGCGGAATAACAAACAGCCCGCGTGAAGGCTTTGTTAGCTCTTTTCATGGGAAATGCAGGGATTTGACATTCATAACAAGAGGCTGCTGGAAACCGCGGAGGAAATCCACAGGAGCAGCCTCTCCTCCGCTGCAGAAACTTTGGCTAGTAATTTCCAGGCAGCTTTCAATTACCGGCGGATGGGCTGATGGGCTGGAGACAGAAGGAGAAGACGAAGGTCCGCATCTCATCGCAAAGCCCGGTGGCATTCGCTAGCCCCCGGAGCGGACTGGTGACAACTTCTGTGCCACATCAGGGCTCGTATATCGCAGCCGGTGAGCAGCGCTCCCGGAGGATGCCTGATTTAGAAACGATCGATCATGTTCATGTCCTACCTGATATCTAATATACAGCAGCGATACAGCATCCCTACCTAAGGCACACGGGGCTCGCCATGTGTGACGCTGCTCCTCTTCGTATACCCTCAAGGCTGAGCTCTCGCCGATACTGGTATCAGCAGCGAAAGACAGCTTAGGGGATGGTCGACCACCCACTCCATAACCTCTTCTGGCATCCTGCCGAAAACGCTGGCCGCGGCAGGGAGGTCTCTGCTCTCGTGGGGAGAGGGGCTGCTGGCTCAGGTGGGAGCCGGGGCTCTGCTGGACCAGCCAAGGTGGTAGCCAGCATCTGCCTGCCTTCCCCTCACCATGCACGCCTTGAAAGATTAAAATAGGACCGTGCTCTCTGTCCATTTGAAAAAGAACTGGACAATTTTGATTCCCAAGATAATTTCCCCCTTGTATAGAAAGGAGCAGAGGGGGGAAGTTGGAAAGGAGAAGGACTTCATCCTCAAAAAGATGTGGTTTTGGACTTTTGGGGTTTTATTTCAATTCAAGAGTTTTTTAAAAAAATATTTTCCTGGAGGAATGCACAGCCAGTTTGCCACAAACATATTTAATCAGAGCAGATGGAAGGCAAAAGCTGGTGGTTGCTGTGAGCTCCTGTGCCTTTGCATGGTACATCTGGGGCTGCCTTCCAGAGCTGGCTCCAGGCTTCGCAGAGCTCTACACAAAACTGAATTTTGGTGCCCAAAGGAGGCGGATGAAATCAGCCTGCCTGGGCAGGCAGGTTTGCTGCCCTGGGTTGGGAGAAGAGGTTGTCTCTACCGGGGACTGCCTGCTGTCCCAGCACAGCCCCTGCCCCTTTGGGAACAGCGGGGTGGGCAGTTCTGCTTCTCGGGGTGCCCCATGCTTCTTAGGGGGCTCTCGAGCTGAATACCCCGCTTAGCCCACCTGCACTAAACACAGGCACCCGGTCCTGTTTTCGGTGCCCCAGCTGTCTGAGATGTCTGCCTGGGGTGGCAGCAGCAGCACAGGTCACGGGGCAGGTCTGGTTCATTGGGGCATCCCAAATGCTGACCGGTTGAGCCCCAGCTTTTAAAACAGGGGTAAAAAGAAGACCTTTCCTGGCAGGGAAATTGCTGGGTGTTCTTGTCCTGTATTTGGAAAGCATGAAGTTATACGGAAGGAGCACCTGGACTCAAGATATTGTATAAAATGTTTTAGCTGTCTTACTCTCCCTGAAGCAGAAACCCTGCTCCTTGCTCTTGCTGCATCGTAGAGCAAAATGCCCACGTACCGCAGCACCAAAATACTTTATAAACCACAGCCCTTTGGGCATCAGCTTGCTTTATGAATCTCCCTCTTTACTTCTTTTAGCAGCACTAAAGGAAATTATGACAAATGTGCCAGACTGCTCCCCTAGGCTTAGCCCTAGGGAGGGTAAAATGTCAGAGGCTCAAAAACAGATTTACGCAGCAGGTCCCTGTTAGGCACAAGGGCTTTAAATGGGGGCTATCCCGGCAGACAAAGGGCAATGCCCCTTATTTCAGGGTGGGTTTTGTCCCCAAGCTACTGAAAAGACTTGAGAAGGCAAAGACATGGCCTCTGCACTGCGTGCTTTCCGCAGTAAACCATGCCAAGACCTTTTTCCTAGCACAAAGTGAAGTGTGTGAGCCTGTGAGCTCAGAAATCTGCACTTGTAAGGCAAATGCAAGACCCCAGTGAGCAAACGTGAGTGTCTTGTAGGAACAACTTTAAGATCAGCATGTAGAATACTATGTCCCAGTGTTAATTTTTGCTATTATTGGATTTTTTTTTAATAAAAGGTGTCCTGTGAGGTACCGGGAATGAGCCTCGCAGCCCCCCCTGCCTGTGACTGCAGAGCTTGCGTAGTGTTGGACATCTGCTCCAAAATCCAACAGAAACCCTTTCAAAGCCTGTGCCTGCAGTCTTTGTAATAATTGCACTGTGGCATTTGGTTGCAGCATGTTTTTCACAGCATCCCATAACCTGAACACGTCTCCTAGCTGGGCTTCATGGGATGCTGGACAAAAAAGAATAAATTGAGCACTTCTCAGACCTTGGCTTGCTCTAGTACCCACAGTGCTTAAACCCTGCGATCAAAAGAAAGATTTAACATGAGCCTGGGCAGATATTGCACCAGCACCTGCTTTTTTAGCTTTCCAGGTTCTTCTTTGATGGCCTCTGCTTGAGTTTGAGGAAAAACTCTTGGCAGGTTAAGAAAATTGAACCTCACTATCACTTTTGGCTTCAAAGGATCCCTTCCCTTAAGGATACAGGTGAACTGGTACAATCCGAGGGCTTGCAGGCCATTATCCTGGTGTAAACTGTTCCCCACCATAAGTACATCCCTACAAATACGTGTTTTCTCAGTACACGAGCATGGAAGAGACCTGCCCAGAGCTGCCCGGCTGAGCAAGTGCAAAGCCTTGAACGCAGACCAGGAGGTGAATCCCCTCATTCCTCCTCATTTTCCATTTTTGCAGACGATCTTCTTCACTTGCCAGTTTTGCAACGTCACGGTACAGCTTGCTTAAAACACATTGTGGCTGCTGTGGCGTTTGCATTTTGCATTTGGCCCGGTGCGCTCGTGTTTTGGCTTTGCTTCTTTGGTCGGGGGGGGGGGTTCTGTTCATGAAATCTGTGCATTGGGGAGCTCGTCACCTTGTTCGGCTTGTGTGTGGAAGCTGGCAGAATAACGCAGGCGTTTACCTCGTCATTTTTTTGTTTCACTCAAAATGTGTTTCTAGTCCTTATCTATTCTGTGTCCACGAGCATTTCAAGTGACTGAGTGGAAGCGGATGGGCTGGTATTAGCTCTGGCCTTGTTAATTGTCTTGGACTTTGCTGGGTACAGCACGTTAGCTGGTTTGTCATGATCCCCCTAAGAAAAGCACTCGCACGCTGCAAAGCATCGCTTAAAATGTCATTTATTAGGCCTAATAGTATAAAGAAGGAGAGAATAGTATATAGATAACCTAACATCCCTTTAGATGCTGGGAGCCCCAAATTGTGCAGCATCAGACTGGCCTCCCATCGGGGCACAGCACGCCGTGCACACCCCGTCTGTAAAAAAGATTACCCCACTTTGGTCTTTCAAGCTGTTCTAGGATTTTCTTCCAAGAAAAACCTCTGCTCATCATTTCTCCTGTCCAGACAGGCCGTTCACATGAGGACTTGTTGCTGCGCTGTCCGATAAAGGCGAGGCCACGCGTAATCGTGTGTGTTGATCACTGACTCTTCCCGTGGGATCACCGCGGGCACTGTCTCCCCTCTCCGTGGTCCCCGAAGGACTAGTAATCGTGTTGGTGCTTGGCTTTACCCTGCAGCTTCAGACACAGACAGCTGAAAAATAAGCCTAGGAAAAATCAAAGCATTTAACAATGTTTTCATCTTTTTTGGTTTTTTTTCCTAACAAAGGGCATTATGTTTCCCTGGTATGCTGGTCCCAGTTTTTGAATAGCTGTTTTCCCTCCTGACAAAGCAGAAATGCTATCAGTCTGAAAGATACTCCCTTCATTTTCATCTCACATTTCTGCCAATAATCATATATATAGCTATATTTATTTTTATGTCCTTATCCGTGACAGGAGAGAAAGCAATTCTGGCATGAATATACTTGTTCACATGCCGAATCCCCCTTTATTTGAATAAAATTCCCTGTCCAGACATCTGTCTACCCATCCATCCAACTACCCATCCATCCACGCAAGCAGAAAACCTCCATAAAAATATTTGCAGAAAAACAACCCAAAAGGGGTACAGTTGCAACTGTATTAAACTGTAGGTAATAGAGAGCCCTATTTTAACAGTTTTTTTGACAATCCATCCCTCTCTGATTTACGCTGTAACGCCAGTATATTTATGATGGGAAAACTATATGAAGAAAACACATAGTTGCTGGCTGAGTAGTTTTAAAAAACTGGTTTAGTGCTGCTGTTTACCTTCTGGAATATTGGGAAATGGTCAGAAAAGATAACTTGGAGAGAAATTCTACTGAAATCTTTCATCTGGTGTGTTTTTTTCAAGTAGGTGTATTAAATAACAGGAAGAGAATTCTGCTTTCTAACAGAAGTCATGCGGGTGAGAAACCTAGATGAAGTTTTGATCATGGATAAAAGAGTAATCTTTTCACTTGCTCTTACAGCTCGGTGACTATAATGGAAAGCAGCCGAACTTTCCCCAGTACACTACCGGACCACCTTGGAGAGCCCAGGGTTTGGAAGGGAGATGTCTCTGTCCATCAATCTTCCATCACTGCTGAAATTTGTTGAGTTTTCAAACACCGTTATTGAATTTTTATCCTAGCCCAAGCTTGTACCAATGAAGAAGATGAAACTGTGGGCCAAGTGAGAGAAAAGAGCATCTTGATGACATGATACATCGCTCAGAGTTCCTCGGGGTATGTGTCATTAGGATTACGATGGTGCTAGCAACTGTTGGAGGGAAGAGCTCTGCAGTAATGCTCAGGTGGATTATCTGGTTCAATCTTCCAGCTTCACTTCTGCGATCCTTCAGTAGGCAGAAATAGATGCAGGAGAGATTACACAAAATTAAGTCAGAGTCTGGTAAATTAGTATATCTGAGGAGAAGCATTTAAGTAAGACTCTGCACATTTACTCCTTCATGTGGTTTTGGCACCACAGGCCAATAGATCTTAGTGTGAAGACATTAAAGATATGTCTCTTCTTTCCACTTGACCCACATTTCCTTTTGCCTGACTGGTTGCAAGTTTGTGATAAAATATGGGATACCCCAAGAACACTGAAACAATGCCAAAAAAATGTTGTTGTTATAAAATCGTCCATTTTTTTTGCAGCATCCTTCACCTTCTCCCTTGCCTCCCCGCATGCCTCATCATTCCTTAGCCTTTTCTCCCCCAAAAGGATGACCAAAAAATAATGGCATTGCACACCCTGCCCCTCGCCAGCCCTTTGCCCCTTCACTCGACAGGTTTTGCCCAGCCACCTCTCTGTTCTTCCAGCAGCTCTGCAGCTCCTTCACGCAGCGCTGAAAGCTTCTTTCCCTTTGGGTGGTGTCTGCTTCTCCCTGGGGTCCAGCAGGACTGGGAAGAAGAATGTGACGAACAGCAAGCGAGGGAGGTTGCTGGTGGGAATTTCCTTCTCCGAAGCCTCTGCTGGGACAGGTTGTGGCTGGACCAAGCACAGAAGTGTTGGACAGCAGATCTATAGAAGGGATCTTCCACCTTGTTTAGGTGTAACTTCACAGGGACCATCCCTACCAAAATCATCACGGTCCACACCACAACACAATCCTGAGCTTGGGCTGCTCCCTTATCCTAAGTGACCCAGGAGGTTTCCCATTATTTATTCCTGGGAAACCACAGCCATTGAGTTATTGATATCTCTATTATAAGGAAGTGTTTGGATTCCCTCGTGGCTCTGATACCATCATTAACTTGGAGGTCGCTTAATGTGCTTTGTGGCAGCTGTGGGCGTCGCTTCTGCCGGTCCCCAAGGGTTGTGCCCTGCCCTGGGCTGCTGTGCCTTGGGTCTTCTCATTCCTTGAGGGAGGACGGCTCATCTTTTGAAGCTCTGGCACAAATATATGTAAGAAGGAAAGCAGAAAAACCTGGGTGTGATTAGGCTGCAGCGTCTTTAGTGTTAACATTAGGACTGTAGCACATTCACTACATGTACCTTATGTTGCCACTAGAAAGATGTGTTAAAGACTGTGGATGAAATAATTCTGCAGGGGATTGGAACTTATTCTCTTAATTAGAGAAACAGGGTAGTCAGGATACAAAAATGGAACATGGTGAGCTAACACGAGGAAAGTCAATTCCCTGGCAGTTCCCAATATTTCCAGGGCAATTTAGGGTATGCACATGGCAGAACATGGCAGTGGGGAGAAAACAGACATCTTACATTTCGTTCCATGCCTTTCAGCTTCCAGTAGTGATGATGAGCTCTGGCCAAAGCAGTTGTTTGGGAATTTATGATCAATAGAGGTTATTGGGCCTTGGCCTTAGGTCAGCAGGTCTCTAGAGGGTCATTAATCTCTATGAAACGCTCTGCATCTCTTTTATTGCTGTTTAACTGATGAGTAACTGTGAATTACAGGAGTGTCATTGTCATATATCAAGTGGTTCAGGGTTGGTAAATCTCAGATAAATTAACAGAAGCAAATTGAGCTCTAATTAGAAGTTTGTTCCCATTCACCTGTATCTTGTTGTTTCTGTTGTAGAGCTTGTGGTTGGGCTGAACTGAAAGCTAATGTGAAATAAAGCTTGCAATGCTTTCCAGAAAGAGGAAAAAATACGCTGGAAAATACAATACACAATTATCTTCTGCAGTGGAGTTTGTTAAACAAGGTCTCTAGCCTCTTATATCTGAGATAGATACACTTTATATTGGCAGCATGAGTCTTGGAGGAGAGGTGAAGAATAAAGGTAGGAAAAAACAATGAAAGAGAGAGTGTATTTTACATAGTTCTCATCTTCAGCAAAAGAGAAAAGAAAAAATGAAATGAAATAGTTTTTTAATAGATTAGGCACTCTCAGCAGCAAATAAAACTGTTCTGACAATTCTTAACTTTATTAAATTGGCCACAATGGCCCAAATGGTATTTACAACATGATTTAAAGGGGAAAAAAGAACCAATGAGAAAGGGAAGCTGCTGTGAGCCACAAGTGTTATTTACTAAAATGAGAAGTCCAATACACCTCTCAGGAAAAAGCTAAGGCAGTATTGTATATGCAAAGCGCTTATGGCCCTAAACTAAGATATGAAATTTCCCAACATGGGGTGTAAAAATTTGCCTGAGCCCCTCCTCTGCAGCGTGCCTTCTCCCCACGCAGGGACATGTGTGCACGCTGGACTGGACGCATGGAGAAATTTTGGCAACTAAGATACCACTGACCTCTGCTGGGAGCAGTCAGAGACGTTCAGCTTCTGTCATGGGCCATGTGCTGCTCAGATGCGGTGGAGATTCCTCTGGCAGGGGCAGACGCGAGTGTATATATGTACACACACACACACATATATATATATATATATATATGCACACCTAAGTGCAGCAGCATGCACTTTCTATCCTTGCTGTTACTGCAGTTTCCAGGAGGCCAAGCTGTGCAAAACAGTAAAATCCATCCCGGTACTAACAAAAAGAAATTTTCTTTGCAGTGAGGAAGACTTAGACCTCCTAAAGACAAGCATCTCTACCTGTTTCCTGTAAGATATAGCATCATACACATGTAAACGTAGGAGATTCAGGGATCCTTGGGTTTCTAAGAGTTGAAGGGTGAGGATGGGGTCCTAAAGACCTGGCTTGTAACCAACGTGACTGAAAAGCAAAGGTGTTTGTGGTGACTGGCACATCTTCCAGGTGACTCCTAATGAACACATTGCAAATGCACTGAGCATCAGCAATAGAGTTTCAGATAAGTCAGGGTTTAAACAGGCAATGCACAAAATACGTGAGGAAGAGAGACAGACTGTGAAAATACAAGAGCTCAAATAATGTAGTGTAGAGGAATCATCATCTTTCCCACCCAAGTAGGGCTAGCACTGAATCATTTTGCAAGGAAAGAAAAAAGACCTTTCTCTTCGTGCCATCCAGTGTAGGCATGTTCTGTTGGTGGCTCAGAGGAGAACACAAGCTGGAAACAGTCCACTGGAGAAAATATTTAGACAGGAAAAGTCAGAGCTTACAAGCTGAATTCATTTGTTCACTTAAAACAAGTAGCATGAAATAATTACTGTACAGCAGAAGACAGATCAGATGACCCTGCAATGCAGTAGCAATGGAAATTCAAGATACTGTACGAGATTTTGTTCAATAATAGCTCAGGTTGAAAGTGGTACTGGCCATACAGTTAGCCACACACAGAACAAGACTACATCTGAGGTCTGCTTTGTCCATCAAGTAAAGTCAGTTTATGATGGAGCAACAAATCACTCAGATTGAACAAAAAATGTAGACAAGCAGAATTTATTACCTTACTGAAATATTCTAGCAGCATTCCAGCTATCTATCTGTTACAGGAATTTATTGTCACAAGGACAGAAGATGAAGCAGGTGTTAAGACTGGAGATAGCAATGAAAAGACTGATCTTGATTATATTAAAAAGAAAAGACAAGATTTAATGAGACAAGATTTAGTGTGGTTGAAGGAGAGAAAAGAGTCCAGATTACAAGATAGAAGAAAATGGAGTTGTCCACAGTGACAGACAATGCAGAAAAGGCCAAAGGGAAAAGATCTGGGTTTCATCTTAAAGAACTTGCATTGGGATGGTGGATAGACATGCAAAAGCAAATGTTAAAGGATTTAAATGCAAAGTGAAAAGGAGAAGTCGAGCTGGGTGTGAGGCAGTATCTGAAACTCTGGGAGAAAGTACAGTTTCCATTAGAGAATATGCAAGAGGAGAAAACAGAGAAATGAGAGGACAAATCAGGAGGGAGGAAAAATTTGTAAATATGTGGGGAGAAGGGAAGATGGAGCCATTAAAGGAGGAGAGGAAGAAGCCCTGTGTTTTTTTCTGTTCTAGCCATTCAGATGGTCTGGCAATGTCTCCACCTAAGATGTTTCTTAAATATGGAGGGAAGCTGTTAGAGAGGACACCAGCAAGAAAGGGCCAGACTAAAAAAATAGACTGGTTGGACTGTACCTCAAAGTGCAGCAGGATTTAGTCCCATTTTTAGACAGCAAATAATGAAGGCACCAGCTGGGAAACATTACTAATCAGCCGTGGAGATACATCCTGCGCTAACTGAAATTTCCATGTGACTTCAGCCGCACGCTCACACAAGGCTCTTTGGCATCCTCCAACTGGGAGGCGGCAGAAAAGACAACTGTGGCAAGTCCCACACGAAAAGGGAAAAACACATCCTTCGTGCTGTACCATGAGAAAAGGCAGTGGGCTATTTCTGCTTTCTTCAGGCTGTATGTTTTTTTTTTAAAGCCGCTCGGCATTTGGCAAACAAGAGCCAACCGTAGGCTGTCATCTTGTCCATCCCAACCGCAATGGCCATCCAGCCCATGTCCACCTCGTGGTGGTAACGCAGGTCTACGCTCAGGCGGCAGGATAGGGTCTTTCTCCCAATTGTCTCATCTAAACCCAAACTACGCTTCAACATCTTTATATATTTTTAGACATTTTTTTTTTTTATCCGAGGGAAAAGACACTCACTTTAATCCTCCCACTGCTTCAAATTCCTATGTAAATACTTTGGCCCATCCTTTCTGACTCTGAAGGACTTTTAGGCATGGTCACAGGGGCAGTTAAATGCAAGGCTGGCTGTCCTTATGCAGGCCAGGCTGCGGTACTTTTTCCCCATGTACATTTTTGTCATACCCCATATTAAAGACAACCTTAAAGAGCTTTGCACGGCCACTGTGGCTGGTCCCAGTGCATGCTCCTGGGGGCTTGTAAGTCCTTATGAGCACCCCGAGTGAGACAGGAATGGATTTGCTATGTGAGCTTGTCAGAGTCATAACTCAGCCATACAGAAAGTCACTGGAGGACAGATATTTTGCCAAAAACAGATGCACATAAAGCTTTCCCACTGGATTTTGACTGTGCTGAAGTTCTGAAGTAATCCCCACTGTTGGGCAGTAATTGTGGAGCAAGGTAACTACCACAAAGAACCGGGACCAAAATTTCAGCACAAAGCCTAAGGCTCATAAAAGCAAAAAACCTGATATTACTGCACAGCCAATATATGCTTATTAGTAACAGATACTGCAGAGTTAGCAGGGGAGGAAGACAGGACTAGTGTGGCAAAAGTTATTTTAGATTCATTTATTTGATTACCTGGAATAAAGTATGGGTAAAAGCAGTAGGAGTTTGTACAGGCAGAGCAGGGTAGGTTGTACTCATCAATATTAAAGCAATTACCTATACAGATGTAGCATCAGTGATTTGTTATAGTGACTGAAATATAAAGTGTGACTATATTGCTATTACAAGTCATCTTGTCAAACGACTAGGGAAGGATCCTGGATGGTCAAATGCCCAAACTCTCTGTTCAGTCTTTGTCCTAGGAAGCAATAGCTCAATTTACCGGTCTGATTTGGTGGATTTCAATTTGGGAAGGGGGTAAATAAAAAGCACTTGTCTGAGTGTCTTCTGGGTTGATTTGAGGTCCTGCTGATATCGATTAAACTGTACTGAAAACGCAGAGGCAGAAGTCGCAAATTTCTTTGTGATTTAAATATTCAGGGGGGGATCCAGGTCCATCTTAGATTCCTCTGCCTAGGTGTCGGTGGTACCAGCTCCGGCCATGTGCAGGAGTCACCTGGTGCCACCTGAGATGCCCTGTGGTCCCACGACACCTCCTTGGAGACGGCAGCTATAACACGGTAATTCCAGCAGACCCATGCCCTGGTAAGCCAGGCAGGATATCCTGCACCGGGTTGACACCACAAATGTCTCCGTAGGGATGTTTGGACAGCTGAACCCCAGTTCCATGTCAGTACAGCCAGAGGAGCTTAACGAGTCACTGAGCTGACCAGTTGTGAGCGGGGAGTCCCTGTGTGCATCCATCCTGCCTGGTGCCATTTGGGATGCCCTCGCGTATCGCCAGACTCATCGTCAAGGCTATTAGCCCCATGATGATATTGAAAGACCTCTAAGTGGCACTAGAGCCCTACGTGTGAGTGACTAAATTGAGCCTTGAATCACCGCCGTTGGAAATGTAGACCTCTCACGGACACGGAGACACCCTCGCCTGGTCCCGTTAATGATCTGCATCCTACCCAAGGTGCGTGTGCGAGTAGGTGTGTGGACCTGTTGAGAAAGGGGTTTCCCTGTGCCCTGAAATCTGGCAACCCCACACGACAGCAGACGAGCACCATCAGGCTCGTTTGGGAACGGGTTCATGCCTCGGAGACTTTTCTCCTGCCCCTGAATACTCTCTGGCAGACCAGGTTTGTCCCATGCCTGTCCTAGATCTGGTAGTTCGGAGATGGCTGTGCAATAAAAAGTGAAATAAATGCTTGTGAGGAAACTTTTGCCCAACAGCTTTTTCCTAGGCTTGTCAGGCTTCCCTTCGCTCGCTCCGTGTGGGTGGTAGGTGCCCAGGGAAACACCTGGCTGCAGCTGGAGTGCTTGACCCTGCCGGTGGCATGGCTTGCTGTGCTGTGCTCTTTCCATCCCTTGTGACTGGCGAGGCACTTCCCTGGTGCGAGGCGGTAGCATGCACTCGTGTATGGACATTTATATGAGTTCACTCAGCACCTAGAAAATCCCAATATATAACCAAGGTTTGCAGCAGCTTTTCAACTCAGGTGTCACTTCATCTGTCAGGTGTGGTATGATCTGGAGCTTCCATTTCCTTAGCATATAGCAATTTTTCAAGCTAATGATCAAGTAAATTATCAAGTACCCTGTTCATAATAGGTGGAGAACTTAGCTGCGTATAAGTAGCTATAGCAACTTATTTTCTGAGCTCATTTGGACATTTTGGTTTTGCTGATGCCTGGTTTGCTTGTTTTATACAAACAAGATGTTTCCTTGGGAGGTTAGTGCTTCTTAATCCTGCTTTATAAATTGAATTTGCAAGTCTCCGTTGCAGGTACATCCAGGGCACTTATATGTGTGTACACAGGTGTGGCAAAAGAAAAAGAGAGAGAAATAGCTGTGAGGCTTATATACAAACATTTCTAAGAGTCAGGGCATTCTCCTTTTAAGAAGATCTTATTGATGACTTCCTTTGTTTAGAGCACAGACAAATTATTCTCTTGAATTCTTGAATTTTGGTCCTTGGTATGTGGGCAGGTCTCTGTAAACTGGAACACGCAGAGACATGCTGGATGGGTGAGGCGTATGGAGATGTGTCCAACTCCAACCAGACACATCAAATGAAAAAAGCATTTTGAACTGGGACTCGTGAGTCCGTAGTTCTGTGTGTGTATGTGTGTGTATACGCTGGGGAGGATTTGAGACCTTACCACACTACCTCTATAGAGAAACCCTTCCAGGCTTCCTCCACCTAGCAAATCCAGTGGCATCCCCAAATAAGCAGGAACACATCCTGACTTTCCACTCATTTGTTCTTTACCAGGAAATCACTTTTCCTTGTACTGTGGGAGAACAAGATGTTTTATAATAGGAAGAAATGCTGAATCTCTGTTTTTCCCATGGCACCTACAGATTCCTGCACCCTGCTCCTATTCCCACTGCAAAAATCCCACAGCCTCCTGTGTCCCTTACTGTACCAGCATGCTGATGGTCTAGCTGGCAGGACAAGTGACTGCTCAGCCTCTGCTGCAGCCTTTTGCTCTGTGGAGCATTGAACCTGGGAGTCTTTTATTTTCCCGACACTGTTATAAAACACACATGCCTTTATTATAAAGACCTATTTCTTAAAACCTTCATCCCCCATTGTCAAAGGTGGTGAAAACTGGCTTGCATGTTCAGAAGTCAGTGCAGGGAAGTGACAGGCTGATGATGTGGTCTCTGGTCTCACAGCCTTTGGGGAGTTTATCTTTTTGGAAATACAAGCAGGTGACAGGGAAACCCGGGCTCTTCAGGATCCCTGCAGCACCCTCACCAGATATTTTGGGTCCAAACCCCATGGCACCTGGCAGCCGTGGATTAGACCACCAGGGTTGGCTCTGAATGTTTTTGCTGGATAATATCACACCATCTCACCTTCCTGCTGCTGCGCAGGGCCATTTGTACAGGGTATGCCCGGACAGCATCCCTGTTCCCTGAGAACTTAACTGGGATAATTTTCTGAAAGAAGGAGCTTATAAATCCAAGCTGACACATGCTGATGCTCTGTCCCAGGAGACCATGATACTCATCCTCGATAGTCATCCTGAAAGACCCATCTTCTCGAAACGTGGTGTGAGTTTTGAGTCCTTTCTGTGAATTTCAGTTCTTTCTATCTTTCTGGGTGCATTGACATTTCCAAGCCTTGTCCTGTGCAAGGACTCTGATTGATGGCAACCACCTCTCTTCTTCTCCTTTCTCTGGAGTGCTGGGGACTGGAAATGTAAGAGCTCAGACCTCCACTCTCATATGTCACCGTGCATCAGCATCATCCCATCACCATGGAATTGCTCTAACGTGGTGGGAGCCACAAGCACCCAGCAGAACCTCTTGACAGGACTGGTAGATATTTTTAATTGTTTAAGAGCATCACTTTAACAGCCTTAAATCAGTCGGTGCTGGCACAGGACCATATTTGTCCTCAAATCCCAGAGGGCTCTCTCTGCATTTTAATGTGTAGTTTGAGTGTATGTGATTTGCTGGTGCAGTGTATTTTTAGCAAGAAGATAGGCTTCTTTTGTATTGGCTCAGAAAGGTGAAAGTTTATCATTTGAAGAGCTTGGTGATGTCATTTGTACCTAGGGATTTACTTGTATGAGCTCACTCTGTCTGCTGCTATGTGATGGCTGCATTTTAAAAACTTGCATTGCTTTATTGAAAAATCATATTTAGAAACACCAAACTGCATGCAGTGGTTATTAGTATGAAGTCTATCTAAATGTCGAAGTGATGGAGTAGGATTTGCTTCATTTTTATGCACAATTCTGCAAGGCTGCTCACATTTTGTATTCAGTTCCACCTGTAGAAATCTGGAGCAGTCATTGACCTCTGTGGAGCTACACTGAGTTTATACATTGGTGCGACAAGGCAAAATTACTCATACTTTCAGGGCCCTACTTCCACCTGAAATCCTCCAAACACTGATAAAATCCTGCTCACTGCACTGGCAGATTAAGAACGGGGATATTACTGTTACACCTGCTGTTTTAAGTGATGCAGTTGTTCATAGTACGTGCTGCATTTTATTTGTGGGGAAGTTGAAACGCTACAAGTTTAAGTGAGTGGCTCAAGGTCACACAACGGAGAAGTGGCAGAGTTTGCTCGGTGCAGAATAGCAATGGAGATAGTCCAAAGCAGGCTGCCAGTGCAGCAGGGCAGCTTCATCTCTCCTTAGTTTAGACATCTCCATTGTAATCAGTACCTCAACCCAAAGCTTCCCCAGATGTCACCAGCTGTACATCTATACCAGTAAAGAGAACAGTCCAGGGTCTCTTAGTTCACTCTGAGACCCAGTGGTGCAACATGGCTTGTGTCCACATGCTTAAACTCTCTTCCTCTTTGCTCCTATTTGAGCGAACCCTTTTAGACTAGTGTCTCAGACTCTCCTGCCCTCTCTACCACACAACCCTTTCCCATCATGCAAATGCTGAGTTGTACTGGGTTTATGTAGCAGTTACAGTGAGACTGATGTATGTTAAGCTTTTCTATACAGCTTCTCTAACTGCAACATGCGTCTTCTTCTCTGTCGCTGAATGGCTTTCCTTCCTGGACTTCAGCAATAAGATTTTCTTTCTGTCTCCCTTTCCCTCTCTCTTCTGCCCCTTTTCTTTTCTTTTGCTCGTACTTTCTGTATCACCCCCTCTTTCTCCTTTTTTTCTTAGTTCTCATTTCCATGCCCATGTATGCTTTCCTTGCCTTTGCTCCCCTCTTCCTTTCCTTGGGTCTGTGCCCCCACTCCAATTTTCTGTGGCTGGAGAAGTGACAAGTTTAAGTGCTGCCAGAGGTTAACACCAAAACACAATTATAACCATACCCTAGAACTGGGGGGCACCTTTCAGCATCCATTCCGGTACAAAGAACTTACTCACCAAGGTAATAATTTTATCAATATCACCTCTCCCTGATCCTCCTCGTCGAGGCCAGGTCCTGACCCTTGGATCTCCCATGCTCCCAGCAGCAGCAGTGAGGAACCTGGGTCTGCCTGGCCAACTCCTCGCACCACTTCTCCTGGGACAGGCCATTCGCTCGGCCTCTGACACCCATGTCTCATCTGGCAGAAATGTGAAAAGCCAAAAAGAGAGCTGTCCCACGGGAAGAGTCCAGGCCTGGCATCACAAGCTGGCTCATGCTGTGATAATTTATGCCTCTACAAATTCCGGTTTCTGTTTTCTTTCCTAGCTCCCCTTCTCCACACCACTGTTTTTTCCTGCCTTGCCTGTTCTTTCTCTTTTCTTCTGCCGTCCACTGCTTCTCTCTCTTTGCGTTGTTTCATTTGTGTGCATGCTGGTACAGCAGATGGGAGACTTCCCCCCTCAACCAGGTTCATCATGCTGGTCTTCCCAGAAAGCTGCTCCCTGCCAACTAATTTCTAGATCTATCCCTGCTTGAACCCATTTCAGGCTCCTTCGGTTGGTGTGACATCCACAACCTCTAATGTCACGTGCAAGAAAAAAGTTTCAGCATCTCCCTCAAGCTGGGGAGCACCTACTGACGAGCTCTTGGTCAGTACTGCTACTCAAGAAGGAGAAAAAGAGATGCAGTTATACGGGGCCAATAAAAAACTAACAGTTATTTATCCTTCTCTAAAGAAAGGTCACAGCAAGTAGTGCTGGAGGAAAGAGCTGGAAGCTGGAGGGAGCTTTGTACTGTGGGTTCTCCAGAATCATACCTGAAACTCACCCCTCTTTACTTTGTTATTGACAATCCTATTACCAAAAGTGGGCACATGATAGAGAATTTGAAGCAAAGAACTCCTGCATCATGTTGAAAAGCCTGTGGGAAATGGAAATAAGGAGCAACTTCAGTAGTGCAAAACATGAGACCACATACTCTTCGAGTATCTCCACATTGCTGGATAAAAGAGAGCCAAGCCAAGCCCAGAAGCTGATTATCTGCTTCTCTGCAAGCCTGTTACTTCACTCCCAGCTCCATTTTGGAGGGCTCCAGCCGGTCCTCTCCAGTGCACTTCTACACACCAGCATGGGTGTGAGCTGGTCCAGGCTGCTTGGCCTCATCTTCGTCCAGCAGCGTAGGCATTGCCATAAAGGCTCATGACAAAGAGCAGATGGTGACCCTCCTCTGGTGGAAAAAACAGAAAAGGGGGTGGATAGAAGTATATGAGCTAGCCACAGGGCAGATATGAGCCCCTGGAGCACTATGTAACCATGAAAAAAATCCAGTGTTGTTTGGAGATGTATCAGTCCAGTGATTTATCCTTCATGCCAGTAAAGGCAGGAAAACATGCCATTGTTAATTTTTATTTCCCTTGAGCTGAAGCGGCATGTACAGTCCTGAACATGCATGTCCGGGAAGACGCACTCAGCCTCAAACAGGTACAGAGAAGAATGACCAGGACGATCAGGCGACTGGAGACGCTGTGCCAAGAGTACGTTACATGTTTAACCTAGCAAAAACTAAAGCAGAAATGTTTCCCCTCGAGAATATATCTGGCAGATAACCTCCAGATGGAGAAAAACAACTATGCAAAACACAGGAGAGTGTCAATGCACGAACAAAGCATCCATGACTGCATGTAGAGGGGAAACTGGAAAATCGTTTCTTGCCATCAAAGCACCATCACCTGGAAAAGGATTATCAAAGAAATGTTTTTCTATAGCATCTAACTGCTTTTCTCTGATCAGTTTGTGTACGCAGACATATGGTGATGTTGCTAGCAACAAAACAGCACCTTTTCCCAGAAGATCTCCTCCAGTGCTGTGTCCCTGCAGTATTCACGAGCAAGAGCTGAGAGATTTAAGGTTGGATTTGTCTTGCCCAAGTGTAGCTATCTATAAGATAGAAAAAAAGACTGAGCTAATCACCCTGAACTGCCATTAAAGTCAATGGGGCAACTCATACATCCCCTGCGTTAGGGTGGAACGAGCCAGTGCTGGGAAATGCCCATGTCCTTCTGCTAATTATGTGGGGAATAAAGAGAGTGTCAAGGTTTAACCCCAGCCAGCAAGTAAGCAGCACGCAGCCCCTCACTCAGTACAGAAATATTGAGCTCTAAATAATCTGACTAATTTTAATTAATCTTGCTTGGGCCAGGAAAGCATCTGTCCACACCAAGACGCAGCTCCATTCCAAAACAGGAATTTGACTCACTTCTCCCCCTGCTCAGACATACTTTTTTACCTGTCTCCTCCTGTAGAAATTAAGATAATTATTAACAACATTTTCTGTGTTGCTTGTTTTGGGGCACTTACTAAATACCCTGCTTGGATTTTGAAAATAGAGCATCAGTGCAGTTTGCATCTTATTTTCTTTTTTCCCACATGCTCGAGGCAGCTGGGCAATCCCACAGTGTATGAGCAAAAGTCCCCAGAGCAGCAGAACAATCTGACTGCTTTCTGTTACCACCTCCGCTTATGGCACATCTTTTCTGAAACAATAAAACTTGATTGCTTCTTATACATTTGTGTATGGGAAGAAGATATAATACTGTCTTCTACTGGAGGAAGATTATATTGGCCTTCAAATCAATTTCAATTTCTCATGAGTGTTCAATATAATTTTATTTCATCTTTATTTTGGGGTATTACATTTTCATTGCTTCACTCTACTTTAAAAATTGGAATTCTCCTGACGCCTTCCACAATGATAAATTAGTTGTAATTGGGAACATTGCTCTTGATGGAAGAGAGTGGGTTTGAGGTTAAAAGTCCTAAATATTTTAATAGAATCCCTTTACTTTCTTCAGCGTGGTGTTGAAGGGTTTGAATTTTTGCTAGATCTCTTTCTTTTCCTCAAGTAAATGGAAGTTCTCAGGAACCCAGCCAGTGTGCAGCATGCTCCAATGGAGCTTGTGCAGAATTTCTCAAAATCTGATGTTCAGCCTTGCTGCTTTTACACTCTTGTTTACGCATACTGGTAATGCATGCACTGAACACAGACATTTGCATTTTGGGAAGCAACTTGTCCACATTTGGGAATAATGCTTCATGACAGCTTTCTGCTTTCCTCTGGAGGTGTGAACCCTCCAGTAGCACATTTAATCTGATTGACAGCAGATTTGATGGTTTTTCTTACATACCGTAGTCTCTTAGAAGGGTCTATGGACCCCAATGGTCTGCACACCATAGGGCAAGAAACACTGCTTTACTATACCAGCATCAGGCCAAAAATCTGTTCTTAATTTCACAGCTGTTAGTAGTTAGTAGAGATTTTCAAAATCTTTTCCACATGGTTTTCACGTGTGTGAAAAATAGACAGCTTGTCAACTTCTTAAAAAAGACAGCGTGTCAAAGGTTTTACCTATCACCTCAGGCCAAAGTGGGAGTCCCAATGAAACTGGAAGGAGAAATTCTCTCCTAATAAGGATGTTAAGCAAAATTTAGCAAGATGTAGGACAAGAGTGTTTGGGGTTCATTTTTGTATTTTCCCTCACTTGAGGAATAGGTTTCACCAGAGCAGGTATGAATTTTGATACAACACTTAGGGACCGAAGTTTTGCTGTCTTATACTTCAGATCTACATTGCAATTTCATGGTGGAGTAGGGATGGTGAGCTAGTCCTAAATGTGTTCTTTTTTAAAATCCATTACTGGGATACTAATGGAATAGGGTTATACAAGACATTAGTTTTGAGAAGTTTGGCACTGATTACCAAATATGTATTCACTGACTTTGCAAATTAAGATCTATGGTCATGTCTATAAATATATAAACATATAAAAATAAATGAATAAATAAATGTGAGAGTGTGTATGGGCCTGCATATGTGTGTATATATATAAATAGATATAGATATATACACATGCTTTTTCTTAATGCACTACATGAGTGAAAATGCCTAACCCTCTTACTTGTTATTTTAATTTTCTGCTGCTGCCTTTAATTACTGGATGCTAAATATAAAATCCAAGACTAATAAATGTGTACTGAGGAATTAGGAGTCAGGATGGGGACTCCAAAGGCAAGTATATTATAGCACCATGTGATGGTGATGATAATGCCCATTACAAGCCAGAAATTAAGCAACTTGAAACGGACCAGGTATGAAACAGGAAGAAAATTCTTGACTATGAGGCACGGTCCAATCAACTGGGGCATACTTCTCCCTGGTTTCTGAGATGCCTTCCTGGTCCTGAAATGGAGATGTTGCCATGGCTATGTGTTCCTAGCAGTGGTTTCGTAAGTTCCTTGCTTTTTGCTGTTTTCTGAGAAAGTCTCTGGCACTATTCCCCTCGCTGTTGGTTTCTCTCTGCCCCATGACCCTGGTTCCCCATGAAACACGCAGCTGGGTGTGCCAGCATTAGTCACGCTTAGATTAAATTTTTCCCTCTAGTTCCCCACCCATTGGGCTGACGAGGTAAGAAAGTTGACCCGTGCCTGTTTGGGTGCGGAGGGGGACGGGGAAGATGGGCAGACGTCAGGGTATCCTTGGCCCCCCAGGCTGCCCAGGGGGTGCAGGGATGACTGCCATCCTTCCCTCTCTCTTCTGACCAGGTACAAAGCCTCTGCCAAGACGCCTTGGACTGTCTCCGACGCCACGTCTTCCCATGGGACCTGTCCTCAGATGCGGTATAAACTGCAGGGGTGGAAACAGCAAGGTGTGCTGGCCCAAGAGAGGACATAGGAGAGGGGGTATTTTGGTTTGGGAGCTCCCTTTTATAGGTGGGTGTTGTGGTTTAACCCCAGCCAGCAACTAAGCACCACGCAGCCGCTTGCTCACTTGCCCCCCCCCTCAGTGGGATGGGGGAGAGAATCAGGGGAAAAAAAAGTAAAACTCGTGGGTTAGGATAAGAACAGTTTAATAGAACAGAAGGGAAGAAACTAATAATGATAATAGTAACAATATGACAATAAATAAAATGACAATAATAATAATGAAAGGATTGGAATACATAAGTGATGCACAACGCAATTGCTCACCACCCGCCAACTGACGCCCAGTTAGTTCCCAAGCAGCGATGCCTCCCAGCCCCACTCACCCCAGTTTACATACTGGACATGACATCCCATGGTCTGGAATACCCCTTTGGCCAGTTTGGGTCACTGCCCTGGCTGTGTCCCCTCCCAACTCCTTGTGCCCCTCCAGCCTTCTGCTGGCTGGGAATGAGAAACTGAAAAATCCTTGACTTTAGACTAAACACTACTTAGCAACAACTGAAAACATCCGTGTGTTATCAACATTCTTCTCCTACTGAACCCAAAACACAGCACTACACCAGCTACTAAGAAGACAATTAACTCCATCCCAGCTGAAACCAGGACAGTGGGTTTCTCTGCACTGGTCTTAACTGGTTTGGTTGAACGAGTAGCTGTGTGTGCTGTCTTGCTTTAGAAGATGACTTAAGAGATCCTGTGGTTTTTAAAGGCACTTACTGCTGGCTTATTCATGGGAAAAGGTCTTACGTGGGGAGTGGCATGTGGAAAGGCTTGTTCAGAAGCTGCCTAACTTTGCCTCAGCACGCTGGTGGCCCTGATGTCAGCACCGCTGATGACGGGTTAAGAGTAATGTCCACCCAGGGGTGTTTGCAGTCCCGCCTTGGCTTAAGGCCATGGGAGAGCTCTGGGGGGGGTGGTGGCTTTGAGGGCTTGCATTTTGCTCATGGCTTTGGAGAACCCCAAGATAATTTGGGGGGAGACAACAGTAGCACTTTTTGGCTCTTGCCAGTGTAAAGTCCATCACTGGGATGAGTGTCTGAGGAAAGTCCAGTATTTCCACATTTATCCCCTCCCATAGCACAACCCAACGAACACTTTCTTCTCCCCACTGCCAGGCTGCCCGTGTCATGTCCCCACATCCTGCTGAGCTCTGCTGATTTTGAGTCAGGTCTGCGGGATCCCTCCAGAAAGACAGGGCATTGCAAGCTTTTGACCAGATGGTCAGAAAATAGGAAGAGGCAGCCCAGACCATGGCAGTAGACCTTGAGCTCCTCTTGCTCCTTGCAAGCATGTAGGTAGATTCTGCCCTGAAAGTAAATGGTAAAATGAGAGACCCTGGAGAAGGGTCTGCAGATGGACGTCGCCTTCTTTGTCTTTGAGCATCGGCTTGGCCATCCCATTCCTCTGAGAACGGGGCAAGATGCTCTCCTATGCCATGCCCAACTGGGTCATCTGCCCATCCACTCTTACACTTCCCAGGGCAACCTTCGCCTACACAGCCCAGCCAGCTCAAACATAAATCGCTACCCAAGTGCCATCAGAAATTTGAAGGGAAAGGAACTGGGAAGAGGCCAACCTTGAATTTTACCTGGTACTAACGACTCTTTGGCGTGGCCAAACGTACCGGGTGGGTGCGCTCCCTTTGTCATGCAGGTCGGTGGCTTGCTGGAGCGTGTCCTTCCCACCTGGTCCCTGCACCCCGTTTTCCTTTCTGTGGCAACCAGGACACGGCGGTGTGGGAAGGGCTGATGCACGGGTTGGGTTTGTGCTGGCGTGGAGTCCGGTGTAGCTGGAGCGTGCCCAGGGAATAGGAAGGGCCACGAACGTGGGTGGCCGGCGTGCGTGCTCCTGCCCAGGTCCACAGCTTTGTAAAGGGAATTCTCCATGCTTCAATGTCTTCAGTGGTTACGTTCAGTGAGATTCAAAATTAAGAAAAAAAAAAAAAAAAATCAATCTGAGAGCACTGTTTTTTAGAGCGTACTCACATTCCTGACCTGGGTTTATATTTTCTTTTAGTGGTGAGGGACCACCAGAAGAAACTGCTCCAGCTGCAGTAATAAAGGCCTTCAGAAGATGTATGATGGCTCTCGAGCTGGGTTATTTTTCTCATTCTTTCTGGATTGTTCGTCCTTGTAGTCACCAAGAAAAAAAGCTGACTTGCAGCACGCAAGCAGTATCTCAGCAATGACAAAGCACCCTTAAACATCCTGGGGCTCTGCTGAGAGACTAGATGGAAGGAGAAACCAAGCGCAAGCAGGGATTTGTCTGCCGTGGAGAGCTTTTTGGGCTGAACCTCAGGAGGGGCCTGGAGCTTGCCTGCCAGAGAAGGTCAGTCTCCCTGCCTCCAGAATTGAAAGCTGGCAATAATGTAAGAAACATCTTCACGGAGCGCAGATCCCTTCTTCAGGGATTTCCTTCCCCAAAATTTTGTGTGTTATGAAACACAGTTCCATTCTGAGTGAATCATCCCCAGTTGCATCTGCTACGGTTGCTCAGAAGAAAAAATAATAGCATCCAACTTTCAAGCCCTATGTGAGGCGATATGGGTGGTGGACCAAGGTCCAGAGCTTTATTTCCCAGCTTCAGAAATAAAGGCTCGAATTTTGCTCCTGTGAGCAGGAATGTGACTTGAGCGACCAGTTTTTCGCCCCCCCATTAGGCAGCTTTATCCTTTCAGCTGTAAAATCAAAAGGAGGGGAAGTGGTGGTGGAAATCAGGTCACTTTTTCTGAAAGGCAAAAAGGGAATTTGCGACAAAGGAAGCTATTTAATTTCTTTGGCCTCCTTGAGCTGTTGACTGGTGGACGAATAGATGTAAATACATAACATCAGCTGCATGCAATTAAATATATTGCTTGTCTTTGCAGATGTCCGGAAAGATTCCTGTGTATACACAGCACAACTATGTAAGAGGTACAGGACTGCATAGCCACGCAAGGGCCATCGTGGAATTTGGCAGGTCACGGTCAGTGCTGGCTGGAAAGCTGAAGCACCTCAAACGATACTGGACTCTCTCAGGGAATCTGCGCTTGCACTTCATTTCTGCTGTCTTTCAAAGAGGCTGTCATTTGAACTGGCTCAGATATGATGCAGGAAATCAAAACATTAATCCAGGGATGGTGTCACTATTGGAACAGCATCTGACTCCTCCTGACCGCAATTACATTTGATTATTTTGGCTGGATCTTATTTCCGCTCCTATCAGCTGGAGGGGCAGCAGGTCATTTCTATCTTGCCTATCCCAAAGGACCAAGAGAAGCACCAACAGCCCTAAAAGAGGGGAAAAGTCTGATGCCTTTCTGCTGCCGGCACAACATGCTGTTGTAGCGTAGAGGAACGTACACTTAAGGAGATACTGAGTAGCAAAATGTGCACCCCTTTCTCCAGACACTCTTAGGAGCTAAAGCAAAATGTAAGCTGTGGCAACAGGATATATGTTGAGAAAGGCAGGGGATATATCATGGAAATGAATGGGATAATGCATTGTTTAAAATAAATATGTGATGCTCCCCTGCCCGCTGTGACACCACTCCATCAGGCAAACATAGCGACACGTGGGCCTGGACCAGGGCTAAAAAGCAAATGTCAAGAGTGGGATTTCCTTGTGCTGAGAGTCAAGAGGTTCAGGCTGCAGTGAGATTATATCAGAAAAATCTCTCTATGTCTCTGGTGTAGCTTTGGACTAGAAAAATGACCTTTGTCTAGAAATACCAGGGCTTCCCTGAATGACAGGAAAACGTGCATATGAAGCTAGAACATTTGCTGTTGCTTAAGGGTACCAGTCACTTAAAGACTTCATTTCCTGTTCTTATGTCTCTTTCAAGCTCAAAAGTTTGCTTTTGCTTTAACTTTCTATGCGCGTAGCTGTTCTTAGATTTTGTCTCCTGGAAAATTGAGGAAACATATCAAAATACTTTTTAAGGGGTAGATGGTCCCTTGAGGGACCTAGAGGCATTGCTAGTAATTTAACTGTCAGGAGCTTTATTTTTCAGAATAAATATGGTGTCTTTTTTTTACTACATTTTTTACTATGATACTTCCACAGCGAAGAACCCCGGTCTTCAGCTCTGTGAGTAGAGACATGCGAGGATACCAAATGGAGAAATAGCAGTAAATGGGAATGTGGCATATTATGCAAGTGTTGTTAAAGCTGCACGTGAGGATCCCTAACAAGGATGGTCTTGAATCTTTTTGCAAATAAATCATAATTTTAAAAAAAATCTATGACTTTATCTGCACCCCAGGTTTTGACTGATGTTCCCCACTATTTTGCTGGTGAAGTGAAGAAGGCAGCAGGATGCTCTCACACTTCCAAAGACATTTCTCTCTTGTGAAATGATGGCCCACTTACAGAAACTCAATATCTGTTTCTTGGTCTTTCTCCCCCTGCTCTCTGAGGAGATTCCTTGTTAGCTGTGCAATCAATAAAAAACATATCTTCAGCCACTAGTAAATCTAGTTTATTAGAACACAGGTTTGACAGTTAATTCAATTGATAACAAGGTTGTAGTATGGTCAATACAAAAAAAAAGTGACCTCATAAGTGAGATACATATATCCTCTGGATGCAAAATTATCTGATAATAGGGTGCATTGGATAGATACAGACAAAAACATGTTAGTGAGATTAGACCGTGGCTAATTTTTTCCATTCCCTTGTAGTATTGAAGGTGTACATTATCTCACCAGAGGCTCCGAGATTGTCCCTTGTCCCTGCTCAGGTCTACTCCTGACAGGGAAAAGCCACGGAAAAAGAGTTTGCCCCCTTCCTTCCAATTATTTGTCCACTCTCTGCACAGGCTACTGTCTCGATCCCATTCCCATCGCAAACCAGTGGTAATATCCCCTTTTCCTTCCATAGCATGGGACCAAGCACTGCAGAGGTTCACGTGGCATCGTTAGGTCAGCTCTGAGGTATGCCACTGAGTTACTGAAATAAGGATTTGGAGCATGAACTTTAGTGAAGACTTACGATAAAACTCCGTGTTTATATCAAAGGCAGCATAAAGTGACCAGAATAGTTTGACTCTGCAATTGAACATAATCCTTAGATAACCAAGAAAAATGTGACTTTCCCAGTGATTCGCCAAGTACTTTTCCACCTGACCAGCAATGATTTATATTCTGCATATTTCAAACAGAGCTGAAAATAGCTCGCTGCAGTTATTTTTGTTTGGGAGCAATAACATTCAGTTTATAGAGTGGTTTCTCCAAGAAAGTTCTGAGCATTGAGAAAGTATCTTCACTGACAGAAACCTTCCTTTGGGTGGATTTCACAGGGAGTGAAGGCTTTCAGCATTTTTGTTAGTGTTCATATGGGACAGGCTGCTTTCCTGGAAAATATAACAAATTTTTTTTGTCTTTTTTTAATTGAAAAAATGAGGTAATTAAAAAGAATATCGAAATGTGGTCAAACTGAGTTTGGAGCCTGTTTTCACCTACTCGCGAGAGGTCTGATTTTTAGGAAATATATTTCAGAAAATATTCAGAGACTTAAAAATGCAGGCAGCCATTTGGTGAGATTTTTCCAAAGCACACATAAGTGTAGCTCCCCCCTGCTTTCTAAAACAGCCGCCCTCCTCCTCCTCCTCCTCCTCCTCTGCCACCTGTCTTCCCTCCTGCTCCTGGCTTAGCGCTTCCCTGCTGCATTGGTGCGTGTTTGATGTCAGGGAGTTCAAAGCAACTGGAAATTAATCCTGTGAAAAAAGGGACCAGTTTCCTCCTCAGCGGGCAGGAGGTGAGGGATTAGGGATGCCTTTGGTAGCAGTTTGCCGTCAGACTGGTTTACCTGTGCGGAGAAAACCACTCCCTAGCTACCTGTTTGGACCAAAATCATTTAAAAAGTTTGTCTTTGGATCCCTGCGTGGTAAGATCAGCATCTTACTCCTAGTGCTCCACGCCGATGCTGTTTGCTTGAAATCATTATCTCACTTAACAATCAGTGAAATGTTAAGCAAAATACCTCGGTGGTCTCCTCAGAGGGGAAAATTTAGAAATGTTGATGCCTTCTGAAGAGCCTGAGCCAGCGCTGGCTCCTGTTTGGCTCTCTGCCCGCTTTGTAAGTCAGCCTCGGCAGAAAATATCAGCGACGCTTTACGTTTCTGTTACGTGCGGACCTTCGGCCGGTGTTTGCGAAAGGAACTGACAGCGCACTATGAGTCTGGTGGGTGTTTGAACGTCTGAACCACGCACCTCCGCGCACGCAGGGAGACGGAGCACGGAGAGGGTCGGGGACACACGCTGAGGTGGTCGGGTGAGCGGTTTCCCTTCAAGTCACTGGGAAATGAAATAAACGGACTCTAGTAGCAAGGTAAATCCCTTTCAGTCCCTCGGCCTGGGGAGGGTGAACACCAGAGGTATACCTCTGGATATACCAGACTATAGTATGGACTCCAGACTCCTAAATAGAAGAGGACGAGGGATCACACCCAGGCACCTGACCTCTGATCGTCCTGCCTCGGTTTTGGCCATCCCCAACGAGCTCTCTCCAAGACACGTTTGCTCCAGAGACGCCTGGCACCACGCAGCCTCTGCCGTTGAATAGGATGGACCCGGTCCACATGTCCCATCGGGACCGTATATGTATCATTTTGCAATTCTGCACCAGCTACCTGCGGTACAAACTCCTGATTCTGGCTTTGAAATTTTCGGCGGCGAAGTAATAGAGGATGGGATCGAGGCAGCTGTTCATGGCAGCGAAGCAGAGCGTCACCACCAGCGCTTTGTGCACGGGCAGGTTGGCCGGGCTGCAGCCGCCGCGCATCAGGTGGACCGTTCGCAGTACGTGATACGGCAGGAAACAGAGGAGGAAGAGGATGAGAGTGATGATGATGGTTGACAGAGCCTTCTTGTGACAGACCGCCTTCTTGCGCTGTGGAGTCTTGGACTTGAGCAACGCTTTGATTGCAAAGACGTAGCAGACGATAATTGTGCAGAACGGCAGAATGAAGCCCACGACGAGGACAAAGCTGTTCATCATGAGGAGCCTGTGCGTGCTGGAGGGGTGGAGGTCCAAGCACTTGGTTGGGTTGCTGTACCCAGCAATCCCCTTGCTTAACAGAGGGCTGGAGGCTGCCAGCACGAAGACCCATATGGCTGCGCACGTTATCCTGGCATACTTCATGTTGGTTACTTTCCAGTGCTTGAACGGGTAGACGATGGCTATGAAACGAACCACGCTGAGCACGGTGAGAAAATAAATGCTGCAGTACATGTTCACGTACAAGGTGTAAGTCATGATCCTGCAGACGATATCGCCGAATATCCAACGTGATCCCAACAGAAAATATGTGGCCCGAAAGGGCAAGGTGCTCACAAACATGAGGTCCGAAACAGCCAGGTTCTGCATGTAAATGTTGACCGAGGTTTTCCTCTGCGAAGGCTGGAAGAAAACATAAATGGAGAGGCTATTTCCAACAGCACCCAGGAAGAAGATAAAGAGATACATGGTGGGATAAATGACTTGCTTGAAGCTGTCAATGGTACAGTTGAAGGAGCTGTTCATGTAGTTGTTGTCTACTGCCATCTCAGAAAAATTCATGGTCTAGAGCCAGGCTGTCTGTCTTTCTGCCAAAGTAAAAAAGAAGTGGTGTGAGTGCTGGGTTACAGGCTGGGCAGGGATTTCAGCTATTCGCGGCTATTTCGCTGAGGGCAGAAATTGCAAGATGCAGAGGGCAATGGAAAGTAAAGGTTCATTAATGAGTAATTACTTATGGTGTCCCAGTAAGTACACATCTCAAGGCATAAAGCCCCAAGTCGTCTCTAAACAGGTTCAGTATTACAGCAGCTGGTCGTTGTCTCCCCCTATGGAAGTGCTGCCTTTTAAAGGTAAGTGCTATGTGTGCGTTTTAATGGCAATTCTCTCATCTTCTCTGTGCAAAACAAGCCAACTTGCTGTCAGCCATTTTGTAGCAAGGAGGTTCTGAGTCCCCAGTTACCTACCATGGAAACATCAAAACCTGATCAGAGAAGAAATCACAGTCCACTGCTAAGTCTGCATTTCAAATTAGGATGAAAAGCCAAAAGAACCGAATTTGCCTTTTGGAACTAGTGAAATGTTTCTGGTATGTTGTTGGCAGCATGTCACTGAATTTTCCCAAGCAATACCAGAGGCATATTGGTATACATCAGAATGTATAAATTCAGGACGTTTTGACCTTAGACACTGCATAAATAGTGTGCTAGTTACGTAGTTCCTTTTTTAACTCCCTCCTCCTTACACTGCATTTCTTCTTTCTTGTAAGTTGCTGATGGCTTTCTGTGTCTCTTTTTGTGGGGCATTTGCTTCATTTACTGCTTTCTCAACCTCTTTTGTGCTCAACTGCTCTGCACCAGACAGTCATCTACACACTCTGCAGCTCCAGGGCAGCCCACGTTCGCAGCCCTAATGAAAATGGCCTGTGAGGAAATGGGCTGTGTTCACAGAGTGGTATTTTTCCTCCTGTGAGGCTCTAATTCAAGCAAATCAAAACCATGTATCACTAATACATTCCAAATAATAATTTTTTTTTCTCATTAGAGTCTCTTTCCTTGCTGAACTCCGGATTTCTTCTCTCAGCTGAACTGCAGCTTTGTAGTATTTTGAAAGGAAGGTTTCAGTATTGTTTCTTGTTTAATAGTGGGAACAATTCCTTCTCTGCATCTGCCAACGTACTCTAGAGATGGAACATGGAAAATTTTAGCCTAAAGCCCAAAACTACATGGCATTTCTAGATGCATGAGAGAGAAGCTTTTAATTTGCCCCAGTGAGAGTGATAACGGGTTGATAGTAGATGACTCCATTGTATCTCTTATTGTGGACCTCACTGGCTTCACAATTTGAAATTAATTTATTTGCAGAGGCGGAGTCTCCCTAGGGGAAAAGCGGGCTCTAGATTTGGGTGCTCTGGACTCCCAGTTACCCAGCGCAGTATTCCCAGTGTGCTGTAAACAGGAGCTAATTTGCAAACTCAAGTCATGGTGTGGGAGCCTGAGCTGTGTTCAGAGCAGCCTGTGGGCTGCTTCTTCAGGGCAGTGTCTCAGAGTCCATCTGGATCCCTTAATATAGCAACCAGATGTGCCCCAGCTGTCACCTTTTATCCGATCCCGCTGCGACAAGGAGCGTGGGAAGTGCCACCCCAGGGCTGGGCTCCAAGGAGCAGGATTTACCCCCTGCCACGAGATGGGAGCGTGGTGGCTTGGGGAGAGGGGACATGCGCTCCCACCAACCTCATACACATTCCTGCAGTGCCTGAAATTATCCCTCCCCAAAATAAAGATGATAGTATCTATTGAGCTGAGGAGCGCTGAAGACTGGAAGTGGGCAAACTGGATGTTGGGGCTTAGCAAAGCCCCAGACTCAGTAAAGATGTGCTCCTGAAGGAAATCTCCTCCTCATTTGAGATCCTCTTTCCTCATGGAGGGGAGAGACAAGGTACGCTTCCTAAGAACAAACCTTTTGCAATCGGAGGAGTTTTGAATGGTTTTGGTTTTCTGTACAAAGTGATTATCTGACATACGTGTTTTCTGCATGGGATCAAGGACCAGCTTTTCTCCTGATTGAATCTTATCTCCCCATTTTGCAGCCCGAGGTACTGCAAAGGGAAGAGCTCTTTTGACTGTTTTTTCCTATGGTCCAAGCATCCTTGCCTTTAGAAACCCCATAACACAAGAAAGTATCAGTTAAGAGATCTGTCACCTGTTGAAGCATTGCTGTGGTGTGCGAAACCTACGAGTTAGCTGAGTCAAATGAGGACGAAGAACTTGGAGCGTGGAAAAATTCAAAGCCCTGCTGAGCACAACGAGTGATGGCTTGTGGCCAGACACTGCTGAGGGATGGGATTAGGGCAATAAAAATTCAGTTGATGAAAAGCCCTTGGGTCCCTGCACCCTAGGGAGAGCACTACAAGCACAGAGGCTGAGGCACTTTGCTCAGGCTCTTCGTAAGAATTTATCTAGCTAACAACGACCATTAAAGCTGTTTCGTGCTCCTCATTTGTCTTTCCAACTAAAGACCTTTAGGAAACTAGACGTGCATATGCAATTGAGAAAACTCAGCATCCTTGGACCTGGCAAGAAAGCCAGTACTCAGACTCCTCTCCAACCGATCTAAACAAAACTTTCAAGCTGTTATGGGATGTCTGAGAGAAAGAGGCTGGAGACCAGTCAGCTGAAAGCTGTTAACCACCACGGTGAGGACCAGGAACGACCCGTGCAACTGTGATATGTAGATGCTCCTATTAGTTGTGTTTTAACACACAGATCAATGTAGAAAGGAAGGTGCAGTGAAAGATATATTTCACACAAGACTACCTCAAGCAACCACAGAGGAGAAGGGGAGAATTTTACCCCTCCTTGAAGGCAAGAGCTGTTTACTAGCCAGCTTAAGGCTCGGAGATGGCTCCTAGATAAACAGAAAGAATGACATATCTAAGGACAGGCAATAAATTTTGTTTTCAGCAAGAGTGTCCAGACAGTCTCCTGGGTCAGGTTTGGGTTTTGGGTGAGAGACTGGACCTATAGGGTCCCCCAAAAGCAGGGAGATTGGTGGTAAGAGAGAGAAAGGGACAATCTGGAACGGGAATCTCTCTTAAGTGGTACTGCAAGGCTTCTCTGATGAAAACCCTCTAGCAGGAGATTTTTTTTCTATATATGAGTTTCCCTGATAGAAGCTATCAAGTAGAAGCAGCTGACACGTGTCCCAAGGCTCTGACAGTCACCCTGGCAGGAGAGAGAGAGCACGTCAGCTGAGAAAGAAAAAGGAAGGCTTTTCTGAAATAACTGCTGTGTAAGTAGATTAGATGTAGGGTTTGGGTGGGGTTTTGTCTTTTCTTCACGTCTGTGAAGTCTTATTTACAGCTTGATTAGTATGGATTTTATGAAAAAATATTTACCTTTCATTATAAATTACATATATATTATAAATTATATATATTCATTATGAAGAAATAATTTACCTTTTATCCTAGCCTGGCTTGAGTGTGATTTAAGGTAAGGGGATAACAGAAACACATTCCTTGTCTAAGGTGAAGCTAACACCCTTAACACACAGATGGCTGTGCAAGCCAGGTGGGGAACCGATAGAGCAAAAGTAAGAGGAGATTTGTTTAATTGGAGGAGATACTAAACTAATAAAAGTGCCCCCAAACCATTGTATTTTAAGCTCGGGATGCAGTCTAGCAGCAGAGTAGGGGCTACCCTGTAAAGTGCTGTCCTGGTTTCAGCTGGGATAGAGTTAATTGTCGTCTTAGTAGCTGGTACAGTGCTGTGTTTTGGGTTCAGTATGAGAAGAATGTTGATAATACTGACGTTTTCAGTTGTTGCTAAGTAGTGTTTAGCCTAATTCAAGGATTTTTCAGCTTCTCATGCCCAGCCAGCGAGAAGGCTGGAGGGGCACAAGGAGTTGGGAGGGGACACAGCCAGGGCAGTGACCCAAACTGGCCAAAGGGGTGTTGCATACCATGGGATGTCATGCCCAGTATGTAAACTGGGGGGGGGGGGGGGGGGGCGCACCAGGGGTGAAGGTGGGATCTTCAGGGCTCAGCTACAAGGTAAGAGAGAAGCTCAGGTCAGACCCAGTGTTTCATTGCATGGACGAGGCAGCAGAGAGGAGAAATTTAGGTACGTAAGGAACAGAGGGATCTTTGGGGATAAAGGCAAGCAAGGCAGGAATGAGAGACTGCACCGTACCCAGAGTGGATCCAGGCTGCTGGCCCCGCAGACTGAAAGGTTTGCAGAGGAGTGTTTAATTAGAAGCAACAGGGGAGCTGCCGGGCATGGGAGAGCAAGTGGGCTGGAGTGATGAGACGTGGGAGGGCAGTGAACTCGCATCCAGCACACCTCTGACAAGGACAGGAGGGAAATAAAGCCCAACTGCAATAACGAGGGAAGGCAAATCCAACCTCCCACAAATCCAGTTGGCTGTCACGTGCTATCTTGAGTGACTGATCAAAAGCAAACCTCACGTGTAATTCTGCGCCAATGCTCAAAGCCAAAAATGAGACAGAGGAGCTGGCAGGCTTGGCACGAGACAGCAACCCTGGTGCAAGGGGAGGCTCGGAGACCTGCAGGACTTGCCTGTGTTGCCATGCTACCAGCTTTATGGTCATGGTAGTGTAGGATGCACAGGTGGAGGAGTGGCACTGTACATGAAGGACTATATAACTTGCAATAGCATAAAAATATTACGGCTGAAGAGAAACACTACAGAGTTCTTGTAGGCAGACATCCCATTCTCTAATAATAAAAATATAGTACTAACAATGCGCTACCAAACTCCTCATCGTGATAATGACAGTCATCAGAAAATGTTAAGTGAGAGCAGGAAGCTGAAAGCAGGTAGCAATAGCAGGAGATTTTGGGTGCCTTTATAAATATGTGATGATGCAGCAGAACGAGATATAGTGTCCATATGCAACAAATGCCTGATTCCTAGAATAATTAGTCCTGCAAACCAATCCACAACACACAATGCTATTCTACATTTGGTCTTTAGCCCTGCACAGGTCCTAGTTCAAGCAGGTTTCGGTGGAGGGAGCCCTGTAGTGGCAATCACAGTAGGGCAAGGTTCGGCAGTGTTGTGGGACAGAGAAGCAGTCCCAGAAGGAAGAAGCCTACATCATTTTGGGGGCTGTTTAGAAAAACAAACAGAAAATTCAACAAAACCTGTGTTAGAAGCCTACATTCCAAAAGAAATAGACATTTTAATAAATACTGAGCCTGATGTCTATCAGTAGAATAGTTAGCAAGACTATTATAAGAAAAAGATCACCATTTAGAAAGCAAAAGGCTTGTCTGAATGGGGAGAATGGGAAAGCCTGTATCATGGCAGATCAAATATGGAGAGGAAAATAAGAGCATTTAAAAAAAAAGTGAAGAGCACCTGGTAAAGGATGCTCAGGCTGACAGTAAGCCTTGTAAACCCACTGAAAGATGAAAGACTGCTAGGGAACTGTCAGGGTTGCTTGGTGGCAAAAGATCTCCTAGGGACAGCAAGATCATAGCAGAGAAACTCAGTGAATTCACTCGTCTCCACCAAAGTTGTTGGGGTATTTTCACGCCTGATGCAGCAAACAGGTCAGAGGAGCCAGCTCCGCTCAATGAAGTGCGCAGGAAATATTAAACCGGCCAGGTAAGTGAGAGGCCAATAAGTAATGAGGACCAGATGGCATTCCTACGAGTATCCCAAAGGAGCTCAACGGTGAGACTGCCAGCCAAGGCACGTAACCCACCATTACAATCAGGCTCCATGCCAGGGGACTGGCGTGCCACCAGTGCAGCTCTCGTCTACAAGAAGGGCTTGAGAGGGCAGCTCAAGGGCCGCGAATCGGTCGTCTCAGTGCTGGGAGCTACCCACCGCTGAGACCGATTTCCACCTCTGGTACGTTTTGGGGGGGGGTGGGTTGTAATGAAGAACGAAGGCACTGAGGTGATTGAAACGCCAGTCTGTCGAGAAAGAGTCAGCACGTCTTCTGAAAAGGGAGATCCTGCCCCACTCACCCGCTGAAGGGCTGTGAGGATGATGGATGAAGGGGCTCCAGTGGTCACTTTACATGCATATATGGACATGTATGTATTTATACAGTTGCATTTGTCAAAGCCTTTGGCAAAGCTCTGCTCCAAGCATTTCTTAAGGAACTAAGTTGCTAGAGAGCTGGAAGGCATGTCCTTTTGTGGGCTGAACGCTGGCTGAAGGGTAAGAAGCAAAGTGTGGGGCTTAATGAATCAGCAACCCTCTAGGGTTTGGTACTCAGACCAGATTTATTCAATATCTTTACCAATAACCTGGAGAAGACAGTTATCCGGGTTGGCAGATGCCATGCCAAAAGGGTGGCAGATAAGCTTCAGTGTATTTTAATGTAAGGTGTTGCATTCGGGGAAAAATAATCTAAGCCACGCCTGCATGATGTGATCTTGAAACTGGCTGTTACATTCAGGAAAGGACATTTCGCTTTGGCATCATTGGCCATTTACTGAAGTCATTTCTGCACTGGCTGCAGCAGCAGAATCAACCAAAAATGTCAGCAAAATGAGGGGCATCATCAAGAAGGCTATGAAGAACAAAGTAGGGCATCACCTTGTATAAAATCTCCACGCATCCCCATAGTACTGGGACTTGGGGTGCCCAGCAGTGGACTGCCCATGGAGAGCAGTCAGGAAGCTGGGGAAATGCAAGGGGAAAGCACTCTGGAAGGTGATCAGGCTCTCACGTTGTCTCTAACGAGCCTCTCCTGTTGCCACCATGAGAGACTGAACACTGGGCTAGACGGACGTCGGTCCGAGCTGCCAGCACATCTCTTACAGTCACCATTTGCTCCCAGTTCCCAGCAGTGTGACAACCACGGTCGACTTCACCGTGTTACCCCTAATTCCTGCTGGTGAAGTGAGACCAATGCCTGTAGTGATACTAGTACAGAGATTCCACCCTGGATGTCAAAAAGCTATTACTGGGAAAGTGGCAGGAGTCAGGAGCCCCGGACTGCCCCCAGTTCTAGTGGAGGGCAGTCGATCAAGTCATCCAGCATCTCAGCAGACAAGGGGATCGATTCCTACGCCATGCCGGGATGGAAGGACGCTCCTTCTGAAGAGGTGTGGTGGAGGGGTGCTGCTGCTAAAGGTGTAAATATGAAACCTCCACTGTCTCCAAAGGTGGAGACACGAAAGTCTCTGTTTCCAAACTGCTGATCTCAGATCTCCTGCTCTGAAACGCTGCGTTCGCTATAACATGAGGAACTACCAAAGAACCTATTTTTAATAAGGTGTTCTGCATATGCAAAGTTAAATAGGGAAATCAGGCTGTTCATTCAAAATGTAGTTCTTTGCCATGTTAAGTGATAAATACATAGATCCTCTTGTATGCCAGGAAAAAGAGATACTCTCTGCATCTAGCACAATAACCCTTTGTCTGAAGAGGACCCCAGACACCACAGTCTCATGTTCATTACCCAAATAGGAAGGCAGTTATGATATCGCTGCTGTATAGGAGATCACTTGCTGCACTTCTGAGAAAAAACAGAAGTTCTCATGGTTTTTTAAAGTTCCCATTGGCTTTCCTTCTAGCCTTCGCTTTGTGTTTCAGGAGCAGCATTACCAAGAGTAAATGTAACAGAATGTGATATTTAGAATTAACACTAAATTCATCAAAACATGGCATTTTATTAACCTTTCTACATGCACAATAATGAAGAAAAAAAAATATCGAGAGTCTGACATTTAGCAACTTTTATTTTAAAACTTTGCCATAAACCAGATATATATTTTTCATCTAGTTAAAAAACGAGACTCACTTAATCAGATCCACAACTTGATTGTTATATTCCATCTGGCAAACGTTCCTAGTTACATAAATCCAGACTTTTTTCTGCCAAAAAAATTTCTCAAGACCAGCTTTGTCATAGACAAGTTTAGTCAATGATCACAGCTTCTGGCAAATAAAAATCTTACTGAGGGTAATAAGAACTATAAGTGGTTGTATTTTAATCCTTGCAACTGTGTTTATCTACTTCAGAAAAAGCAGACAAATCTTGTCTTACCTCAGCTCGTGTGCCTTCTGGTGTGTTCAGTATTTACTTCTTCTGCTTGCTGTTGCTCACAACTTTCAGCTTTGTTAGTGGACAGGAAAAACACAAAAACTTGATGCAAAACCCAAGTGCTATTTATGCAGAAGCCACGGAAAAGCAATGAGCAGCAGGAAAGGGAAGTAAATCCTGATTAAGAGATCTTACATCTTCTTAAAAGAGAAATGTTCTCAGCTCAAGGAGTGGTGCTAGCAATCACATGGCAATCTTTCATAATTTTCACCCAATGAAAGAGGCTCTGCAGCTACGTGACATGTTGGGAAGCTTTCTGGATTTCTGTATTTGAGCCCACACTTCTATATATACGCTTTCAATAATCAGGGTTGCTCAGAATATTAGAGGAGATCCCTGTATAAACTTCACATGGATCATTAGAGATGTAGTTCTTGGAATTATGGAGTGGACTGGGCTGGGCTTATTTCCTAGGCTTTTCACGCAGAAATCACAGGAAAAACAAAATTGTAAGCAGCCTGCTATGAACTGGTGTGTAATCTCATTCAGTTCATAGTCTGAGGCTGAGTTGACAGAGCTGACGGACTAATTTTCCTTCGATTTTGATGGGAACAGAATACATAGCTCTGTTAGGCCATCAGCAAGTGGCTGCAGGGAATGCCTTACTCCCCCTTAACGCTTTACCACTTCTCGGTGGAGTTAACTGCACCGGTGGGTGCTCTGAGCCCCCTGCAGTTGTGAAATAGGTATCTATACACACTATAGGTATAACAACTTGGTCATTCCTCTTCTGCGCTGTTAGCATATGCAGGCGGACCGGACGCATTGAAGTGCTTTCTGGCTGCTGTGTTGTATTTCATATCGGCAGCAGGTTAGGAGACCACACACGACTGTTTCCCACAGCTCAGCAGATGCGGAGTCTCCCAAAAAACTTTCTCACCACCCACATTTACAGTCATCTACGCCCCAAAGTGCTTCGGATAATGATCGTAATCTCTCCTCCATTGGCCATTTGTGCCTGATTCTCGTTTATCGCTCTTAACTGTGGTTGCACGAGTGGCTTGAGAACAAGCAAAATAGCCCTCTGGGCGTGCTCCCCATGGGGGTCATAAATCCCCGTGCCCATGGAGGAGATACGGTGGTTTTTTTAGCACACAGCTAAAAAAGGACATAGAAAACCAGCTTAGCTCGGAACTAGTCTAACACCTTTGGTCTCTGGGGTGGGCACAAGATCCATGAGCGGTGTTTTCGAACATTTGGCTACCTTTGCATTGACAGAGCAAAGTAAGCTTAAAAAGCTCCCTGAAAGAGATCCCCGTCAAGTGAATTTTCAGGGTGCAGCGTGACGGCGAATTAGGACCCCCCTGAGACCGCTGGTGCCTAACTTAGATTTTGCCAACTCTCGCGGCACCTAAGCCCGTGGAGAGGTGTCCTCTTCCAGCTGTGGTTGCAGCTGGACACTGGTTACCGTCCCAGCTGTTTAACAGCCTACCTGCCAAGGTCTGCCTTGGAGCAGAGCGGCTCCCGTGAGCTCCCTAAGCCCCTTCGGTCATGGAAGCAGGTACCGTAGACCCCTGAAACGGGAGGTCTCTGCTCACCCAGCCCATATGGACCGAAGGAGGGTGGAAGTGACCCCCACGAGCAGCTTGGTGGGCAGATTTCGGGGGCAGAGCCCTTTGGGAGGGAGCCGTGACATGCCGCGGGGAGCAGCGAGGTCACGGCCAGAGGACAGCTACGGCCTTGGCGTTGGCTTGGGAGATGACCCGGTCACTCGGACTGCATCTTATCTGCAACCGGCAGAGACTAATTTCGGCATTGCAGTAGCAGTCCGATGACATCTCCATCACATGGCACGCAGAGATAATCACTCTGGGACTGATAGGCAGGCTGTTCTCAGATACACGAGATCAGAGACTGAAGCAGGCGGAAGAGTTAGACACTGATCACTTTTTATTTTCCTGAATGTGTTTTGAGACCATCTCTTTCACCAAATGATACCGTTATCTTTGTTGCCTGGGTAATTTCCCACATTCACCTTCTTAAACACCCTGCGTTCTGGAGAGTAGTTTCCTCCCTTTTATAAAGTAATACTGTATTTTGCGTTTACCCTGGCTGTGAACAAACGGGTTGGCTGCCAACTCACCCTGCACCTGATGAGCTAGATCCGGAGTGACTGCTTGGGATTTTTTAGAAACAGTCACTGGATGACTCAGCTTCCGAGGGCAGTTTATTGCATTCCTTACTATTAAAAACTTCAGTAATTCTGGAGAAGACATCCCAGAATATCACGAAGAATCAGACTTTCATCACAAGATGGTGCATGTATATGGCGTATTCAACAGTTGAGAGCCTAGATTATTTCTGAATTTTGAGTCCCATAAAATGTGTAGGTGATGGAGGACGCAGCGGAGTGCAAACCACCCCTCTGGGCTGCAGCTACTCTCCGTCCTGCCTCTGTTTCTGTTCCCTTTTGCACGTCTGGCTCCATGACAGCCCAGTTTCAAGACAGAGAAGTTTCCTTCCCCTTCCTCGCAAACTCAGGTCCCCTCCAGCCCTGCGCAGGGGCACTGCCCACGAAGGAGGACTCCAGCCCACGGCGACGAGCAAAGCCACCGCTGCAGCCTCCAAATTTGTGATGAAGCCAAACTTTAGACCTGAAATAAGCGCTCCAGGCCAAGTAGAAGCAAAAATTTAGACTCTCCTTCCCCTGTTCAGCATTTCCTATAGGCTAGTTCAAGCATCCTCATGGGCTGAGCGCTACCTGGTGGGAATGCCAGCCAAGGAGCCTGTCTCCCATACTCCCTGTACAGGGTGCCTTGGACATCCCAAATAAATGTCATGCTGTTACGTGCTCCAGGGACTGCAGTACTGTGTCACCCTAAAGGCAGGTGGGCTCCTGTCTGGGGACGCTCCGTTGTCCGGTGCATCCCTCCGTCATTGCAGTCTCACCGGGCAGGTTGTCCCCTTCACGCCTCAGCAGATTTGGGCCGAGGGCTGCCTGAAACCCACCTGGGTCTTGATGTGTGTGCACAGCCCAACGGACTCGTGCAAGCCCACCAGCTCACGGGGGATGGATGCATTTGCACACCAGCTCGGCAGCCCCACGGCGTCGGGGGCTGTGGGTGGGAGACACGGAATCCCCAGACTTGATGAGACATCAAGTGTCCCAGGCAAGCCAGATGAAGGAGTCTGCATATTTTTCCCATTGCTCAATGTTTTGCTGTCTGCAGGCGCAAACTTCCAGTGGCAGAGTTTCACTTTTTTCACGCCAAGAGATTTTTGGTAAAAATGGATCTGTCAAACAAACAGAAGGGATTACCTCCATTGAAGATTTTAGCGCTGCATGTCTTCAACACGACAGCTTAGCCTACTAACACATATCTATTTCCAGAGACTAAAATTACAAAGCCTACAATCATTTTCTGTGCAATGCAGAAAAAAACAGCATCCAATGTTAGTAGCTCATCTGCTGTCAGCCATAAGGCTGGATAGACGGGAAGATGAAAGTGACTGCTGCAGTGTTTTGGGTTTGCGTGGCAGGGTTTCGGTAGCAGGGGAGGGGTTGCAGGGCTGGCTCCTGGGAGAAGATGCTAGAAGCTTCCCTGGCTCAGACCAGCTTCTGGCCCAGGCTGAGCCCATCAGTGCAAGTGGTAACACCTGTGGGAGAGCAGATTTAAGAGGGGAAACCTGCAGGGAGTAGGAGGTTTGGAATGTGAGAGGAACCCCTCTGCAGATCCTGAGGTCAGTCAAGGAGGAGGAGGGGATGCACCCGCAGCCCGTGGCGGGGAGCGGATTCCCCCCAAGACAGCCAGGACTTTGTGGGAAAGCCCACGCTGGAGCGGTCTGTTCCTCGAGGACTGCAGCCCATGGAAGGGACCCATGGTGGAGCAGGGGAAGAGCGCGGAGTCCTCCTCCTGAGGAGGAAGGAGCGGCGGAGACAAGGTATGATGGACTGACCCCAACCTCCATTCCCCATCCTCATGTGCTGCTGGGGGGAGGAGGTGGAGAATTTGGGAGTGGAGTTGAGCCTGGAAAGAAGGGAGGGGTTGGGGGAAGGTGGTTTAAGATTTGCTTTTGCTTCCCATTACTCTGATTTGATTGGCAATAAATTAATCTCCCTGAGTCGAGCCTGTTTTGCCCATGATGGTAATTGGTGAGTGATCTCTCCCTGCCCTTATCTTGACCCACGAGCCTTTCGTTCTCTTTTCCCCTCCCCATCCCACCGGTGGGGAGCAGGGAGCGAGCGGCTGCCTGGTCCTTTGTTGTCAGCTGGGCTTAAGCCAGGACATGCATGAAGGAGGGGGAAGAAGCAGGGGCAGTTTTAACAGGCATTATTCGGAAAGGAAAAAGCACAGAAGGTTTTCAAGCTGTTTCTTTTGCAACATTAGTAATGACAACTTTTTTAATTGCCTGTGGTGCTTTCTTAATTGTTTGCTGTTCCTCGTTAATATACTGGTGAGGGCAGAGGAATGTTAGTATATAGCTGGAGTTGAAAAAGACCTCTAATGTTGTCTTTATGTAAAATAAACTGTTCTTTTTTAAGTGTGAAGCGCTAAAACTGGAAATGTTTTTTGCCAGCCCCTCTAAAGGTGGCTGTGGGCTTTGGGAAGAATTGATTGTCTCCAAAAGCAATGGAGCTGATAGTGGCTGGGAGCATTAATGCTCTTCCTGGAGAATAATCGATCCAGTCCTTGACTCTGAAAAGACTGAACCAGAGCAGGACAAAACACCACACACTTTTTAAGGCCTTCATCTAAAGCCCATTGAAGCCATTGGAAAGAATAGTGCCTTTTTGGATTAAAACCTAAATAAGACAGCCTCAGAAACTGTGACTGGGAAAAAACCCTTCTCTTTTTTCTCTTCAACTAGCTAAAAGCATTTCAGTTCTAACATGGGCAAGGTTGTCAGCATGCCAGGTATATTCTGTCTTCTCTGCTGCATAGCATACCTTCCAAAATCTCTCCCTACTTCTGCAGCCATTTCTCTACCGAGCACTAACCACCATGATGTTGAAGTGACTTTCTGCTTGCATTATGCCTTTTGAATAACTGCACAGTCTGCAACTGCAACCTCTTTTATTTCTGGTTTGTGTGTTAGACATTACAGCATTGCAAATTGATGGGATTATGAAAATGCAGAGTCTGAAAGATTTGGCAATGAATCTAATTATCTCTATCTTAAGATTTGGTCTCCTAAAGACTTGTCATTTGTATGTGTTGGCACATGTATGTAATTCTACAGTTCCCTATGCAAACAGTGCTGTGTTTTGGTCTGTGTTTACCCCATAATAACTGTCCTGGGAATTCTGTGTTATTCTGTTGAACTCTGCCTTCATACAAATATAGAAACTGGAAGCAAAACAAGCATCCTTTCTTCTCTTTTTGCTGACTCTTTCACAATGTCCCTGACCCAACAGCTAGATAAAAACCAACAATGATGCTCCAAAATTAGAATGGTGAGATTTAGGTGCCTTAGATCTTATATTCAATGGCTAAACACTACTGTAAGATACAACCTGCAAGTCCTTCCACATAAATTCCAACAACCACCAAATCCACTTTCATGTCAATGTAATCATCGTTAATACTTAGCAAAAACATCATCACAGACACCATGCCTTGCTGCAGCTCCATTTCCCAACCCCAGCATCTTCATGCAATTATCTTTTTCTTTCTTTCTTTTTTTTTTAACTGTAGTCCCTTTGCTTTCTTATCCAGTGTATTGCCAGTGCTATTTCATGGTCTCTCTGTATGTGTGTGGGGTGTGTGTATGTCCGTATACAACTGGTATAAGTGCAGCTACACGTCTGCACCGGTATGCATGCACTCACGGAGAACCCATTTGCGTGCGTGTGTATTTGTAATATAAATGCATACGTACATAAACATGCTCGATAAAAAGGTTGAACTCGGGCGTCAAGGCTAAACTGCGTTGGCCAGAATTTAGGGAGCCATGGGAAGAAGTGTGGGACACAAGTCCCTGCTCTTGTCATCCGAGGCTGACGGCTTTCCTCTGCCGGAGGTTCCTTTTCCCAGAGCATGTGGGAGGTTCTTCCTCCAGGCACTGGCCACAGCAGACACAGTAAGTTTAAATTTTTGTCCTCGGTCTGGATTTTAATGATGTTTCTTCAGGTAAAACTCAGGTAGGGTTATAGCTCAGTGGCCACATTTTCTATTCTACTGCCTTTGGGAAATGGTTTAGGGTATTGTCTGCTGTTTGATAGTTTTTAAAGATAGTCTAGATATGTGATTTTGAAGAAAATAACATGACCTTTTGTCCCAGTTTTTTACTCAGAATTTCAAGAAAATATCTAAGTGTCTATGATGGGTCTATGATAAATACCTTGTGAAAAATGTCCATTTATAAATGAAATTTCCAGCCTTGAAAATTGCTTGGATTACATATTTCTTTTGCAATTAGTTTGCAACCAGTCCAGAACCAAGTCCAGGGGCACCTCAGCACCCATCCTGGTGGTTGATGGTCACCAGATGACCTCGTTCACCAGCACAACTAGTGCGTGGGACCAGTCTGGAAAGGTCTGAGCAGCCAGACGTGGGCTGGCTACACAACCGGGTGACTGTCAGTCAAGCTTGCGCAGGGTTTTGCAGCAAAACCAGGAGATAACTCACTCCGTCTTGATTAAACTGCCTCGTGTTTTGCTTTCAGAGTTCTCAGTGCAATGAGGACAAGCTGGGCAGAGGCTAACAGGTCTTTTGCTGCAGGAAGAAAATAAAAGGAAATACACAATTTAATTCAGTTTTGTCTGGCAGAGATGTTTCTTCCACTTTGTTGTTGTTGCTACAAGACCAAAGCTGTAATTCTCTTGAAATCTGGTGTGTGCCACCAGAGAAGAATTAGCACAATGGTTTTAGTTTTATGTAACATTCCCGATACCCAGCAACTGAGTGCTTTAGAAGAGAATAAACACAATGAAGTAAGCTGTTTGTTCAGCATGTTCCAACACCCGTCCATCTGCCTCCCTTTGTACTCGCAGTCCCACAGCCACAACTTTTCTTATCTGTTACTGTCAAAAATATGACTCATCTTTCACATAATAGACCAGGGGAAAGTAGAGAAGTTTTTTATATATAAAAAAGATTTCTCTTGCCCAGGATCTCCTGCATCAGCTCTTGTTTCACTTCTCATTAAAAAGAATGACACAATGAAAATGTCCTTTTTCTAGCCCTAGCTAGCTGCGGCAGGACTTGCTGTCTGTACCACAATTAGCTCTGCCTGACTTTTCACAGAACCAGGCAAATGAAGCTTTGGTATAGCTAATTTTAAGACAAGGAATTTGTCAAATTCCCAGGCCAGGAGGGGACTAAGTGTTATACAATTAGTGAATTTGGTGAATGGAAGGAAGCCTCCTCCCCTCTACCCAGGCATCCTACAAGCTCAGCTAACACGCTTTCGTGGCTCCAAAGCAGAAGCTGCTCCAAAATGGGGACGCTGGCCAAAACGCCTGCCTGTGTGGCTCTGTCAGGTTTTGAATCTGCGTTGTGTCACCATAAAAACCGTGTCCCCGAGCAGATGAGGATGCGTACTCTGCCCAACTGGTGACATCTTCAGTAACCATCCCTTTCCACGGTGTCGTGCCATACCCTGCTAGCAACAAGGCTGATGCTTTCCAGATTCCTAGGTTAAGGCTGTGTTTGCCTAACGCGTTTCTCCCCGCTCTTGCTTTCCACATGCTAGACTGGTTTCGACAACGCCTCGCCTGGCTGATAGACAAGAGGCAAAACACGCAGCAGGCTGACAGCACATTTCCAATTCCGATGAAATCTCACAGCTTTTTTCACACAAATCTTGCGCTTTCCCACAATGAGACCCTTATATGCATCAGGCAAGGGTTGCTGCCGCAGGAATCTCTCGTGTGTTAGACCGATTTCCCTACGATGAGAACATCGCTTGCCGAGCAGATGGGGAGGGAGTTCCAGCAAATCCAGAGGTTCCCTCCCAAATCTGCTGGGACCCCTAACCCACACGTGTGGGGTGTGTGGCACTGTGCTGGGGTGAGGAAGGCTCTTCCGAGCGTAAATTATGTCTCTGACCAGCAAACTGATCTTTTGTGTTTCTCAGTGCTGAGAAATGTAATTTTTCTTAGTTGCTACAATCACTTGTACCCATGCACGGGACAGGAGTGGGACTGAGGCCCGTTGCATCTGTTTGAGATGCTCAAACTTCGCCAGGTTATTTTGTGATGCTAAAGTTATTACAGAAAGTCACAGGCTTATGTAAAGAGGAAACAAGATAAAGTTAATATGCTTTAAAATCAAGGCAGCTATCTACCTTTTGGATCTTAACGTGACTTGATAGAACTATGTGACACAGTCTCTAGAAAACATCACTCCGAGGAGAGCTCCAAAGAACAACACCTTTAATGTGTCTTTTGCACTTCGTTTGCTCTATTGTACACTTTAATTTCCTAGGCATCAATTAAGTGCATTCAGTAGGATAGTAAGTATAATTCCTATGAGCTGGCTAAATTACTTCTAGCAAATTTGTATCAGCACTTATATTGTATTGGCATCATTATGTTATAATTTAAACCTTTCATTTCACCACTAATCAAAGGCAATTCTAGCAAATAACCCAAATGTTCTAATTTAACAATTGTATCATGTCTTTTTTAATCATCAAGCGTGGTCACTATAACCTCTGTAGGTAATAGAGTAGTTTCTACGTACCAGTATAGCAGCGCCATTCCCTTTTGTCGGGCAAACTTCCTAGACCTAAGTACCCTCTGCTTGCATCTCTGCAAAGCTTAAGTACTTCAGTAGGGTCAGCAGCGTTATGTACAATACCCTCCAGATACATCCCTAGAAAATTCCGCTTCCCTTTGACAGGCAATCCTGAAAACATCTGCCAGTGTAAGCAAATTGGCTGTGGGAACTGCATGCCCCCACTTTAGGGGTGTTTTCTGGTTTTCATTTTTCATCTCTCTAGTGCACGGATTCATCACTTGTACTGCTGAAACGTATTAGAACTGGCATTGGGAGACTAAAGTGCTAAAATTAGCTAAAAGCTGAAAGCACAATTTTACTATGTCAAGAGTTTGCAAACGGGCAGTAGAGGCTCTTTGCTGTTTGATGTGGCAAATTGTAGTAAAGCTAACACAATATTTTAAAATGAAAGCTTCCTTTGCTTCAGCAAAAGAAATCATAGCCACAGCTAGGATCCACATCTGTAAAGATACCATCCAAACTATGTTTGACTGTTTCTTGAGACACAAGACACAATATTTGCAGACCATAGCCATAGAAACATAAATATTTTACTTCCCTTTGTGTAACTATTGAATGGAAGGAAAAAAAAATGGAACTAGTGATGAAGAGCTGGCCAATATGTATCAACACACTGTTGGGTGACTGTCAGGCCATGCTTGTGCTCACCAGCAACATGAGAGACCATAGCTAGAAAGCGGTGACCTCCTTGGTAGTGCAGAATGGTAGCCTTATTTAAATTATGCAGAATGATAAGCTATACAATAAGAATTAGACTTGCATCTCAGTCACTTGTGTTTGCCTGGGAAAAAGCTCTTTCTGGTGCCAGACATGAAAATATAAGAGCTGATGTATCCAATATACCACTGTCAGTTGGCTGTTTAAAAAAAAAAAAAAAAAAAAGCTTTATCCCGAAGGCCAGGTTTTGGAAGATCAAACTTACAGCTGTACACACATGTTCTTCACATCACTGCAAGAGAAAATCAGGTGCCAAGAAAGGCCACACAAAATCAGTCAAAATGCTCACTTTGCCTGGCACCCTGCCTATGACGGGGACCAATCAAGGACACCTGTGGAGCAGTTCAATAAAAAGTCAAGGATGTAGTGATGCTTCCCCAGAATAGTCTTTCAGCTGTCAACAATTCTCACTTAAGGATTTGCTGCAGGAGAACTGCCTGGAGATTTAATAACCCTTGATGGGTTTTCCTTCAATTTGCCCGTGTCAACCTTTGGCAACCACGACATCTTGCACAGAAGGGTCCCTTTGCAGAAGTACGTATCATGGAAAATATTTGCTGCGCATTTAGGTTGTGTACATTAGACACATGTACATATGTACATTAGAACTACCTGCATGAAAATCACAGCCTTTCACCTTTTTTGAACCTGCTGCCTGCTAGGTTTCTTTGGTACTCCTTACTTGTTGTATTCAAAAAGAGCAGGAAAACGTTGTTTCTCCCTACAAATGAAGAGAAGGTTGACTAATTCAGAAGGAGGATCTACCTAGGCCAGCATCCAGTCTCCGACAGGGGCTGACAGAGAAGTGTCGGAACAAGGCAAACTTACATGGTACTGCCCCTTAGTATTCTCCCACCTTGCAACTGGTTTTAGCAGAGAGAATTTCTTTTGTTTAGTCTGAATCTGGCTCCCACTGACTTCGTTTGATGGCCCCTCAATCCTGTACAGAAAAAAGCGGTGCGTTTGGACGACAACATACAGCTTTCTGGCATTACCATAGGTGAAAAGTTTCCTTTTATTTCCACACTCGGTGTGAGTACAGTCGATGTGTATTTACCCCTTCTGTGCCACATTCCTGTGTTTTCTCTCTGCCAGGCTGAAGAGTCCCAGCCTACGCACTCATTCCATGGATGGAAGCTGGGTTGCACCCCTTGGTCATTTTGAACCCTAAACCGATGTAATGCCCACTGAGCAGGGGAGCTCAATGCTGCCCAGAATGTTAAAAACACTGGTGCATTATAGATTTACACAGTGGTATAGGAACATGGGTGTTTTGTCTGCTCCTGAACATTAAGCTGAATTCTTCATACCATGAGCTTTTATTTTTGAGAGCTAGCAGTTAGCTCAGAGGCCCCCCCCATCTTATAAAAGAAAAAGTGCTGGACAAGGAGGCTTCTGATGTGCATCATTTTGCATCTGTCTCTACTAAATTCCATGTGTCATTTAATTGCTCTGTTATTCATGCTCACATGGTGCTTTTGCAGTTCTTGAAAGTCAGCCCTCATCTTTTCTATTCTGCAGAATAGCAAAGTATTCTGCATATCGCCTTCAAATTTTATCTCCTCACTTTCTACCTTCTTTTCTAGATTATTTAATTATGTGGAACAATAAAGTCCCAGCAAAGACCTCTGAAACACACCGGTAGCAACCTCTTTTCATTCTAAAAATTGATCATTTGCTTCTACCCTCTCTCTCCCGATTATTCACACAAGGATCTTCCCTTCTATCCAATAGCTGCTCAATTGCTTTAAAGGTCCCTTTAGATTTAGATTCTTTAATGTCTTTTGAACATCGCCAGATATGCTGAATCCAGATCCCCTTTATTCACATGATTTCTCTTTCAGAGGACTCCAATATATGTGTGACACAATTTCCCATTGTAAATGTTCTTCCTCACTGTAAAAAAGTTCTTCCTCACTATATCTAGTTTATGTATCTATCCACTAATTCTCAATGGTTCTTTAATAGCATTACTAGCAATTTAGCTATCTTTCAGACTTTAATCATTGAGTTACCCTAGCTATCCCCTGGCAGGCTTCCTGCTCCTGATGTGGTTTTAGGATTTACTAATAGTTTGTAGTTAATAATTTCCTGGATTATTTGGATTTGGGGGGGAGGGTGGGAGTGGGGTTTTTGGCCTGCCTTGCTACATTTTTGCACTTAATTACAGCTTACAGATCTTTCCATTCACCCTATTTGGGCATGACTTCAGCTGTTCAAAGGGAGCTGCCTTGGTTTTAATAGCGTTCCTTTCAATTATGCTTATCCATGCTGCCTTCCTTCTGTGCTTTCTCAAATCTTTTTCGATTAGCCGAAAGCATTTGCTTTGTTCCTCCACTATGGCACCCTTAACTGGTCCCGAAGTTGTGTGCAGAGATTCAATGCCCTTGTAAACACCTTCTTAATAAACATCCTCAACTTCATATAGTTCCCCTTCGTAAAATTGAATAGCTGTAAGGGGGTTTTACTTGTTTCTTTGGGCTTTCTTGCTTCTTTTGATCCTGAAAATGTTGTAAATCCAAGTACATCATGGTCACGACTACAAAATGACTCTTGAGAGTAACAGTCACTAAATGCTAATATTGTTGCCCTGGGCAATCTGCTCTAGCTGACCCTGCCTCGAGCAGGGGGACTGGACTAGACAATACCCAGAGGTGCCTGCCAGCCACAACTGTTCCGTCATTTTGTCATGTAGTACTATGTAGTAAAAACAGTATACTAGAAAATAATGTAATATGAGTATAATCACACTCATAATATGATCATATAATATTACATGCTAATACTATACTTTTCCTTCATAAACCTGGGTTTCAATCCACCAAGATTCCATGTTCCTTTGTGAACACTTAGTTAACATGATTAAAGTTTTCTGTAGCACAGAGCAGACTTCCTCCATCAGCGCAGGTTTCCTCATCTTTCAAGAATACTTTGCGTCCCATATCATCATGAGTCCCATCAGGTTTCTAACATAACTGTTGTACTGATGTCCTCATTGAAGCTTTCCACTCTAATCCTTCTGTCCCATTTTCCAGACTTCAGCTGTTCTTCCACGTTTCCTATTTAAATACTGCAATATTCTGCCCTGCCCTTTACTCAGTAATACAGACTTTTCTTCTACTGGATGTTACATCTCAAACCACGTGCATTTCTACTTAAATACTGATTTGTGACCTTCTTAACTTAAGTGCCAACAGCATGATTACCTTATGGTTCAAATGAAGTTCATCCATCTGGTATGTGCTCCCTCTACTTTAGAAGTATCATCAGTTCCCAAGAACTACAGAAGTTCCCAAGGAATTTTTATGCCTCCCCTTTATAACATTTTCTCAGGCAATTATTGAAGGCACCTACTTCCTTCTGATTAGGAAGGGAAACACAACAACATCAGGGCACTCCTGGAAAAAGATTCAACTTCTTGTGGTTTCCACCTTAAGGTAGAAATATTTCAGTACTAAGTTACTCCCAAAGGATTTATTTAAGGATTTAATAAAGGACTTAATTCCTTAACTTAAAGACCAGGGGATGAATTTTAACCTGAAAGATATATGTCTGATGCAGGAGAATCTGTTTTTATAGAAGCATTAGTAGGCCACACCTGATCCATGCTGGAAATGAAATGCCTTCCTAAGTGGGGTTAAAACTCCATGGAAATAAAAGAAGATAGCCACGGGGAAATTTTAAGAAAGATTTCTGAAAGGGTGCAAGGGGTCTCCCTGAAGCGCAGGAAGAGGCAAAAGGAATCAAGGGGAAAGGGTGCTTTTTTTTTTTTTTTTTACATAGCACAAGACGATTAATTCAGATGTTTAGTGCTTGTCAGACTGTAACTGGAGGGGCTCAGAAGGTAGGCAGAGATCTCTTCCAGTGGCACCACTGATCAATAGATAAAGACAGGCTGAACAGCAAAGCACACAGATCAACACTAAGACCTGAACTGACAGAGATGAGGGATTCTTTTGTAGGAATTATGTTTTATTCACAGCAGTGATACCCACTTATGTTTGGAGAAGTATTAATAAAATGTGGACGGCAATAGAAAGAGGTGGACTGCTGCTAACACAACTATGAAAGAATATTGAGATTTCGAATGCTTCTTTCTTTTCCAGGGCCTAGGCTGGTAAAGCTGGGCTTCGAAAACCTTGGACACTATCATTCATTATAGTCCTGGGGAGAATTTTGGTGCCCAAATTAATTCATAAGGAGGAAGAGTCGGGTCCTTTGAAGGTTGTCTGGGGTTTGAGCATCCAATTGCTGCATGGGTAAAAATCAGCCCCCAGGAGGACAAGCCCTAAGGCATGTAAATTCTTGTTGGTGACCTCTTAAATCAAGAAACAAAGGAAAGAATGGTTTTGTTAACAGATTTCGTCCAGTTTTGGGAAGGGTATCAAAGAAAGCCTGCAACAGATGGACAGAAGCAAGCAAACAGCAGCTAGGCAGAGACTAGCAGGGAAGGATAGCTGCCGTGCAGCTGGAGAAAGGAGGAAAGAAATATCCTCAGCTACTGAGACAGGGGAAGACTGGCAACAGGGTCGTCAGCGTACTGTGCCCCCTGAAAGCCATCCCTGGGTTCTCAAATACAGGGACGAGGCAGTTCTGACAGCAATTCCAAATGGCTCTGTGTATTTAAGATTCGAGATGAGCAGTAAACACCAGCAGTATTTACAGTAGAAAAAAAAATTTAAACCTTAGATGTTATTTACTGGAGAAATCCCCATTGGGAAATCTGACAAATAGAGATCCCTGGCAAGAGCAAGAGTCTATGAAACAGCTATTTTAAGAAATACAGGCTACAATTTTAAGAGTGAAATAATACATGCGCAGAGATGTTCTCATACACCAGAAATGTTCCCAGATGGTCTACAGCGTTAAATGGTTAAAACAATCTGGTACTGGGAGCGCCAATCTGTGCTCTCCTGATTTCCATGCACGATTTGGAAGTTACCAGGGTTATTGCAATAGGTTGTTTGGAAAAGACAGAGGGTCAGAAAGTTTGAAGGGGTCAAAGTTTTACAATATGGACCGAGCCACTCGGTTCAATGTGAGAGAATGCTTCAGCATCCTTATTACTAGTATAGCTGTAGCCGTGGGAATTGCAATAGAGCCAGGAAATGAGCTGAAGAATAGGAATGACTAAAACCTATTATAGCACACTCATCTTCTCTGGTAATTCAGAGATCCAGGACAAGCGTTGAAGCATAATCTCATCGGTAAACCGCAGATTTCTGAGTAAATAAAAAATGAGTTTATGGGAAAAGAGAGAGCTATGGGAAAGGCTCCTTAGTCACAAAAACAACTGAGGATGGCTCCTGAAGCAGGGAAAGGATATTGAATAACATGCTAACGATTGCCTACCAAGCAAAGGCACCAATGCTAACTGTAAGGAACCAAGCATTCCTACTTTTAGTATAAATATCTTGCCCAAGGAGTAGATTACAAAGAGATTTTACAAAACCACTGCCACTATGGCAGGGCATGCATACTGATTCAGCAGCAACAGGGGTTGAAATATTTCCCATTAAAAGTAAAAGAAAGAAAAATTATGTGGAGATGTCCAGGAGAAGAGAGGCTCTGCCAGAGGAGTTGCTTTTTCGGGAGACATTACTAAATTTTACCTCAAATCAATGGTGATGAATGAATTAGCCAGTGAGTTCCTATTCCGTTTTACCCCGAGCGCAACGAATGTGCAGAGAACACCATCGGGGCTATGACCTTGTTTGATTCCACTGCAGCAGAGAAAACAACAGCAGAATACTGATAGACAATATTCCAGTTAATATAAAGGGTGCCTGTTTACACGTCGTTTCTGGGGATGCACAAACGCTTGTCTGTTGGCATAGGGTGCTGCTTGGAGTCTAGTTAAAGAATAATTTGCCTGAGCCAAGGTAACCTATGGAGCTGGGGTGAGTAAGGTGTCCCAGAAGTACTAGCAAAAAGTCCACAAAGGAAAGTGATGGCTAGTCTTACAACCCACCCGTCTTTGGCTCTCCAGCCTGAAAGACCAGGTATTTTATTTGTGTAACCTTCATTTCGACCCCAGAGCAAGGCTTGAACTGACATTTCTGTGTTTTGTCTTTGTGACTGCACCTCTGTCAGGTGATGGAGCGATATTTCACTAATCAGGATATGTGCACAAACCCAAGTGTACAAAGTGCAAATGGCTCTCTTACATAAATTATAGTAAAACTCCCAAAAGAAGCTGAAGGACCAGCCTGAGTTATTTTAGAGGGCATCTGACTGTCAGGAGCTGAGCTACCTATGCTAAACCAAATCTTTACTGAAATCCACCTGGATGTTTTTCGTTTGAAGGCTGGTTGTCCTTAGCAACTTATTAGCAAAAGCAACAAAAAGCCTTCGGGAAACAGCTTAATGATTTTGATCTAAGCAATCGGAAAGCTAAAACTCTACGGATGTCCAGTGTATGCATGGCCGAATAGAAAAGGTTCTCTTTTTAAGGCAAAATTACTTACCTATGCAGTAACAGAGGTTCTTTGAAGTGAATCAGTATGTATTCATTTCTGGTACACATGAGCATCACGGCCTCACCAGTGAGAAAATCATGAAAGTGAATAAAAGCTAAGGTTATTAATTTTGAAATAAGTTTGGGCTGTTGTCTCATTATGATCGTATGTCAGAAGCAAGTAATGTTTGAGGCACTTGTCGAGCTTGCCTTTCCAGTCCACTGGTGGAAGGAACTTCTGGTAAGTGGTCATCTTCATAAAGGTATAGAAAACAAGTCTGGAAAATATCAAGAAATAGCTAAAATATATCTATTTAGGGAAGTACCTAGAAGAGTTTTCACATAGAGCACTTCCTTCCCACACGCTGGTGTATTGGTAATAGCACTGCCTACTTGAAGCGTCCAGGGAGATGAAGATTGCAAAATACAGAAGTGTTAGGTGAGGCAAATGGACACTGATTCTCAGATGCAGTATTTTCTTTTTAAGTGTATGTGTTTCTGGTTATTAACTATGGGTAAATTATATGGCACCTTAAATAGTCCCTCCGGTACCATTCTATTGCAAGTTATTGTTACACTGCGTCCAGCACGTCGGCTCCCAAGCCACCGCAGCGAGGCTCGAGGACAACGTCGCAGAGGTTCAGTACGTGTTTGGTCTCCCTCCTTGCCAGGTGCTAACGAAAAGTGGTGGGCTTTGCTGGTTTTATTGTGGGTGAGAGATCACATCTCAAGGATGATTGGAGAGGTGGCAAGTCCCTGACCGTCAGAAGGGACAGGGTCTTCAAGCCAGTGCTTTCTCCTGGCATCAGAAAGGAGCCCAGCAGGGCTGCAGCCCCCTGAACTGAACAGCCCAGCAGAGCTGGAGTGCTCCAGAGAAAGTGGACTGTGGCAGTTCAATTTTAAAAGGACAAAGATGTGGATGGCGGACTTCTTAATACAGTGCTCCTTGCATTTCAGGTCTCCGGTTCAATAATATCTCCTTGTAGACAGAGGGAAAAAAATCTGGAAACCAAGTCTCCATGCTCATTTAAGCAAAGAGCTGGAAGCAGGGTTATGCTTTCAGGAGATGCATTTTAGTGTATCTGCAGTGTCACAAAGCAGCAAAATAAACATATGCAGAGACTGCATCAAGAAGTACTGCAACACCCCCTACAGGAACCAGAAATTAAAAAGAAAATAATTTATACCTGCAGTTAATTCTGATGAATTGAACAGTCTAAAACAGGTTTGCATTACTCAGGTAGTCCTGAGAACTCTCATTTTCCTGACCTGATCAATAAGTGCATTATAACCTAGCAGCTATTACGTGTTTTGGTCTTGCCTCAGAAAAGATGCTGACCTGAAGAATACAAACCTTCCTCACCTTTCCACTTGTCATTGTATATTTCTTCTTTCTCGGGTTTAAGAGTGGATTGTTACCATCATGCAGTTTCTGAAGAACTTTATAATGTCAATGTTTGAAAGTAAATTTAGTCCAGGCTGTCCATGCTACATCTAAAAGTCAAGTGTGCCTCTTGTCCAGCATCTAACAACACCATTGACAAAAATTATGTACAGCTTCTGAGTAAAATGCTAATCCCTGACTTATTTTGGAAGTGCTGGCAATGGCTTACTCCATCCCCATTAGCTCATGTTGTGCCTCAGCGTCCGAGATCGTTGTCTTCACCGAGGTGGCTTCCTCCTGCCACAGAAGAAGAGAGAACAAGAGGATCTGGCCGTGAGATAACGCCGACTTCGCACCAGCAGCACACTGAGGACTTCTTCTGGCACGGAGCGAAGGCCTGAACGCCTTCTTCCACAGAAGGAGCTGGCGAGCCTCAGACAAAAAGAAAGAGCGGGGCAGGATTTGGGAGCTTGAATGCAAGGAGTTGGGATGCGAGGCATGCGTAGTCAAGCAATGCACGTTTTATTTCTGCTTCTGCTGCCAGGCTTAACACCTCTGCTCTCCTTACTCACTGACCGTGCGGGCAAAGCTGGGTCTTTCTCAGGCGGTCTCCTGAGAAAGCCCTGCAGAAGGCACCCAAGGCTCTGCGTGCCGTCTGGCGTCCTCGGACACCGGGACCACGAGGGGAGCCTGCCCAGGGCAATTCGGCAGGAGACACGCAGCCGAATCATCCAGAGAAGCTTTGGTGGCCGTGGCCCCTCAGACCTCGCCGTGCCCCCCTCCGTGGCACGAGGAACGTCCCCAAAAAGAGATGCGCGCTTCCACACGTGCCCGGGTGGGACACGCAGGAGAAGTCGGACCCCTCAACCCACGCTCCAGGGGAAATCACCAGGGCAAAACCAGGGTTTCTTGTCAAGGTTGCTCTTGTTTGGGTTTTCTATCTCCGTCCGTCCTCTAAATCTGACTGCGTGCTGCAATACTTTGTGCCCCAAGGGCCTGTCGATCCGGGCTGCTCCTGCCAAGACGTGGAGAGGGTGACGACACACGTTCAAGCCAGGACAGGCTGTGACTGTGAACAGCAGCTACTCAAGCATAAAATCTCTTCAGGCACGTACCTGTCGTAAGGTTAATTTGAGTCCCTTGGCACTGAGGCAGGAGATGCCCTGGCAGGGTGGTGCAAGGTCTGAGCGAGGCCAGATGTGTCCCGCCTGGAAAAAACTGTTTTTGCCAACAGCAGCGGGGAGCTCAGCCGTCCCCGTCTGTGGCAGCACTGGGACAGCAGGGATGGCACTGGGTTTGGTCTGGGGTACCGCCGGCAGCGTGGTACCGGTGTAAATACAGCAGGAATGCCTGCACGTGCAGCCACGGTGCCCACAAGCTTAAACCGGTCACATAAAATGGGATAATTCGTCAGCCACAAACCTCCTCCCCCTTCTTGTAGCTGGCTTTAATAGCTTTTCTCAACAGATTTCATGTAATGCAAGCCACGGGATGGCAAAGCCTCTATTAGACAGACCTGTTCACAGCGAAGCTTCAGTTCGTCTTTGAAAAGGTCAGGCTTCTCCCTTGTGTCTCTGGAAAAAGGAGCGATCGTGTTATAAAAATACTAAAAATGCCTAAAAAGTGACTTGGAATTACTTCTCCAAGAGGTGTCGATCTGCTTGCAAAGTGAATTGGTCTTGTGTGAATAGGGAGAGCAGAATTTCGGGCATGCGGGTTCTTGTGCTAGCTCTCAATGAGTTCTTTGGATGCCTATTTGTCATATAATTTTGCCATTTGCTATTTGATTAATGGGTTTTTAACCTTTCCAGTAATCTATTGAATTCTGTGTGAGCGGTGGGTGTGAGCGTTCTTTGATCTCCATTTATATGTACAGAGTTTGCTCAAGTCCCTGCCAGTTCCTGCGAAAGGAAGAAAGCAAGTCGTTACCTGTAAAGTGGTTCATATGACGCTCTGCAGTCATCTGGATTAAAACTACCTTTTGTTTACTGAAGTGGCTTTGGGAATAAAATCCCTCAATGAAGCCGTTTTCAGTCTGAACTCAAAACTTCCTTTTATACATATATGTATTCTCTCTATAGATAATATACATTAAAAGAGAGACCGGGGAGTCTCGTTATGTCATAGGATTGAAGCACGTGGGCTATTTTTAGGGACCCCACAGTGTCACCGCAGGATGGCAGAAGACTTTCCCCATGTTGTACCATGGGTGTTCAGAGGTGCACATGCAGTTTTATTTGCAGGGTCTGCAGCTGATGGCTGCATCCATTCTGATGCTGAAAGCTACTTTAGGAGGAAAAGACAACAGCAAAAAAAAAACAAAACACAGGAGAGAGAGGGGGGAAAGTAAAAACTCCCCAAGCGACCAGCCAGGAAAAGCAGTGATGGGGACCCAGATTAGCATCTCCTCTGGGTCTCCTCACCAATGCCGCAGGTGGCAGCGATGACAATTTTGTTATTTCCCTACATTTCCCTACAGCTACACACACTTTGTCGGGACCCACTTGAGCCCTACTACTTGTTCCCGTTCATGAGGCTCTTAGATCCCATTAGGTGCAAGCATTGCATATATATTATTAGACAATATTATTGAGTAATTAATTGACTTCTACTTTATTACAAACTATATTTTGGTTTTCTCTAATGTAAAATAAAAATGTACAAAATGAGAAGTAAGAAAGAGAGGAAATAAGGTGTTGGTCTCACGCCAGTGGGAGTTGTTTTCTGCAAAACCCCTTAATGACAGTATCTGGGTTTGCAGGGGCAAAGCCATGAAAAGAGCCTGAAAAATGACAAGAGCGTGAGGCCAACAAGGGGAAACTACTGCTTTAGAAGCTCTGAAATATGCTGCCACAACAGCTTAGGTGAGAGGTTGCAGGGCTGTGAGTAAAAGGCAGGCTGCAGGGCTGCAGATAGGAGCTCCTCAGCATTACCAGGGCTGTGGTACTGAGGTATGGAAGGTGCAGAGCAATACCCATCCTAGAATTTGGGCAGAAAAGCATCAGGTCCAGGGCAAAGACACCTGCTACAGCGATGCCACCTCTTCCCTGCGCCACGCAGGCAGCTGCTTGCTGCTGAAACAAATCTCAGCATCAAACCAGTGAGTCACAGGCAGATGTTTTCAGTTCCAGGTTGCCGATGGGGAACGAGATCCTGAAGGAAATCAAAATGATACAAACTGTGATTAACCTTCAGGTGTGCTGCAAAATCCGCTGCCTTCTTTCAGCATTCCAGCTTGAAAGGCCAGAAAATCCCAGTTCCACTGAGGGCACTTGGGTTTTTGGATGACACATGCTGTAGAAAATCTCGTGACACATATGGATTTTGACTAGCAGAGCAATATAATAAAAAATCTGTTAGCCAGGGTGGGTAGACCAATAAAAATTTGGTCCAGACTTTACAAAGCAACATCACCCTCGTAAAAAAAAAAAAACTTTATTAAAAAAATAGCTCTTTTCAGCTACCAGCTCCTTTTCTTGGGTCTTTGCATGATGTATCTGAAAGTAAAAGCCATCAGCTCCTCCTGAAACAGCTGGAGTGTGGAAAACTCATTTCGTTGTAACCAGACACATCTGTCCCGCAGGAAGAACCAACTGACATTAGGTGGTAGAGTTTTAAAACTACAGTGGCACATAGAAGACCAACTGAACTTCACCAGCTACATGTGAAAGGGCACCACAAAACCTTTTTTGTGGGGAGGGGAACCAACCAGCATCCCTGATTGCTTCCTTACACGTGAACTGGGATGCCTCGGTACACACAGGCTCCATTCTGCTCTTAGAGAGTGTCTGTTACTATGGGGCTGCTCTCCTGAGGGCCCATGAGTACAGAAAAATTGGAGTAATATCATTAATCTTCTTTCATATTTCATGTAAACTGGCATGTTCCATATAACAACAATAAAGCATAAAACAAGTGTCAAAGAAGTCCTAAAAAAATTAACATCTGTAGAAAGCATCCCGCACCATAAAGTCAAGACTGTGTGAAAAATAATAGCAGTTGGCAAAAGTTAGCAGAAAGGGATGCAAACCTGGCTCTTGACAAATGCCTCTTTCAGTGGTTTACACAAGCAGTCCTTAAAATAAAATTGTGAAAATAAGCTCCATGAAGAGAAAGGAATCGTCTCAGTAATGAGAGACTGGCGCCATCTAGAAGAAGAATAAAAAACACACCCCAAAAAAGTGAAGTGGAGCATAAAAAGCAGATCAACCTAGTTCACAAAGTGTAAAAAGGCATTTCTCATCCACAGGATTTTTATGCATTACAGGGACGTATTTCAATGAAGAGCGTTCTCCACTTTTCCAAGCTTCAGTGATACTAAAAATGCTTTAAAGTGTTTTTACCCTGCTTTTACTCATATTTTTCATATGATTTAGTCCCTGAATGAAGTCCCCCCATGAAGCGGGAATTCTCAGGGCTGACTTCGGCAGCTGCCGCTCACCCTTTCCCTGTCTCTGGGATGGAGCGAGGCGTTGCGCGTGGCTGACAGGGGTGCCCCGAATTACAGCGGGGTGTCTGACTGTGGCTTGCTGCTGGGTAGGCTTTGGCAGGGAAAAAAAGATGGGGATTTTCTTCCTTTGCCACATGCAGTAGACCATTTAGGGCAGCTGGGGAATCATTTCCAGATGGGAGAGCGAAGGTGGGAGAACTGTATTGGTCTTGCTGGCATGTTGAGAAGAAACTCTTCGTGATGCCCTTATTGCAGTCTGGGACTTATGAACATTCAGGAACCAGAAGATCGGCTCTCCGGGATGTGCCATGAGCTGGGAATTCCCATCTGCAACTGCCATGTCTTGAAAGTATCTACCTGAGCTGTGTTTCTACACACACCTCTCTAATTTTGCAATCCCTTCTCCTTCATCTCTTGTTTTGCTAAAGACAGAAGAACTGACTGCTGTTCTTAGGTCCGCCTTCAATAAAGAAACTATCCTGCCCTTCCACTGTAAAGGACTATTCAAGGGCATGAGACTTCAGCAGATGCCCTCTCTCAGGAAAGGATCTTCACTAAGGTTTAAACTCCATCTGACATCAGCCTGGCTTCAAACCACTCTTGGTCTGATTCTGTTTCTTTTGTGGGCTTGACTCAACAAATTTCATACCTTTGGTAGAAAGTCTCTAGCGTGTTTCCGTAGGACTAGACAGGGCATGATTTTTGAGCTCAAAACCTGCCTGCACACCCATGTTGCTCTGAGAGTACTTGTTCCACCAAAATTAACTCAAAAAATGGAAAAAGAAAACATAAGACCTTAAAGTTTTAACAGAGGGCTTAGGTGGGATTTGTGTGCCTGATTCATTCATGGGGGGAGCCAGCAAAACCCAGGGCAGAAGCCTTGGACCAGGTCATATAGGACCATACAGGTTCATGGGGTTAACTAGGAAAAACACCAGGGCTGGTTTTACCGGCACTTTGGGAGAAGTTGAGTGCCGGTACCAAAGATGCATCTGCTGCTGCGGTTGCCAAATGACTGCCTTGATAGGGCTGTGGTTTTGAGCCGTGTGATGCTGACCACGCCAGCTGGTCCGTGCTGTGGTGCAGCGTAGATCGAGGGCCAAGGTGGCCGAAAACTTACTCCAGTTGTTGTAAGGGAAGTATTAACCATCTGTCTTCGAAACAGGAAGGCGTCTGTCAGAGGAAAGGCAAGAAAGTTTTGTGATGTGTTGATTTCTCAGCATGGGTGGGTTTAGAGAGAGATCACAATGTTTGATGCCGAGCGATACGGGGGCTGTGATAAGGCATCTGAGAGTTGGGGTGGCTTCTGCACCGGCAGGTCTGATGAGATACGTGTGAGCTCACCGGGATCTTTCAAGATCTTGGTATAGCGATGCTGTAATGACACAGATATAAGTTAACTGATGCTGGACCAGTGGGACACAGGAACCAAATGTACTGTAAATTAGATGATTTGGGCTTTAAAAGGCAATGACTGAGGAATGCTTTCGGAAATGTCCCCTAAGGTCATTGCCTCTACATCTGCTCGTTCTCTTCTTCCGGCCAGAAAAGTGAGTTGTGAGCGTGAAAAACATAATAAGCTCATACAAAGTTGCTTTTTGTGATTTCTTTTTTAATATATATTTTAGCAATTATAGACATTGACTCTATTTCCTGATTTCTGTGTAACTAAGCTTATGACTTCAGTGTTACACTCCCAGGGAGAGTGATCCAAATAATTCCTAGCTAAAATAAAATAACCAGTGTTTATTGGGAATTTGTCCAAACTCGGTCTAATCAGATGGAGAACTGTGTGTCTGATTCCAAGAGCAGTGGGATTGAATTAAAATCCAAAAGTGGACTCCAGACTTTCTGGCCTCTGAATTTTCAAAACATTCAGATTTCAGTCAAGATGTTGATACGGAAAACCTGAAATGTAGGAAGTTTGGCAGTCATGTTTGCCTCTACCCCTGAACTTTGAAGGCTAGCATGCTTTTTTCCCTGTGGTAAGCATAAGTAACAGCACTCATGGCATGACACAAAGTCCATAGGGCCGATATTTTAATGCGGTCAGGCTTTTCTTTGGATGAGAAACCCACAAGCAAAGCCAAAACAATACAAGAAAAACTACTGCAAGCGGAAGGTAACTGATGGACGAGGGGAGGGAAGGAGAAGGTAGCTGTGCAGTTCAGCTGACCGAATGCTGCTGGGGAGAAGGAAACTCTGCTCTTTCCAGGAGAGAGCATCCTGCCAGGTCCTGGCCTCCTCACCTACGCTGGACCCCTCACAGGGGCTCATGAAGTGCATTTTTCTGGGCTTGTCCTGAAAACCGTGAGCTGGTCATGTATCTACACAGAGCTACAGCCAAAGGCAATGACAGCTCCCTTTTAACCCATATATAATGCAAAGTACCCCAAAATCAAAATTATCAGGGTTTGGGTTTTTTTAATGTTATTCAGGGTCTCAGCTCTCAACAGAAGAACTGGAGTTGTGTTATCCCTTCATTTTAGAGGATCTTGGAAAAAAAAGTTATAATTTGCAAAGCATTCAGACACTGAAGTAACATGTGTCGTGGCAAATCACATAAGGAAATTAAGCGCTGTTTTGAGAAGAGGAGCAGAACAAGATGCTGTAAACAAGGCTTACAGAGCAGCTTTATTTCACCTAAATAAATACTCGCTTAAAGTGCGTGATGCAGGCACTTATTCACCTTAGGCTCCCTGCTGCAGAAAGGAGAGAAAGAAACCCTTCCAGAAAGTAAAACTCAGATTTTACACTGACCTGAAAAACCCTGACGAAGTGCTAATGTCACTCCACTGACTCCAGAGGGAGCTTTGGGCATCTGTCCGCTAATTTCAGTGCCAGTAAACTCGGCTGAAGGCTGAAGACTAAAGCAGGATAAACCAAACTGCTGAGGAGCAGCTTTGAACAATCAGCACTCTTCCTCTTCATGCAGATTAAGGCAGAAATTCTTTGGAGCAAAAATAGCCGGGGAACCAATAGCTAAAGATTGTATTAGAACATGTCTGTACAAGGGGGGAAAATTAAGGTTGTCTTGTGTAATTTTTTTCTGGCATTTCCTAACTTTTGAGAGCTTGGGTCCAAAGCCTTTGTGCTCTTTTAGCATAGCTTGGTGTGCAAGATGTGCAGATAGTTCTTATTTATTCAGGGTATCTCTGTTGCTAGATCTAAAGACGATAGACTCAGCTTCTTGGCCAAAATGGTAATCAAAGACTGGTAACAGTACTTAGCGTTTTTTCTTTTTGTTACCTTTCCATTTTCAGTTCAGGTTGAACACGGGGTTTCTTTAAACTTCAGAAATGCTCAACGAACCTGTGAGTTAAGCTTTTAGATCATGCAATCTCTTATTTAAAACACAGTATGCTTATATATATACGCACAAGTATATTATAATATGTATTTAGGAGGAGCATTAGGTAATCGAAACATACCTGAAGTCAACAGGATTTTTTAGGGGTAATAACAATATCTCTGCTATGTCTGGATTCTGGTTTTCCTTTAGGTTGTGTGAGGAGATAGAATATGTCTTTGACAGCTCCCCTTCCCCCTGTTCTGCACCCGTGTTAAAGGCAACCCAGATACACCCTGTGTGTGGCCGAAAAAGAGGTTACAGGCAACCCCCCTAATTCAAGTACAGGCTGTTTTTGGAGAGGATGCAGAGTACATCTCTAAAAAGTGGTCCTGAGCACCTTCAAAGGGAGCTTTCCCAGGAGCCACAGAAAAGTTCAGCCCACAGCAGCACCTCACGGCAAAATGCCTTTGGCCAGAGCTGCCCACGAGGTCCCACTTCTCATCGTCCCCTTTTCCTGCAGCTCTGGGTGGAAAAGCCACATCACAGCATGTCTGGAACATATACAATTATATATGGCAACTATTTGTAGAGTATAATTATGTATCACTGTCTTCAGCATGAACTGTATACAGCATCATTCTTCCTATAGTCCTCTCTACTAAGGGAATTAGCTGCTGCGATGATTTATACACCTGAGTACGAATATTTTAGTTAAACCTTTGAGTTACTAACATTATTTTAGGAAAACAGCCATATTACACTAAGCTATTCTGGTGAAGTTTTACTGGAATAAAAGATACTTTAGGAAAGATGATTTTGCTCCCATTTCCAACATCTCCCGTCCTATGTAAGTGAACAGAATTACAAGTTACGGCTATCGACACCTGACAACACCCAGAGGTCGGTATAGCAAACAGTGCCATGTTTCACAAAGCAAACCCAACATGTTTGGTGTCATGCAACCCACCTGTCTTATGCTCTCTCTTGTACTTTCAGGAACACAATAGCTATTACCAAATTACCGCCACCACTACTGTGCCTCTTTTGCAAACTGCAGGTAATTAATTACAGGCAATCTACAATATGATCTAGGATCAATTATACACTTGAAGCTTTAGTAAAATTAAGGCTGCCTTCTTCCTTTACTTATTTTCCAAATCTACATCCATCCATGGTCTGCCAAAATTTGTCTCCACAGTCTAATTACTGGCTAGTTTGTGGCCAGAAGTCAAATTTTGAAACCATTTTGCTCCAACTCAGTAATTTCTTCCTCTGTAGTAGCTCTCAGTGTGGGCGCTGCTCTCTTGTTTTCAGTCATTTCTGAATGAATACCTTATTACATCCATGATCTGATTCCATTTATATAGCATTGGCTAGGGTCAGAGGAAATGCTCAATGTGCTTTTTAATTCTAAGTGGCAACTCCTATCTAAACAGCATCTTGCTGTGAATTCCAAGAAAATGGGAAGACACTATTATCGTAATACTTAAAATTATAATTTGGTAGTGAGGTGGCACTATTACTGAAATAGAACTCCTGCTAGTGCCAAATTGTACATAATTTACAATCTGTGTAGTTTTACTTACATCACATGCTTTCTTTATAGTAAAAGGAGGTAAGCAGGTATGTCTAAGGCAGCGTGTCTGACCTATTTCAGACATTTAAAAAGGAATCACGCCCCAACACCACTGTCCATCTCTAGTGACTCTATATCACCGCCAGCTCAGACACAGACATTGACACGATGCTGTCCAGTTTGATCAGTAGGATCCTACCCAAAAGGATGGGATGACCCCAAAAGTCTGCATATCAAAAGCATATACCTAAATGAAAATAGGGGCTTGATTGTGCCTATACAACCTGCTGAGAGCGAAGGTAGAGTGTGGGTGCAGAGCCCAAGGGACGGGAGCAGCTTGCGGTCGACGGGATTGCTCCTGACTGCAAGGACACGACCAGCTCCCTCTTTTCTCCTCGGTGCCACGTGTGATCCCATGAGATGTGCCTTTCCATCCCTCCCCACCTGTTTGTTCAGCAGCTTTATCACTCACACATCATGGCCTAAAAGCCAGAAAAGCCAGAAAGGCTGCTACAGCCATGGTCTTACTTTTCTTTATGTTGGTTTATGGTCTTGCAGGAAGAAACCATTACCTCTCTTGGATTATCTGGAGGAGTTTAACAGTAAAAATTTATCTCCACATTTACACCCTATATTGCTAAATTCAAACCAGGTATTGGTTTCAGAGCTTCTGAGAATCATCGCCAGTTCAAAACCTTTTCTTCACAAAGCAAATGTATCTAGCCTGATTTTTAGGACCAATTAAAAATTTAAAGAGGAAAGCTCTCAGCAGCAGCCAAAATAATCTTTCCCCTGTGACCACTCTTGCCTGCAACTAGTCAGCATTTGTTCCTAATCGTATTTTCCACACATTGCAGTATCTCTTCCTTTGGAGAAACATATGGAAACCATGTCCAGTAATACTTTCCAGCAACGCATATTTTTCCTGCATTATGGCACAGTTTAATAAATGCATCCCTGGCAGGCAAAGGGTCTGTCAGTGAAATTGCTCACAGTAATAGCATGCCCTGCGAGCCTGGTAATAGCTGCTGCTGTTTGACTTGCAGGTGGGCGGTTGGAGCTGATGTGTGTTGATAAAAGAAGACAACAGAGACAGAAGGTGGACAGCCACAGGGCAGATTCCCAACACACCCCATCTGCTTTTCTACCTTCAGTCGTCCAACGCAATCAGAAACCAATCCTAATTGCACTGCTAAACTGGCTTAATGGCTACGTTTTGTCACTGGGGTGAAAAAAGCGTAGAGTCCTGGGTGTTGCCAGCATATACCCATTACATCTGAAGCCACTGGGCCTAGCACCTTGGGCATAAATGCCATCAAAAACAATCTCTATAATTATTTTTCACTGGCAGGGGGCCTGTGAGAGCAGAGATGATTAAATACCATGATGTATCTGATGTACTTTGCTATGAACAAATAAATGAATAAATAACATGGGATTCTCTTGCCTACCAAACCTGACGTCCCTAAGAGAGAATAGGTTCGCAACAAAATTGAAAGCAACAACTTCCTAATTCTTTGGTTCACCCTCAACACATCTAAAATTCATCTGTAGTCTTCTTTAATTTGCAGTAATAAGCCAATGTCAGTTGTACTTTGCAGGAGTGGGACACAGTTCTGCCACTCCCTGAAATAAAACGGTCAGCACAAAGAGGTGTTGAATTAGGAATTTTTCTCCAAAATCTTCCCACTATTTTAAACAGACTAATCCACACTAACTCTTTCTTCTAATTCTGCCTTAGGCGCTCTTTTCTAATCCAGAAGATGTAAGTTTTGAGGTCTGAAACCCATTCAGCAAGAGGGACGCAGCACACTGTCTCCTTTGGTTCACTGCAGGTTTGGGTGTCCATCAGTCTAAGCACAACTATCTGCCTTACAATTTGTGGTTCAAAACATAAAAGACTGTGATGACTGAAGTAATTGCAATATATGAAACCGTCTGAAAAAAATAGCTTATTTCCATTTATGGAAAAAACCTCAAGTTTTTGTGTTTAAAAATAT